>NC_133407.1:64039242-64342272 GCF_049350105.2 Macaca mulatta | reverse complement strand
ACATACATACCATGGAGTACTATGCAGGCATAAAAAGGAATGGGATCATATCCTTTGCAGGGACATGAATGAAGCTGGAAGCCATCATCCTCAGCAAACTAACACAGGAACAGAAAACCAAACACTGCATGTTCTCACTCATAAGTGGGAGCTAAACAATGAGATCACATGGACACAGGGAAGGGAACAACACACACCAGGGCTTGTTGGGGGGGGTGAGGGGAGAGCATCAGAATGCATGCAGGGCTTAATACCTAGGTGACAGGTTGACAGGTGCAGCAAACCACTGTAGTACATGCTCACCTATGTAACAAACCTGCATGTTCTGCCACATGTATCCCGGAACTTAAAGGCAAATAAATTTTTTAAAAAATAACAAACTTAACACTTCCCCATCTTCATATCTTCCTCCTTCTTCCACTTAAAAATTAATTATTTAAAATTAACTATTTAAAAACGATGCTGCAGTTTACTAGAAGTATTTAACATTTTGCCAACATTTTAAACTCTGATTATTATTCACACATTCCACACCAAAGCTACACTATCTGTGTTAAATATAATGGTTATTTGTGTCCACTCGTTTTCATGGCTTTTCTCCTAATTCAGACCATTAATACCCTTATGCAGATTCACTGATCTGCCTTGCTTCTGAAGGGGGATAGGAGCTCCAGCCCCTTCACCACATCCAATTCATCCAACTACAATGCCCTAAGCATCTTCATGAAGCACAGATTTGATTATGTGACTCACTTCATCGAAAACCTCTGATGATTTTCCAATGTAGAAGAAGCTGCCTCTCAAGTCACACCTATCTCTGTAACACATATGATCCCTAGTCACCATAAACGTTGGACTTCATTCCACACTCCTTATCTGTAGGCCACCATTCAAAGTATTTCTGATATTTTGAGTGTCTTCCAACCATGGAAGTTTTCCTAGACGCTTACCTCAATCTATCTCTCCTCCATACTCCAGTAGCACTTATTTTTTTGTACCTGTTGTCACAATCTGTCTTGTGCTAAAATTATGTTTTTCACAAGAAAACATCAGCAAGTAAAAAATTATATGTGTGTGTATATACATACATGCATGCGTGCGCACGCGCGCACACACACACACACACACACACACACACAGGTTCCTTCTATAAGACTGAAACCTAGGAGCCAGAATTGGTAAAAGAGCAAAGGAGGAGGCTTACAGAAAGCAGAATGAAGCAGAAATAGGGCAGATCACATGCCATGTAGTCAAAGAGAATAACAGAAGCAGAAGAAGAGGCTGTGTAGGTCAGGGGACAGGAAGGAAGAGAATGTTTGACAGCTCTCCAGTTCCTATGAGGCCTGCTTGTCTTCCTGCCATAGGTTCTATGAGACTTCTCTGTACCATTGCCCTTCACATAAGCAAACTAACATTAGAACTGTCATTTCTTGCAACTAAGGAATCCCTTCTTAACATACCTAGCATTGTGCTTTGCTCATTAAATGTTTATTAAATTGAAGTGTTAAACAACATTACATTGAATAGAATTTCCTCAAGTTGAATTGCGACTGAGCCGCCTCTGCAATACAAGACATGGGTGGACCATGCCTCCAGAATACAACATACCAATGTCCCATGCGTGAGGGCTGCTGGTTGTTCCCACTGAGCTTATCGTCCAGTACAGAGGAGAGAGGACTGAACTTTCTCCCTATTTCAAAATGTCTCATAAATTTTACATGAAAAAAATCAAGAGTTGTTTCTCCAGAGCAACATACATTTATTACCTATGCTATTAAAAATGAATAATTCAATATTTTATATCTTATTCCAGATTTTCAGTAATTTTGAGGTTAACTTGATATTGATTGACAGAATGAACACTATTACTGGAAAGCTACATATAAAATATTTAGAAGCACAGTCCTATGTACTGAATCCATTCACAGGAGATTTGATTAAGATGTATAGAATTCTGTCTTTGCTGACTTTATTAAGAGGACCAAAGTACAGCTCCAGTTATAATTGGAC
This sequence comes from Macaca mulatta, assembly GCF_049350105.2. NCBI lineage: Eukaryota > Metazoa > Chordata > Mammalia > Primates > Cercopithecidae > Macaca > Macaca mulatta. The sequence continues at coordinate 64,340,262 of NC_133407.1, read as the reverse complement.
ACAGCATACTGGATCAGAATTGACCTACAGGAAAATTTGGGCATTATTTGGACATTTCCATTTTGAAATCCTTTCCTGAACTGGAATAAATAAATTTTATAGTAGTCAGTACTGAAACAAGAAATATTTTAATTTAGCTTGTATACAACATATAGGCTGTGTTACTAGAAAAAAATTTTCAGGACATATTGTACAAGTCGTACTTTATAATTATTACCTTTTTATATGCACACTTAAATGTACACATGTGACCAGAAATTAAATAATATATTCCTATTCTTTGCTCTTGCAATTTTATATTTTATATGCCCATTTGTGTGGGTAGTCATGCAGAGCAGAGTGAGATGCAGAATCTAGGTCATTTAAGACCAAAAAAAAAAAAAAAAAGAAAATTTTAAGTCTTTTCTCCACTTAGTTTCATGTCTGGTGGGAAAAATTAGTCAGCCAAGAAATTTGATGCTAGTACGGATTGAAAGAGTTGATGTTATGTAAGAAATTAAGAAATGTTATTCATTTTGTAACTGAGTGTGTGTGTGTGTGTGTGTGTGTGTTTGTGTGTGTGTGTGTAATGTCCTTATGGAATTCCCTTATGGAAGCAATCTGGGCAGATCGTATGTAAGATGAAAAATAAAAAATAAACAGATAATGTTCCAGCATTCTTCAGTCTTTCCAAACCCTTACTGAGTTTGTTGGTCTGAAAGGTTATAGTACAGACCTGGCCAGTTTTACACAACCAAAGCAGAACAGACACTTCAGTCCACTGATTCCCAGGATGCTGGGTTTAAGAATTAGTGGAACATCCATGGTTGTGTAAGCTGGGTAATGATATTTAGCTAACTCATTTAGCTACCTCTCCCCTTACCTGTTTGATCTGACTTTGTCAAAATTGGTCAGATGGATAAGGTCTGGGTTGCTGAAGCATGTAATACTTTTCACTTTCAGAGTTCATTAGGTGCTTTGGGCCAATACTCCGACTTGATTCATTATAAATTTGGTATAATTTGGGGAAAGGATCTGTATGGGATAAGAAATAACCAAAATTATTCTGTCCTTTTTAGATACAGTATGTATTTCACCATAAACATATTTTTCACTTTTTCCTCTTCTTTAATGAATATGATACAGTATTAAAAGATCAGTTAAGTAGTGGGTGCAGTGGCTCATGCTTGTAATTCTACCACTTTGGGAAGCCGAGGCAGGTGGATCACTTGAGGCCATGCGTTGGAGACCAGCCTGGCCAACATGGTAAAACCCTGACTCTACCAAAAAAAAAAAAAAAAAAAAAAAAAAAAATTAGCCTGGTGTGGTGGCACACGCTTGTAGTCTCAGCTCCTCTGGAGGCTGAGGCATGAGAATCACTTGAACCTGGGAGGAGGAGTTTGCAGTGAGCTGAGACTGGGCCACTGTACTCACTGTTGCTCACTGCCTGAGCAACAGAGTGAGACTGTGTCTCAAAAACAAAAACAAAAACACAAAAGATCAGTTAAGTAAATTCTGGGACATTATGCAATGAAATATTAAAAGAATAATATACACTTGTTTACATTGTATGTCTAGAGATCAAAAAGTGCTTTGATATAATATTAAATAAAAAAGAAATAAAATCCCACATTTATAATGATTTTGATTATGTAATGAAAACGTACTCACAGAAAAAACACTGGAAGGAAATATATAAAAATACAGCAATTGTGTTTAGGTGTCATTAACAAGTGATATTTTCCTTTTATTTTTAAACTTTGCACATTCTCCTTAATGAACACATATTATTTATTAATGGTAAAATAAGCTTAAACAGTGTAGTCACAAGTTTACTCATTTTATGGTCAGGTGTGCAATGAAAATAAGGCTTTAAAATTTCTTTGTGATTGATTTGATCTTATTAATAAGCTCCCAACCCAATGGGTAAGAAGAAAAAGCCAAATTTTATTTTAATCTTGTAAACATAGTCTGAACCCAACTAATTAGACTGCCTTTCAAAATTTAACTGTCTCTGCCTGAATGGCCCACATAAATGGTATTTTTCAGGGCTCCACAGCTATTCCCAGATGGGCTGTGGGTCCACCAGTAAGATGTGATGCCGCCATGACGTCATAGCCAGGAGGTGAAGCCAAGGTCCTGGGAAGCACATGGCATCCTCTGTATTCTCATGATCTAACAGAAAGTGGCTAGCCACTGCTGCTCCCTGAACCAACTCCCAGTGAGGCACAATGGGGCGTGCTGCTACTGTGGGTCACCAAAGTCTGCGTCTGGTGGTACTGTGGTATGTTCTCCACGGCTCAGCCAAGGCAGGGATCTCCCTCACAGAGTCAGCTTTTAGTGACATAGCCAAACAGTCAGGTTAAGCCTCACCTAAAGCTAGCCCTGCTTCTAGATTTTTCAGGTAAGAAACCATTAACTTCCCTTTGTTGTTTAACTGAGTTTGGGTTTACATGTCTTGAAACAGACTCAGACTTGATTTCAGTAGCTATGTTTTGTTCACTTAGCATTGCTGCAACAAGACAGCATGTCTAAAAATGTTTTGCAAATTCTTTTAATAGAACAAAAAGGAAATAATTATGCAGGAAACCAAAAAGGCATCAAATAATGAGATCTTGCTTCCAAACACTTTTTTCTTCTCTCCTCCTAGTCCCAAAAGAGACAACAGATTCCCCTCACATCTTTCATAAAGAACCAAAATACTGGCATTGATTAATACCAGATTACTCAAAAGTCTCCAAAAGACACTCCCACCCCGTGCGCCAAGAGCAACTGAATCCGCAGCCACCACCGCCCTCAATAGGATTTTTCAAAAGTTTTTTTGCAGGGGAAAGAAGTTTGAAGACTACTGCAATAAACAACAACAGGGAAAAAGGAAGAGGAAAGAGTATAAAGATTTTTGCTTATATCATTGAATTATTAAAAAGAATGAAGTGAAGCGGAAATTAATTACTCAATCTTCTGACACTCGGCGTACATACCAGGCAGAAGTCTGCCGTCCAAAGAAGATAAGGTGAGGCTAAGTAACTTCTCTTTAAAGACACAATCTAGGAGTGGAATCCATCACTTCCTTCTACTCCATCTGCTAAACGTAGCTCATAGCCAGAGATGGCTGTCAGGGAAGGTGGAAAATATAAATCTTATTCTGATGGCCAGGTGCCCAACTAAGAAAATAGAGTGGAGACCTCATTCTCATTTCTACAACTGCTTGCACAACTTTAGTTTGGCATTAATGATTTTCCTTTCCTTTTTTCCAGGCAACTGCTCTGTTACTAAAGGCAGATCAAGCTGGGTATGGTGGTTTATACCTATAATCCCAGCATTTCAGGAGGCCGAGGCAGCAGGATTGATTGAGGCCAGTAGGTCAAGGCCAGCCTGGGCAACAAAATGAGACCCTAACTCTACCAAAAATTAAAAATTAGCCAGGCGTGGTGTCACGTCTCTGTAGTCCCAGCTACCTGGGTGGCTGAGGCAGGAGGATCACTGGAGCCCAGGAGTTTGAGATTACAGTGAACTATAATCTAGCCACTGTGTTCCAGCCTGGGTGATAAAGCAACACCCTGTCTCAAAAAACAAAAGTGGCAGGACGTTATACCACTGCTTCACATTTTTTGCCATTAAATAAGTTCTTGTTTGGAGGCCATATTGACTAAGAAAGCATGTTGTACAGGATTTTCAATAAGGACACAGATGTTGGTGTAGGCAGAAGCAGGATGGGTAGGGGAAGCCTATCCAAATGCAGAATTGCCTATTCTTCTTATGGTTTCCTACATGAGGAAAGGAGCCTAATAAAGTCAGCCTGGCAACAGATACCTAGCAGTGTGGTATCATCCTGGTGCTAGGGTTTGCTACCCTGCTGAAAAATTAGGTGCTTGACAACAGCAGGGTTGGCCTTTGTAAGGGAAAATTTCTTGTTCAGCTCATACATATGCCATCCCTGCAAGCAATTATTGGCACTCTTTTAGACAATTGAAGTCACACTCAGCCAGTTGAGGAAAAAGTGCAACGAGCTTCCACAGAAACAGTTCTCTTATATGTTTGGTTATGAAGATCCTTTCTCTCCCCACACAGGCCTGTATAATGAGTTAAATGGAATATAAAGGATATTTTTTAGTTAGTGAATCTGTTTGCTTTGTAGTAAGATCCAAACAAATAGTGGCCTAAGTAAAACAGAAGTTTAGCTATCACATAATAGCCTAATCATAAGCTGTCTGGGGTTGATATGGTATTGGGGATCCAAGTTCATTCTATCTTATTGCTCTGTCATTCCTAGAATATTGCCTGCATGCTTGTGGTAGAAAAGACTCACTGCTACAGTAACATGCCAGGCAGAAATCTGAAGTCTGAAGAAGGAAGAGTGAAAGCTAATTCCTTTCTGTTTAGAAGCACAACCCAGACATTGACCTGGCATGACTCATCACTTCCTCTTACTTCCTATCCACAAACCTTTGTTCACAGCTCTAATAGCTGCAAGAGAAGCTGGAAAGTCTAAATCTCATTCCCATGACCAGGTATCCAACTAAGATTTGAGAGTTTTATTATTAAAGAAAGAAGAAAAATTGATATTTATGAGCAACAAGTAGTCTTTCTCTGGTCAAGAAATGAATATTTATAAGCTTTGAGATCATTCTGAGCCTATTGAAACGTCATACAGATTTACTCTATTTCTCAATTTATTTTTTGAATTGAAAATTTAAAGTTTAGTTCTCAAATTTATTTATTGAATTTTACATTTATTTCAGGTGATACTTTAACATTTTATAAAACTTTAAAAACTAAGCAAAATTAATATTTATGTCACTATGAATTTGGGGTGGTGGTGGGAGTAGTGATAGAAATACCAAGACTTAAAGATTTCGAGTTTTCATTAAAAAAACCCATAAACATCAGTTCTATGAAACAATTGAGTCTTACTGTTTCTTACTGTTTTTGATACAGTTACTATTGTTCCAAATTCGTAAACGGGGAAAACATGGCATAGAGAAATTTAGTGGTTTCAGTTACAATTTGTGGCAGGACAAAACTTAAATTATTATGGATCACACCACAGGCCTCTTCCCAGGGTTTGCAAACTGAAATGCCTGCAAGACTCAAATAGGCAACATAAATAAATAAAGGACATCAGGGGTGTACTTTATTTATTTTATAAAGCACAGCAGGGGTGTCAGGGACCATGGTCACCTTGAATAATTACACTCTAATTAAAGAGGTCTGCCCAGATAGTAGTCTCTATTGCCTTTTCCCACTTACAAAAGGTGGTAGAGATCGTTAGGGAAATAGTAGATTCCAGGTCTGCGGCAGAAAATGCCTGTGATAGCTTATGAAGCCAGAAAACCAGGAAACACTCAAAGAATAACTTGAAGAAGAAGTGATTTTTTAAAAGTACAAAGGAAATAATTAGAAGGAATTTGTGAAGATTGAAATGCACCAAATATATAAAAATTCATTTGTTTGAACTAAAGCAAAAAGAACACCTCAATGGTTAGCCATTAGAGATTATTAGGGCATCATCTCATTACCGTGAAAATTAACGGAAAGAATCAAGCATGTATTCTTTTTTTTTTTTTTTTTTTTTTTCCTGAGACTGAGTCTTGGTCTGTTACCCAGGCTGGAATGCAATGGTGCAATCATAGCTCACTGTGACCTCGAACTCCTAGCTCAGATTAGCCTCCTGAGTAGCTGGGACTACAGGTGTGCACCACTATGCCCAGCTTTGTCCACTTTCTTGGTCTCATCTTCTCACTTCTCCATGTATTACCAGGCTCAATTACTGGGAGTTCGTCAAACAAGTCATTGTTTCACATGTCCTTTGTATATACATTCTCTGTATTGTTTTTCTTCCCTGTTCACCTGCTGAACTACACACTGGTGATTCTGCACAGGTATCACTCCTTTATAGAGCCTTCTTCACATCTACCTTCTCGGACCCAGATGGCACAGGCAGCAAACAAATGCCTGTAAACAGTCCTGCTTAACTGTGCTCTAAAGCCACTCAAGGGCACCCCTGGCGGGGTGTTGCTTCTACCAAGATGGCTGGTTATCCGCCTTTGCCAGAAGAACTGGCAAGCCAATGCTCTAACTTTGTGGCAACATCAACAGGCATTCAAAACTTTTAACATGGCCTGTGAGTACTTTTGGTGGCTCTCCAAAAGACAGTCTGGAGCCTAGTCCTGGAGCAGGCGCCGCCGCCAGCGACCTTGGGGAGCGTGTTAGCCTTTGGCCGCCAGCAGGGCCGCCCTAGTCGCCTGGCTTCATGTTGCCACCGCTGGGAGGCGGCCTGGGAGCTGGGACCAAGTTGGTCGGAGTTCGGAAAAACTACAGTGGTAATCCTTCACCAAAAATATTTTTAAGATCTGATCGTTGACAACACAATTAGGTCCTCCTTCAATTTTATTGCAAGTAAGATATTTTTGCAATAAATATTTTACTTGCGATATTTTTCTGACTTGCAAAGAAATCTTAAACCCAATTATTAGATAGACAATTTCTGGAAGATACACCTAAAAAGCTTAACCAATATTTATCAAATAACTACCAATTACACTTATTTTATTTAGAAGTATCTTATATTTCAAGCTAAAATTGTACATAAATGATTTTAAAATAACCCCATAAAATTGGAAATTTCACATTACAATTTTTAAACTATTGACTGCAGAAATACTCACACTAAATTTCAATATTTGATAGACTCAGTGTCTTAAAAAGATAACGGATGGACAAGAAGACGGATACTGAAAAAATATATTTGTATAGGTATATATCCATTCTATTTATCTATATGCAATTTCATTTCATAGCTGAAAACAAGATTGTAATTATGCATTTGACAGAATTAGAAAGCCAAGTCATTATCTGCAAAAGAAGAGCTAATCTTAATCAAATAAAACATTTAATCTGGGTCTTTACATCCTGATTGCATTTGGGGAATATTTGTCATAACTATGGCTTCTAAGACTACAGTTTAATTTTATACAAATTAACATTCTATTTTGTGCAAATTAACAACAAAATAAAAGGTGTTGGGCCCCAGTAAAGCAGATCTAAAGAGTGTTTCAGTGATTGCTAAGTGCATTACTGCTATAAAATTAAAAACATAGCCCAGTTAGTTAATATATATCTAATTAGTACATTTTATGATAAATAAATAAGCAGAGAAGTGGTTAATGAGTCACAGTCAGCAGTAGACTTAGGTCCAAGTCAAAATAAATATGGATTTGGAATAAGCAATAAACATTTGTTAAAAGACCTCAAAAAAGGGTTCTACTACTAGTCTAAATAAATGGTCAAGAAAAAACACTAACTCACCCTCAATATATGTTCCTTTTGATGATATAACATGGATCTCTTAAAAGTAAACATGAAACTTTTTTGCTTCCTTTTTCTTGAAATTTTGAAAAATGTGCAAAAGAAACATACCAAGACACAAATGAGTGGAAGTAGCCAACAAGCTAACCAAGAGTGGTGTACATTTAGAGAAAGACTTCTTCTTAGCAAATGGTTATTTCCCAACTTGGTCTCTTCAAATCTTGAGTATTCAAGTTAGACTAGGCCCAGAGTTTTATTACGGGTTTGTCACCTAGGTAAGATAAGGTACCAGAGTCTCCATATTCTGACAATAATCTTTGCTGTGCATTCAAGAGTTTCCCACAGAAGAAATACTTCTTTGACAAGAGTCAGGGAATGGAAGAGACTAAATTGTTGAAGGAAAGTTGTTATTTATTCTGCTGCTCCAGTTCCTAATACATCTGAATTCAGAATAGATTATTTTTAATACTATACTTTACCCTCAACTAAAATACATATAAGACAATGAAAGACACCAAGCTTTCCCATGTGTTTGTGGTACCTTGATTAAAGAAATCTTCCCCAACACCAATAACCTAAGATAGCTTGTTGTTTGGTTCTCTTGAGGTTTTACACTTTGGTCAAGCACCACAGTAAGATCCAGGATGGGGGAGAGGTATACTTGGAAAGCCTGTTTTGAAAGAGGAGATAGGAACACAGAGAAAGGCAAGAGTCCTCTAACTCAAACCCATAGCAGGCAGATCAATTATAAGAAAGAAAGGCTCCATATTGAAGCTGGAGATCTGGACATTGATTCCTTTAAAAGTTCTCAGGCTAGAGTAGCCCCTGGAACATTTTTATGCATCCATAAATGTACTCATATCCCAGTTTGAAAAACCACTGTTATTTAGGATATGTTAATGATGATTAAATTTTCCAGTTAGTTCATGGATTGAAGAATATATAAAGAAATTTTGACGGAACTAGAAGAGTAAGCATGCTGTAGGAAATCTTTGGCTTAGAGCTGTATAGTCTTACGACATTGCTTCTAGATCAATACAGAAGCAGGAGTTTGCACCCTCTCCTATTGGAAAGGGTAGCTGCAATTGTGTATGGGAAAGGTACACTATGCAGAGAGAGGGAAGGCTCAGGTGTATGAGAAGGGTGGGTGAGCATAGTGAAGCAGACAGTTTTTGGAGCACCATTCAGGTCACAACACTATGTTTCTTTAAAATATAGTGTTGGGCACCTGGAAATCATATTCACTTGTCCCCCCCCCCCCAACAAAATAGATAAATGATTCTGAAATTGATACCTGGCCTAAGCTGAGCCAACCATATTCCAAGGAATTTGAAATCTTGGAATAAACATCTCCCAGAACGTGAGTTGGTAAAGCTTAGTCACCTTAATGGCTGAATTCCAGAAGGAAGGTCTCCTATTCCTTGAAGCTCCCTGATTTTTGAAATTCCAGAGACAAAGGTTTTCAGTAGTTCCTTCTATATCATGCAATAATACAGTGGCCTCATAGTACCATTTTTTAAAATGTAGTAGTTTTATATTAATAAATAGATCAATGAAACAGAATGAAGTCCAGAAACAGACCCAAATCATATGAGATTTTATTATAAAGCTTGTATTTCAAAAATTAGGGAGAAAATAATTAATAGATGGAGTTGAAACTACCTCATTCCCTTTGCCAAAACAAATTTAAGATAGATCAAATATCCAAATTTTAAAAATTCATAAATCAGGCTAGAAGGATTTGCCGGGTCTGTTGTCTTCCAATATTATATTTGAGGTAAAATTTGGGAGAATGCCCTTCCTTAGGGTACACAACTCTAGCAACTGACTTCTTGCTGGTGCAGATTTGGGGCCTGGGATTATTTTAAGGGTTGAAGTTCATGAACTGCTGCTTTACAGAATGTAGGAATGTTTGGTATGGTATCTGTCCAAAAACTTCTGGTCTACTGTCAAAACCATAACCAAAGTCTTTATCTAGACACTTTAAAGAAATGTCTCTTTCTTTAAAAAAAAAAGATTTAGGGACACAATGTGAGGAAGACACACTTTCCATGGCTTTGGAGAGGATGGAGTTTCCAGAATGAATCACTAGGGCAGAAGCATGCAGGGCAGGTAGGGGGAGATGCTTAGAAGTTGGGGGAGGGGCTGCATCCTCTAGCACCTCTGAACACAGAGCTCACTTAATCCAGACGTAATTTTTTGTTAAGATTCGGGGGCTGAAGAGTAGAGGACACAATTTTATGTACAGAGAGATTCTTTTTCATTTTTTTTAAATAGAGATGGGGTCTCACTATGTTGACCAGGGTGGTCTTGCACTCCTGGCCTCTAGTGATCCTCCCAAAGTGCTAGGGTTAAAGGCATGAGCCACTGAGCCCGGCCAGAGGACACAATTTTTAACATATATGCTTATCATTTACATACTGGTCTCTCTATTCTATATCCCTCCTGCCTATAGTTACCTTCAGACCATTTAGAAGATAACACCCTTAATCTAATCTTTGCTGGTGAGTTTGTTCCCATTTTCTAGTTAAATACTCTTAGGAGAATATACTAAAAAAAAAAGAGATGGGGTACATTCTTCAATAAGGCTACTGCTTCACAGTCACCAAATAATTAAAATTGCTTCACTCTGAGATACAGAAGCAGTTGGCTTTTTCAAACACCAAAAGAGAATGCTCAGTAATTTGGATTGTATGCTACAACATAAAGCACTCTCCTGGATCTCCAGGCTGAATCACATTTAGGGATGATAATGATGATGATGATGATGAGTTTTGCCAATACTACTTCATAGGTGGGTTTATGTTTTTCCAGGAAAAAATTTTTTTTAAAGAGATAGTGTCTTGCTTAGTTGCCTAGGCTGATCTCGAACTCCTGGGCTCAATCATTCTCTCCTCCCACTTCTGCCTCCCAAAGTGCTGGGATTACAGTTGTGAGCCACCATGCCCAGCCTGGTTTTTCTGCCTTTTTGTAATGCTATCAGCCATTGATTCTCAATGTTTAGATCCAGTAATTCACTAGAATTGCAAAAGATGTTGATATTCAAATTTTTTTTCAGTAATTTGATGGACTACTTTCATCAAGAGAAACTTCACCTCACCTACTATTTGGTATCTTGGTGGCACAGTTTACATAGGAAAGGCAGGATAAATGCTTGATTGTTTTCTTTTATTTGCCAGTTCTCAAATAAAAAGTTGATTTCTGGCCTCTTCCGTGATGACTATATTAGGGTTCTCTAGGAAAATAGCCAAAAGAATATGTATAGATAGATAAGGAAGATTTATTAAGGGAATTGACTCACACAATTATGGAGGCCAAGAAGTCCCACAGTATGCTGCCTGCAAGTTGGAGAACAAGGAAAGCCAGTGGTGTAATTCAGTCTGCATCTGAAGACCTAAGAAGCAGGGGAGTCAATGGCATAACTCTCAGTCCAAGGCCAAAGGTCCAAAGACTTGGGGGTCAGGAGATGCTGATGCAAATCCTGGAGTCCAAAGACCCCACAGCCAGGAGCTCCAATGTCTGAGGGCAAGAGAAGGTAAATATCTCAGCTCAAGAATAGATAGCAAATTCACTCTTCCTGTGCCTAATTGGATAATGCTAGCCCACACTAGTGAGGGCAGATCTGTTTTACTCAGTCTACTGATTCAAATACTACTCTCTTACAAAACTCTCCTCAAAGACACACCTTGAAAGAAAAGCTATCAACTTACCCAGTCAAGTTAACACACATAAAATTAACCATCATAATGAACAATTAGGTTTTTTTTTAATCAGGATGAAATCATGGGTTTAAGTACATTTGCTATGCTTTGACCCATTGCTTTTATATTTAGTGATGCTCAAGTTGCTCCATCTTTAGTCAGTAGGAGCCAATAGCAATATCAACATTACCATCAATACAATTACTGAAAAGAGTTAAAAATTCTTCTGCATATGCTCTTCCCATTCTTACACCACATTTTTACAATTGTACCATATCCACACTGTCAGAGCATTCCGCCATTATGTACCACATTATCTTCCTTATATCTCTCATTTAGTGTCTTAGTTTTGCTAGAAATTATAATCAATGCTCATCATGACTCATTTTGTCAATGCCTCCCCATGTATTTTGTCTGAATCCCCTTCTCCTGTAGATTCATAAAGAGTAATATTCCCTGAGTTCTTGCCTGCTGATAACAGCTTGTTTAGATATAAAATCATTGCTTCATATTTCTTCTTTGCATTGTTACTCAATTTTCTTCAAGCGTAAAATTTTGAGATAGAAAAGTTTGAAGATAATATGACTTTGTTTCCTGTATGAATGATTTGGTATTTTTATTCTGGATTTTCTAAATAATTTTTATTTCCTTTAAAGTACAATAATTTCACTAGACTACATCTCAGTGATGATCATTCCAAGCCAATTTTATCAGATAAACTGAGTGTCCTCTCAATGTTTAGTTTCAATTCTCATTTTATTTTGGCTTCTCAAATGATAGATTTCAGTATTTTATTGCTAAAATTTTCCTTAGATATGCCTTTTATATGTATGTGGGATCTTCCTTGTGTGTCTTTTTTTAATCCTTTTTATCTCTCTCTTTTTTCTTTTAAATCCTTAAAATTTTTCTTTTTACTTGTATTTCTCTTGAGATATTATCTTTTATTTTTTCTAGTTATACTTTTATTTGTTCTGTTTCTTAATAATTTTTAAAATTATCTTCTTAGTTCTATCACCTCAAATTCTGATTTATTTGTTCTTTCATTTCTTATATCATTTTTTGTGTCTCCTAGCTAGTTTTGAAATATTAGACTATAATTTTCATCTGCTGTATGACAATGTTTTTGGCATGTTTTATTATCTGTAGGAATAGTATTCTCTCTTTCCTTATACTTTAATGGAATTTGATCTCTATCTTTTCTGTAGCTCAATGTTTATGCCAAAGTTTTCCTGAGCTTTTTTATAAAGGAGATGTAGTTTTGGATAATATTTTATCATTTAACTTTCTACCCACACTTAGATAACTTTCTGTTCAAACCTTACCATTTTAGAGCTCTCTTTTTTGGATGTTTTTCAAAGCTATCAAGATTATGGCAGCTTACATTCTGAAATATTCTGACTGTCCCTTCCTACCTCCACCCACATTTAATCTAGGTATTCTTGTTCTTTGGTTTTATGATCTGTGCCCTCTTAAATTTGAATTCTATCCCCACAAGTTTGTCCTCTTTGAGGAGTTTTGTCTTGAAAGGAAGTTTTATTTAGATACTATACTAGATCATTCCAGGCTTTTCATATTTTGCTGCAAATCCTTTGTATTTCATTTACAAAAAGATATGTAATACTGACTCTAGTGAGAAATAAAGAGACATGTACTTAAAATTTATATCTGGGGTGGAAAAACAGAAGAAAAATTCCCTGAGGAAATTCCTTTCTTGACCATTATAACAAATGCCTAACAAAACAATTAAAGTAGGATAAATTCACCCCAAAATTTATTGCTGAAAATATTATATTAGTTAACATTTTTATTGTGTTATGAGTAATAGAAACTATCTCTAACTAGCTAAAACAAGCAAACAAACAAAAAAGGTAAGTATCATAAGGAAGCAGTGGTGATTCAAATGGTCCAAGAGCAGGGTACAGCTAGGCAAGGAAGTCTTTCTGCCCCAGCTTTCAATTCTGCTTCTCTTTCTGAACTGGCTTTTTTTCTCCTCTCTGGGTTGGCCTACTTTTCACAAGCTGGAAAATATTTACTGTATCTTCTGAGTTTCTATCTCCTCTGTTTCAAAACCAGAAAGAATAAGCCCAGAATTTCTTGCTCTAAATTCCAAATGCCTGCAGAGGGATGCTGGTTGTCCCACCTTTGATTCAGATTCCCTGAGTATATCACTGTGGCCAAGAAGTAGGGTAAACTGGTTAAATCAGGGGTATTTCCACTGTGATAAAGTCATGTCATGAGGTCAAGCATAAGGGAGTACCTTAGTTTGGGTTACCATAACAAAGCACCACAGACTGAGTGGATTATAAACAGCAAAAATTTATTTTTCACAGTTGTGGAGGCTGGAAGTTTGATACCAGGGTGCCACCATGGTCAGATTCTGGTGAGGGCCCTCTTCCAGTTTGTAGACTGGTTACTTCATGGTGGAAAGAGGGTAAGAGGGCTCTCTGGGTTCCTTTTTTATAAGGGCACTAATCTCACTTATGAGGACTCAACTCTCACGACCTTATTACCTGTTAAAGGGCCCACCTCCTAATACCATCACATTAGGGGTTAGGATTTCAACATATGAATTTAAAGGGTTGGGGGACATAAACACTCAGTCCATTGTAGAGTAAGACAGAGGAAAGAGGACAAGTGGAGACAAGGATCAGTTCCTAGAAAAGAGGGAGCCAAAGAGACAAAGGAGGTTGAAATCCAGATTTCTATTTTCATTAATATATTGTACACATGATATCTGTCTATAAAAAGTCAGAAGAAAAACTAATTTAAGACTAGAAGAATGAGTAACAAATAGGAAATACTTTCCACTCCATCTCCAACAATATTTCTTGATGAAATCAAGACTGTGAGGCATAAAATTGCTGTCTAGAAGGTGAGATGTAACAAAAACAAAATAAAATGGAATGTTGAGTTTTAAGGAAGAAATGTTTGCTTAGAGCTATTTTGCTACTTTTTCAGATGGAAATTTAGACTCTCTGGTAGACTGAAGATGTGATAGTCATATGTCATGTAAACTTTCGAAGTATTTTGTGAATGAACACACAGAGGTTAGCTACTGAATTTAATGTAAGCAAAACAGACCAGGTGAAGTATGTAATTTGGAAGCAAATACTTTGCTTCACTTGAGAAAGATTAGCCATTTGAAGTAACTATTAGCTCCACTTGAGAAACAGTAGCCACTTGAAGTAACTTTGGTCAGTAACAGCATAACTGGCAGCAGTAATGAGAATGTTTGAATCCCCAACATATTTATTTTTAGAGAAATACAACTTTCAGATCCCACCATCAATTCACTGTCAGTTGTCACTAAGATTTTCTAATTTATTGTTCTACTACTTTTTCATTTTTAAGATGAACAGAACAATAAATTATCTTAGGCTTTGGAAATCAAAAAATTTGAAGATTTTTATTTTTTTTTCTTTTTTCTTTTCTTTTCTTTTTTTTTAGAAACAGGGTCTCATTCTGTCACCAGGCTGGAGTGCAGTGGTGTGATCATAACTCACTGTAGCTTCTAACTCCTGGACTCAAGCAATCCTTCCACCTCAGCCTTCTGAGTAGCTGGAACTATAAGCATGTGCCACCATGCCCAGCTAATTAAAAAAGGAAATTGTGAAGACAAGGTTTTTCTATGTTGTTCAGGCTTGTCTTGAACTCCTGGCCTCAAGTGATAATCCCACGTTGGCCTTCCAAAGTGCTGGGATTACAGGCATGAGCCACTGTACCCAGCCAAAATCTTAATTCTTCCATTATATTCTTAATAAAGTCTTCAGGGGACTATGCATATTATTTATATATGTAAATATCATACATTACAATTTTTAAACAAATTTAAAGCTTAAAATAAATAAATGCATGAATTTACATGGTAAAAATTGCAGCTATACAGTTATACCTGAGATGGACTTTCTATCATAGCAGAATCACTCCAGAGAATAAATTGTGTTTTCTCATTTTTGATGAGGGAAGTTGGCATTTTCTTTACCATTCTCAGGGACAAGGAATCTTCCTGATGTAGCGTTATGGTTTGAATATTTGTAGCCTCCAAAACTCATATTGAAATATAATCTCTAATATGGCAGCATTGTAAGGGGGGGCCTTTCAGAAGTGATTCGGGCAGAGCCCTCATGAATAACTTCATCCATTGATGGATTAATGGATTATATAAGGGAAGGGGAACTGGTGGATTAATAAGAACAGGAAGAGAGACCTGAGCTAGTACATTGGTATACTTAGTTCCCTCACCATGTGATACCCTGTGCTGCCTCAGGACTCTTCAGAGGGCCCTTACCAGTAAACAGCTCTCTCTCCCCGAACCAGGAATGTTAAGCAATCATCAGGTGATGGTCAGGCAGTTGTTAATTGTCTCTCTAAAATAATCATTGGTCACAGCCAGCACCAGGGAAAGGCAGTCTCCCAATAAATAAAAACACCTGAAAATTGGTGATCAGCAGCCTCCCAATAAGATCTCTGGAGGTGGGCAGGTGGGCTCAAGCATGCACACTAAGTGACAAAATGGTGGAGTTTAACTGGTATATGTATGAAGAACATCGGACTGGTAAGGAAAGAATGCCTAGGTAAGCATGCATACAACTCCAGTAAACACAGAGCATGTGTTCCCACCCAAGTGCTGGCAGACCACTGTGCTTACAGACAGCTCAGGCCATGGGAAGAATCAGGGGAAAAGGGATGTAACCCCCCAAGAAGCATGCTGATGTAT
The DNA here is from genome assembly GCF_049350105.2 of Macaca mulatta. Classification (NCBI taxonomy): domain Eukaryota; kingdom Metazoa; phylum Chordata; class Mammalia; order Primates; family Cercopithecidae; genus Macaca; species Macaca mulatta. The sequence goes on along the minus strand of NC_133407.1, from coordinate 64,324,557 downwards.
AAAACCCCAAGTCAAAGGTCAAACCCTGCACTTGATCTCTCAAGTTGCCCACTTGGCCCTCTTCCAAGTGTACTTTAGTTCCTTTCATTCCTAATCTAAAACTTTTTGATAACTTTCACTCCAGATGTATGTAAAACTTGCCTCAGTCTCTCACTCTGCCTTATGTGTCTTGGTTGAATTCTTTCTCCTAAGGATGCAAGAATTGAGGTTGCTGCAGACTCATACAGATTCATTGCCACTAACATACTTTGGCATCATGTGACACAAATATCTTCCACTGCTAACATACTTTAGTGCTGCATGACTCAGATACATTCCCATTCCCCAGTGGTAAGACAGCTCAACACCTTGCCTTCTTCAACTGGAGGCACTCAACCCCCATATGTGATACTCTTCTCCCTTTCACTCTCCTGCTTACTAACCAACCTCCAGAACAATTCCTTCCAGCCAGAGTGACTCTGCTACCCTTGATCAATCTCTCAATTCACTCTGATGGGTGGCTTATGGGGGTGGTAAGGAACTTGGAGCCTGTACCAAATAGACCCGAGACACTAGTGCCCCTCCTCGACAAGAGGCTTGCAAGAGTGGTAGGGCTAAAGGCTAAAATCATGCAACATCTGGGGTTTCCTCTGCTTTTTCAAGTAAAATTTTCTCTTTCCCAAGAAACTGCACCACCTACTGTCCTGTTTTCTCTGTGTATATTCTGAAATGGCCTTGTGCACTCACTAGACCATCCACCTCATAAGCAAGTCTGCCTTTTCTCTGCTTTTTTCATGCACCCACAGCTCTTGCTGCATTTGCATAGCAGTAAAGAAATGGGCTCCTTGCCCCTGTCTGCTGGCACATTGCCAGGACAGACACTAATTGGAATCCTAGCTCTCCCAGCTCTGTATGTCTTACCATACACTTTTCATCCCTGTTATGTCCCAGGCCCAGTTTTTCCTGTGGCTTTGAATTGAGTTTGTCCACCTGCATAGGGCCTCACTGTGTGGTCCTCCAAGGACCCCACCTACTTACTTTTTTGGAGTTAGCACCTTTTTGAGAGATAGGATAATTCTTCCTTTGCTATTTGTGAATTCTTACTCCAAGCCCCACATTCTCCAGAGGTTATGCCTTTATGTCAAAGGGCAAATAAATGTTGCCCTCTTAAATCCAAGGGCTGTTGTATTTGCAAGCATATGTAGGCTTTCTTCCTACATATGTAGGTATTCCTCTCACTTCCTCCTCTAGGCTCCATTTCTCTAATCACTTCCACATCCTTATCAACATGCATCAAGACCCTGAAGGTTATATTTGAAGGGAGGGAGTTCAGCCTCCTTGCAGCAGTTAGCTAAAAAAATTAGCTTCTCCTCTACTTAAAAAACATGGGAAATGGAAATCTGAGAAAAGAGATAATCATTTTGTTGATAGAATGCTCTGAGTGAGAGTCACTCTAAGTCATGGAGACAAGGATATAGGCCAGCCCAAGGCTGTAGCTGCAAGAGACCCATAGGACAGAGATGGAGGTTGGTCACAGGCTAACAGATTACCGTTAGAACAGAGATGATGGCAGGATTGAAGCTATACAGAAAAACCAGTTCATTCTGGAACCCCACAGATGAACAGGAGGCCCACGGTTTACTCTGGTATCTCCTCAGTTCTCAAGTGGGTAATTGTGACAAGATGAGACCAAGGTTAAGTGTACATGGTAAGACAGGTTTATTCTGAAACCCTAAAGATGAATGGGGGATACCTTATCAGGATAACAGGAAAGTAAGAAGAAACACCTTCTTTTTCCTTTTCCTTGTTTTTCTCCTTTGTTCTATCTTCATGGATGGGTGATGGTGTCTCCATACCACAGGACACACCTCTTTGATGCATTCCAAAAAAAAACTAAGAAAAGTTTGATTCTCCCAAACCTTAAAACAGCAACAATAAAAAACTACTTTTTTTTGTTGTAATACTCTTTGGTCTAAAAATAAACTGGGAGAAAATTATAAAAGTCAGTCTTAGAACCCAGTGCCCTTATGCAGAAAATCCTCAAATTAGCCTCCTCCATTTTTATAACTGAGAGCAGAATAAGGAGAATAGGGCTAAGGAAAAGAAGGAACAAGAGGAAGGCTCAACTATTGGCTACTTTACAAGCTCTCCAGCTCCCTCCAGGTTGCTGTAAGGACACTCCTTCAAGTAACAGCCATTGGTGCAGGAAGCCAGGCCAGTGGAAGGCAAACTACCCCAATGGGATAAATGGGAAAATGCCCTGCACAGCTTGCCCCCTTTACCACAAGCTGGAAATGGGACTAACATGACAGCTGAGGGCTCCCATGGACAGAGTCCCAACACCTGATGAGCTTGAGCTGAGGGGTCTCTCTGTTCTGGCTGGCATCCAACCTGGACATGGCCATCAACAGGAAAGGGCCAAGGGCAACTCTGGAGGGGGCAAACAAAATTATAAATTTTCCTTTTGGGTTCAAGAGCTACCTACTCTGTGTGAATCTCCTTCTCTAAGCAACTCTCTAAATCCTGCCAGTTAATGGGGGCAAATGGCACCCTTTACCTCCAAAATAAATAACTCATACCCCTTTTGGACAAAAATATGCTTTCTGAGATGGGTGCCTGCTTAATATTTACCCAAAATCTAAATTCATCTTTTCCTCAAATACACCTGTTTCTCCTGGGAAAGCTACTTAAGTCTTTAAGCAATAACTTTAACCTGATGGTCTTAACTCAGGAGTTTAGAAATAACCCACACTTATTCAGACAAGCTTTAGAAAAAAATTTAACCAAGCATTCTCTTCTCGAGGGGATCATAACTTCTACAGTATGTAGATAAACCCCTTATCTTCTCCTCCTTTACAGGACTCACACAGCAACGTGCAGTATAAACCATAGCTTCCTAACAGAAGAAAAATGACTTTTGTCTTAACTTGAAGGTTATAAAGGTAAAGAGGTATTTTTGTCAAGGAACATTATAAAGAAAAGAGATTTTATATGAGAAAGGATCTTGTATAGTAAATTCTTCTCCTAAAGTAAAATGACTGGTTGTTTAAAAAGAAGGATGTTTAGAACAGGTCAGAAAGTCCAAGCATGTCATAGATGGTTTGTGTAAGTCAGGAAAAGATTCATGAAAGGGAATTTATAAAAATGTACAGTTTTAAAGGGTATTAGGTCTATTAAATACTTTAGGGTCATAAACTGCTACTATGACTTCTAATTGTACAACTTATTTACTTTAAAGCTGGGTATACACAGAGTTAGCCATGCCCCCTAGCTACGCTGAAAAGATTCAGACCTTAGCTGCACTTCTATCTGATGTCCTAGGCTCCCCAACTAGTTCATAATTAGAATTACTTACTTACCAGGTTTTTCACCAAATGTAAAAGTTTTAAGAATTAACAGGTAATATGTATTTGAGACTATTGAAAAGACAGTTTTACATGCAAGGAGTGTAAGGAAAGTAGAAGGTACTTTTGGTAAAAGAGTTTATGAAGAGAAGGGAATGTGGGTTATTTTTGTCTAGAGCGTTAAAGGATTGTTTTAAGTTAAATAGCATAAAGCTGAATGTTTAAGCAAGTTGTGGAGGTTTTGTGAAAGATTATTCTTGCAAATGAAATTCTATATGTAAACACAATGGCTAAAATTAAGGGGATATTATTTAGTTTATCCATACATTGAACAATTGAATAGAAGCATAATAGAGTTTTATTAAATAATTAATATGCTCTTTAAAAAATGTAATAAATTATAAAAGGTTTCTGAGAATCTTACTTTATAGTCAAACTAATTAAGATTGAATAGATTTGTCTATAAGGTTTCATTAAGAACTAGGCTTGACATCAGTAGTACACTAATACAAAGGCAAACTTTGCCTTTTTTGAGTATTTGTATAAATGTGTAATTGGTATGTGTTCTAAAATTGGGTGAAATTCCTATAGCTCTGATATGACTTAGTATACATTATCAGTAATAATTGTAATTATGTTAAATTATTGTGTGTCACAAAGGTAACAAATTTTTTTGTCCATTGTGTCTTTAACTGTGGCTGCCCTAGACTTTTTGTCATCCATAGACAATTGTTGTCTTGTTTTTATCCTCATTAAAAGGTGGTTTTATAATCAGCTATAGACCTCTAACAGATGCTGTTAAATGCAGTTTTCTGATAACCCTGGAGATTGTGACACTAGAATAGAGAAAAAACCTTCCAAGACTCTCATGGAGAATGAAATGTTCATGAATATCAAGCAGAACAGAATAACTGCACAGACTGAACTAGTATAAAACTAAAACAATCCTTTTAAGGATTTTTGCTTAGAACATTACAGATCCTTTGTTTTTCGGAATCAAGAAAACTTTTCTTAAGCTATTTACAGCTTTTAACAATGAGTAAATATACTCCCATAAATAAAATTTGTAGCATATTTCTATCTTCTCTCACCTTCAAGCCACCAAGCTCCAGATGATACTCAGTGAGGGATACTGTCCTGTCAATATTTGTGACTTATCCTCCTACAGGGGGACACCATCAGTGAGACATGACAGAGGTGAAATCCTGCCCTTGTCTCCCTTGGACCTGGCTGGATACTGCTTTCACCAACACATGGTGCCACCCTGCCCTGTCAGCTAGCAAGAGGCCAAGACCCACGAAACAACCACCACTGCCCCTCTGTCAGCAGGAAATAGTTACAGAAGACTGATCTTTGTCCATTTTACCCAAAGAATTGGGGTCTTGAACCCTTGAGGGGGAAAATGTTACAGGAGGTAGTCAGGAAGACATGAGCAGGGCACGAGAGGCCCTCACCCCCAAACAGGAGTATCAGGTGACCATCAAGTGATGGTCAGGCAATTGTTAATTATCTCTCTAAAATAAAAATTGGTCACAGCCAGCACCAGGAAGAGGTACTCTCCCAACCTGAAAACTGGTCATCAGCAGTTTCCTGATAAGATCTCTGGATTTGTACAAGTGGGCTCAAGCATGCACAATAAGAGACAAAATGGTGAATTTGAACTGACATATGACCTAGGAGCATTGGACTGGTAAGGTAAGAATGCCTCCAGTGAGCACGCTTACCACTCCAGTATACACATTGTGCATGCAGTCCCTCCCAAATGCTGGCAGGTCACTGAACAAGTGGAATGCCAATGTATAAGACCCCAAATCAAAGGTCAAACCACACACTTGATCTCTCAAGTCACTCACTTGGCCCTCTTCCAAGTCTATTTTATTTTCTTTCATTCCTGCTCTAAAGTTTTTTAATAAACTTTCACTCCTGCTCTAAAACTTGCCTCTGTCTCTCACTCTTTCTTATGGCCCTCATCAAATTTTGTCTTCTGAGGAGGCAAGAATTGAGGTTGCTTCAGAACTGTACAGATTCACTGACAATAACATAGAAATGCATAACAAATTATGTCAAAACTTACCAGTTTAAGGAAACATACATTCATTGTCTCCCAGCTTGGGTCTAAGAATCAGGCACAGCTTAGAGTCTCTTTTCCTGTCTTTTCTTTTTTTGATACTGGATCTCACTCTATTGCCCAGTCTGGAGTGCAGTGGCATGATTACAGCTCTCAGCAGTCTCAACATCATAGACTCAAGCAGTCTTCCTGCCTCAGCCTCCCAAGTAGCTAGGACTATAACAGTGCTCCCATTTTTTCTTAAAAAAACAAAAAACAAAAAACAAAAAAAAACAGTGGGGGGAGGGGGATGACTATTACTTTTTATTATCCACTCTTCTTTTCTCCTCTCCCCTTTCCCGCTGTTGCCTATTTCCTACTTAGCCTTTGAGAAATGCAAATATAACCTTCCACCTCCCCCTTAACAGACATTCCCCGCAGGTCCAGTTCTTCTAACTATGTCCTCCAAGACAGATCTCTCCTTGAGAGTTGACAATTAATTTATGGAACTCTCACCTCTAAGAGATGGCCTCTGGACTTCTATCCACCAGGAGGACATATCAAAAGCATGCCCCCTTGGCTAGGAGATAAGGCACCAAGTGAGCAGGGGGACCCCTTGCCCTTACTCACATCCCTCCTTACCTAAAAGTATCCGCTTTCTGTTTCAATGGTGAAGCAGCACATTCAAAGGCAGGATACTTTGTGTCCCTTCTCCAAGCTAGCTTCAGAATAAGTTCACCTTTTTTTTGGTACCAGAACTCATTAACTGGACTTTGCATGTGGCAAACAACTAATCTGCTATTAATTTACAGGACTACAGGCATGTGCCACCATGCTCAGCTAATTTTTTAAATTTTTATAGATACAGAGTGTCGCTCTGTTACACAGGCTGGTCTTGAACTTCCAACCTCAAGTGATCCTCTTGCCATGGCCTCCCAAAGTGCTGGGATTACAGCAGTGAGCTACTATGCCTGGCCCTGGTTTAAAGTAGGAGGCCATAATCAAGGTGTTGGCTGTACTTACCACCCTCTTAAGGCTCAAGGGGCATGGACAGCTTCCATCTCTCTTGTGGCTGTTTTCAGGCCTGAGATTCAAACTGGCTGTTGTCCAGAGATATCCATTGCTTGCCACATGGATTCTCCTTAGAGCTGTTCACAACATGGCAGCTTGCATCCCTTAGAACAAAGGTTCAAAGGGAGATGGGGCGGGGGGAGAGAGAGAGAGAGAGATCCGGAGTCTCTTTTAATGTAATTTTTAAAAGCGAGTTGCCACTACTTTTGCCCTAATCTATTGGTTAAAAGTGAATCATTAAGTCCAACCCACACTTATTTATACACATTTAGAAATTCATCTCTTAGTGTCTTGTGGGGAACAGAACCTGGAAAACTACACAGCAAGCTGACAGTAGTGGTTTTCCCTGGGAGGCAGTGAGTTTGGGTGTGAAAGGAAGGCCAGGTGAGTGGGGGAAACATGGAAAGGTGTGGGTGAGGGAAATTCAGAAAGGAGTGTTATTAAAGGTGAGACTGGAATTCATTCCTTCTGGTGGGTTCTTGGTCTCACTGACTTCAAGAATGAAGCCGCGGACCTTTGTGGTGAGTGTTACAGCTCTTAAAAATGGTGTGTCCGGAGTTTGTTCCTTCAGATGTTCAGATATGTTCGGAGTTTCTTCCTTCCGGTGGGTTCGTGGTCTCACTGACTTCAAGAATGAAGCTGCGGACCTTCGTGGTGAGTGTTACAGCTCTTAAAGGTGGTGCGGACCCCAAGAGTGAGCAGCAGCAAGATTTATTGTGAAGAGTGAATGAACAAATCTTCCACAGCATGGAAGGGGACCCAAGTGGGTTGCTGCTGCTGACTCGGGTGGCCAGCTTTTATTCCCTTATTTGGCCCTGCCCACGTCCTGCTGATTGGTCCATTTTACAGAGTGCTGATTGGTGCATTTACAATCCTTCAGCTAGACACAGAGTGCCAATTGGTGCATTTTTACAAAGTGCTGATTAGTGCATTTACAATCCTTTAGCTAGACACAGAACGCTGATTGGTGCGTTTGCAATCCTCTAGCTAGACAGAAAAGTTCTCCAAGTCCCCACTCGACCCAGGAAGTCCAGCTGGCTTCAGCTTTCAAAGAGACTTTGCTATTGTGAAAGAAAATAATACCTCAAGACCTCAAACTCACTATGCTAAGGGGAAAGTTAAGCTTGGGAACTGAGTCATACAATAGTACTTTCCTTTTTTTCCCCAAACAGATAGCTGTAATTTCACAACCCTGTGACACAGCCTTACACATAAACCAGGTTTCCACAGTAATAGAAGGTCATATACCTCCTCAGATGGCCTCCTCACAAATTGCACACAAAAAAATTCCCTGTGAGCCCCTAAGTCTTTCAGGATACACATTCCCCCTATAAACCAGCCCTGAAACCAAGTTGTATTAAATTTCTTTTTTTTTTTTAATTTGAGATGGAGTCTCACTCTGTCACCCAGACTGGAGTGCAGTGGTACGATCTTGGCTTACTGCAACCTCTGCCTCCCAGGTTCAAGCGATTCTCCTGCCTCAGCCTCCCGAGTAGTTGGGGTTATAGGCATGCACCACCATGCCCAGCTAATTTTTTTTTTTTTTTGGATTTTCAGTAGAGATGGGGTTTCACCATGTTGGCCAGGCTGGTCTTGAACTCCTGACCTCAAGTGATCTGCCCACCTATGCCCCCTGCAAAGGAACGCAGCTCATCGCCAGCAATGGATCAAAGCTGGACGGAGAATGACTTTGATGAGATGAGAGAAGAAGGCTTCAGTTGATCAAACTTCTCAGAGCTAAAGGAGGAACTACGTACCCAGCGAAAAGAAACTAAAAATCTTGAAAAAAGAATGGAAGAATGGATAACTAGAATAATCAATGCAGAGAAGGCCATAAACGAACTGACAGAGATAAAAACCATGACACGAGAAATACGTGACAAATGCACAAGCTTCAGTAACCGACTTGATCAACTGGAAGAAAGAGTATCAACGACTGAAGATCAAATGAACGAAATGAAGGGAGACGAGAAGTCTAGAGAAAGAAAAGGAAAAAGAAATGAACAAAGCCTCCAAGAAATATGGGTTTATGTGAAAAGACCAAATCTACGTCTCATTAGTGTGCCTGAAAGTGATGGGGAAAATGGAACCAAGGTGGAAAACACTCTTCAGGATATCATCCAGGAGAACTTCCCCAACCTAGTAAGGCAGGCCAACATTCAAATTCAGCAAATACAAAGAATGCCACAAAGAAGAGCAACTCCAAGACACATAATTGTCAGATTCACCAAAGTTGAAATGAAAGGAAAGATGTTAAGGGCAGCCAGAGAGAAAGGTCGGGTTACCCACAAACGGAAGCCCATCAGACTAACAGCAGATCTCTCGGCAGAAACTCTACAAGCCAGAAGAGAGTGGGGGCCAATATTCAACATTCTTAAAGAATTTTCAACCCAGAATTTCATATCCAGCCAAACTAAGTTTCATCAGTGAAGGAAAAATAAAATCCTTTACAGACAAGCAAATGCTTAGAGATTTTGTCACCACCAGGCCTGCCCTACAAGAGATCCTGAAGGAAGCACTAAACATGGAAAGGAACAACCAGTACCAGCCACTGCAAAAACATGCCAAAATGTAAAGACCATCGATGCTAGGAAGAAACTGCATCAACTAATGAGCAAAATAACCAGCTAATATCACAATGACAGGATCAAGTTCACACATAACAATATTAACCTCACATGTAAATGGACTAAATGGTCCAATCAGAGACATAGACTGGCAAATTGGATTTGTTTGCTGTATTCAGGAGACCCATCTCACATGCAGAGACACACATAGGCTCAAAATAAAGGGGTGGAGGAAGATCTACCAAGCAAATGGAGAACAAGAAAAAGCAGGGGTTGCAATCCTAGTCTCTGATAAAACAGACTTTAAACCATCAAAGATCAAAGGAGACAAAGAAGGCCACTACATAATGGTAAAGGGATCAATTCAACAGGAAAAGCTAACCATCCTAAATATATATGCGCCCAATACAGGAGCACCCAGATTCATAAAGCAAGTCCTTAGAGACTTACAAAGAGAGTTAGACTCCCATACAATAATGGGAAACTTCAACACCCCATGTCAACATTAGACAGATCAACGAGACAGAAAGTTAACAAGGATATCCAGGAATTGAACTCAACTCTGCACCAAGGGGACCTAATAGACATCTACAGAACTCTCCACCCCAAATCAACAGAATATGTTGGAAGTAAAGCACTCCTCAGCAAATATGTCCTATTCAACATAGTGTTGGAAGTTCTGGCTAGGGCAATCAGGCAAGAGAAAGAAATCAAGGGTATTCAGTCAGGAAAAGAAGAGGACAAATTGTCCCTGTTTGCAGATGACATGATTGTATATTTAGAAAACCCCATTGTCTCAGCCCAAAATCTCCTTAAGCTGATAAGCAATTTCAGCAAATTCTCAGGATACAAAATTAATGTGCAAACATCACAAGCATTGTTATACACCAGTAACAGACAAACACAGAGACAAATCATGAATGAACTTCCATTCACAATTGCTTCAAAGAGAATAAAATACCTAGGAATCCAACTTACAAGGGATGTAAAGGACCTCTTCAAGGAGAGCTACAAACCACTGCTCAGTGAAATCAAAGAGGACACAAACAAATGGAAGAACATACCATGCTCATGGATAGGAAGAATCAATATGATGAAAATGGCCATACTGCCCAAGGTAATTTATAGATTCAATGTCATTCCCATCAAGCTACCAATGAGTTTCTTCACAGAATTGGAAAAAACCGCTTTAAAGTTCATATGGAACTTAAAAAGGGCCCACATTGCCAAGACAATCCTAACTCAAAAGAACAAAGCTGGAGACATCATGCTACCTGACTTCAAACTATACTACAAGGCTACAGTAACGAAACAGCATGGTACTGGTACCAAGACAGACATATAGACCAATGGAACAGAACAGAGCCCTCAGAAATAATACCACACATCTACAGCCATCTAATCTTTGACAAACCTGAGAAAAACAAGAAATGGGGAAAGGATTCCCTATTTAATAAATGGTGCTGGGAAAATTGGCTAGCCATAAGTAGAAAGCTGAAACTGCATCCTTTCCTTACTCCTTATACGAAAATTAATTCAAGATGGATTAGAGACTTAAATGTTAGACCTAAAACCGTAAAAACCCTAGAAGAAAACCTAGGTAGTACCATTCAGGACATAGGCATCGGCAAGGACTTCATGTCTAAAACACCAAAAGCAACGGCAACAAAAGCCAAAATTGACGAATGGGATCTAATTAAGCTAAAGAGCTTCTGCACAGCAAAAGAAACTACCATCAGAGTGAACAGGCAACCTACAGAATGGGAGAACATTTTTGCAATCTACTCATCTGACAAAGGGCTAATATCCAGAATCTACAAAGAACTCAAACAAATTTATGAGAAAAAAATAAACAACCCCATCAATAAGTGGGCAAAGGATATGAACAGACATTTCTCAAAAGAAGACATTCGTACAGCCAACAGATACATGAAAAAATGCTCGTCATCACTGGCCATCAGAGAAATGCAAATCCAAACCACAATGAGATACCATCTCACACCAGTTAGAATGGCATTCTTTAAAAAGTCAGGAAACAACAGATGCTGGAGAGGCTGTGGAGAAATAGGAACACTTTTACACTGTTGGTGGGATTGTAAACTGGTTCAACCATTGTGGAAAACAGTGTGGCGATTCCTCAAGGATCTAGAACTAGAAATACCATATGACCCAGCCATCCCATTACTGGGTATACACCCAAAGGATTATAAATCATGCTGCTATAAAGACACATGCACACGTATGTTTACAGCGGCACTATTCACAATAGCAAAGACTTGGAATCAACCGAAATATCCATCAGTGACAGACTGGATTAAGAAAATGTGGCACATATACACCATGGAATACTATGCAGCCATAAAAATGGATGAGTTCGTGTCCTTTGTAGGGACATGGATGCAGCTGGAAACCATCATTCTCGGCAAACTATCGCAAGAACAGAAAACCAAACACCGCATGTTCTCACTCATAGGTGGGAATTGATCAATGAGATTACTTGGACTCTGGAAGGGGAACATCACACACTGCAGCCTATTATGGGGAGAGGGGAGAAGGGAGAGATGGCATTGGGAGTTATACCTGATGTATATGATGAGTTGATGGGTGCTACGGGTTGATGGGTGCAGCACACCAACATGGCACAAGTATAGATATGTAACAAACCTGCACGTTGTGCACATGTACCCTAGAACTTAAAGTATAATAATAATAATAATAAATCTGTACCTTACACGTGGAAGTAAAACAAAGCAGTAGCCTTTAAATTGGAATTGCATCTTGTAGGTTTAATGGAGTTCTAGCACTGGTTCTAATTGATTTTTGGCTAGATATAGCTGGAAGTATGTACTCAGGTTGTTAGTGGAAAGCAGGACAGCAAAGGGCCAGAGTTTTAAATGGAGAGTCTTCTTCACAAGCAATTTTTTTAGAATGATATTTTGTTTTTCACAGACTCCTGAGATAGAATATAATTTTTCAGTGATAGGCTTAGAGGCTCGTGGGAAAAAAGAAGTGCTATTTTTCACACTTTTTGATACTTAATATGTGTTAGCCTCTGTGCTAAGAGCTTTATAATTTAATCCTGACATATTTATGAAAAGGGTACTGATATGGCTTGGCTGTGTGTCCCCACCCAAATCTGATGTCAAATTGTAATTCCCAGTGTTGGAGGAGGATCCTAGTGTGAAGTGATTGAATCAAGGGGGTGGACTTCTCCCATGCTGTTCTCATGATTGAGTTCTCACGAGTTCTGGTTGTTTGAAAGTGTGTAGCATCTCCACATTTTATCTCTCTTCCCCCTGCTCTGTCCGTGTGAAGACTATGCCTGCCTCCCCTTCACCCTCTGCCATGATTATAACTTTCCTGAGGCCTTCCCAGAAGCAGAAGCCTGTATAGGCTGCAGAATTGTGGGCTGATTAAACCTCTTTTCTTTCAAATTACCTAGTCTTTATAGCAGTGCAAGAATAGACTAGTACAGGCACTATGATTACTCCATTTTTCAGGTGAATTGCCTCATTATTCAGATGAGGATATAGAGACAAAGAAAAGTATGATGGCTCGAGGTCACACATCAGTACATGGTTAATTCTCCATTCAATGAGAGTTCTAATCCAGGCCCATGTTCTTGCTTTTAGCCACAAGAAATGAGGCCTGTCCCATGGGATGTCACTCTCTAACCCCAAGAACAGGAATAGACTGCCAGGCAGAGAAGGTAGAAAGCATTAATGAAATAAATTTTTTCTATTTCCATCTGTTGCTCCCCAGAGCACTTGCCTCCCCAGAGTTTGATCTCAAGGTGTAGAGTCTGGCACTCCTACTATGCCAATACCCAGGAGAGGCTGGCTCTAGAGTACGTATTTTATATTGTTACATAGTCAGAGAGATTCCTCAGGCACCAAATAAGTAGTTGAATGTTTTCTTCTAGTAAGGGCCTCCAGCCAAGACCAACAAGTACCAGTTCTTGAGTAAAATAAACTACAGGTGACCAGGCAGATGTTGGAAATGCAAAGAAGAAGACATCATTCAGGGGCATGGAGCAACAGAATGAACAGCACCAGCTGGCATAGGCTGAAAAGCTACGGGGCAGATAAAAAGAAAGGGACTTATTGCAAAAAGAAGCTGAGGTGGAGCAGGGGCCCCCTTTTAGGAGCCTGCAGACTTCCAAGCATGGAAATAAAGGAAAATTCTGAGTTCCTTCAAGGGAAATTCCAAGCACCGAGCTAGCCTCAGAAGTAAATACGGAACTTATAAACAAGAAGGTAATAGTAGCTTAAAACAATAGCCAAGAAAGCTAGAGTTCCTGAGATTCCCCTTTCCTTATGGAAACTAAGGATAACATCTTAACATTTGTGTCTGAGTTGTCTTCTAGAAAGTCAGATACCCATTGAGGACCCCCACTGAATGGATCCTCTGGCATGCAGACTTCAGATAGGTGAGAATTGAAGACTGAACTTTGACCATAATTTTTTGTTCTAAATTTCCTCTCAAGGGGCTTTGGGAAAGTCGCTCCCCTCTCCCAGCAAGTTAACACTTTTTTTCTACTGATTCCATTTTTCTTTTTTTTGAGGTGGAGTCTCACTCTGTTGCCAGGCTGTAGTGCAGTGGCACGATCTCATTCACTGCAACCTCAGACTCCCAGGTTCAAGCGATTCCCCTGCCTCAGCCTCCCAAGTAGCTGGGACTACAAGTGTGCACCACCACGCGCAGCTAAATTTTTTTTATGTATTTTAGTAGAGACGGGGTTTCACCATGTTGGCCAGGATGGTCTTGATCTTCTGACTTCGTGATCTGCCTGCCTCGCCTCCCAAAGTGCTGGGATTACAGGCGTGAGCCACCATGCCCGGCCCTGACTCCAAATTTTTAAATGAAGCTTTGCATACTTAACCAATTGCAAATCAGAAAATCTTTGAATCTACCTATGACCTATAAGTCACCCTCCAGGCCCCAACTCCAAGATGTTCTACCTTTACTAAAGCCTTCATGTACTGATATACGATTTTGCATGTAGCATCTGATACCCTGAGATTTACTCCTACCTTTAAAAACTCTTCCTTGCAAGTCATCAAGGAGGTCAGGATTTGAGCATTTAGCTTCCTGGTCCTCCTGCTTGGCACCCTGCAAATAAATGCCTTTCTTTCTACTGTGCAAAAAACTTGGTGTAGATATCTGGTTTTACTGTACCAGATGAGTGGATCCCAGTCTGGTTCTATAATGCAGCCAGTTCTCAGGAAGATTTCCCTGGAGAAAAGAATTGATGAGGAGGGGTGAGTCAGAGGAGCAAGCCCCTTAGAGAAAAGGTCCTGAGCGCTGTGCCAGTGCCAAGGTTAATTTGAGGGAACTGCTGGGTCAGAGCTACAGCTAGGATGGTAACCCAAGTAGGATGCCAAGGGACTTTGAGGAAAATGGATTTGACTTGGGTGTATAGTGTCAACCTAAGAGATAAGCTGAGACCAAATTAATATAAGTTACTAGTTGCAATCCTCAAGCTTGTCCAAAATGAACTCTTTTTGGACAAGCCTGAGGACTGCAACTAGCAACATAGATTCAACTTGCCCTGAATATACCCTCAGAGTAGTAAGAGTTATATGTAGGTTTTAAAGAAAAAGAAGAGGCAGTTCCTAAGTTGTTTATTAAGAATTTACATTAAAATAATATTAGCTACTGATTGGCTATACATTGTTCTTTGTGTCACAAATTTCAGCAACAGGAAGATAATGAGTGAGGCATCTAATCAGAAACAAAATGACTAAGCAATTCCCTCATGGCATGGCTGGGGAGGTATGGCTAAAGTCCCATGCTAATGGCTCTCTGGAGACATTATCTGCATGGCTCACAGAGCCAGACTGCTCAATAGCAGAGACTACAAACTGAAATATCTACAGTGTCTAGGAGGGTAAGAAAAATAAATAAAGTGAGCTGGGTGAATACAAACCTTTGCCCCACCACCCATTTTCATCCCTCTCCAAAACCATATGCATATGAAAATGTTAAACTCACCAAATTGTATACACTAAACATGCAGTTTTTTATTTTATATCAATTATACTTCAATAAAGCTATAAAAAAAGTACTACTGATTTTGTTACAATAAAGGGGTCCCGATCCGGACCCCAAAAGAAGGTTCTTGGCTCTCACACAAGAAAGAATTTAGGGTGAGTCCATAGAATAAAGTAGAAGCAAGTTTATTAAGAAAGTAAAGGGATAAAAGTATAGCCACTCCATAGATAGAGCAGGGCACTCCTGAAAGCAAGAGGAAGAACATGTACTCTTTAGGTACAATGCTTGTTTACAAGATAACAAAGCAAAAAATAATGAGATATACTCTACTACAAGGGCTTGTGACAAAGAATGGTTAATCTTTGTGTAACTACTGTCTTCCATTAGAACATATATTATTATTTTAAAACAAAACTTATTCTTAAACTAAGGATGCTTTTATTCTTAAGATATTGTAACATCAGGACATTTCCTGGGTCTGTTAAGTCCTGAGTCTGTTCAGTAAACATTATTAACCTGTTCCCTTAACCACAAATATCCTTTGACTAAGAATGCCTAACCTCATACAAATGCAGTCCAGCAGGTCTCAACCTTATTTTACCCATCCCCTATTCAAGAAGGGGTCGCTCTGGATTAAACACCACTGACATATTCTCCACTCCCTTTTACAAGGGGATACTTAATCCTAAGGGTTGCAGAAGGACAAAGATTCATTTTTCTACAGCTTCTTTGGGCTGCGTAGGGGCGATGATATTCCTGCCTAACTCTTAGGATCTCTTGTATTTAGGGTAGAAAGGAGCTCAGTCAGGAAGCATCAGTATAGTGAGGGCCATTCATAATTCTGGGTCCTGACAAAAGGTAATATCTGGAAGATTAATAAGTGTTCAATTATAGAAAATGTTGAGTAAGCTTATCTTGCATTCTTACTTAAAGAGTATAACAGCAATATACTCAACAACAGTAAACAAACTAAGTATCCCAAGTAAACTAAATAAGAAGTCTTTCCATGAATTGGGCACCAAGCTGATATGGGGTTGCTAGCCAATTTCAATATATGCTCAGAATTAGCATAATGATACAGATTACCATTACCCATCCCTCTTGTTTCTTCTATGCAGCTGGCAGAGATCACAGGAATAAGCAGGGTCAGTCTATGGTTCAGAAAAATACACAAAAACAATGGACAAAACTAGAATTCAACAACAGGTGTACCACAGTTTTTGAAACATAATTTCTCTCTTTCCAGTCCTCATTTTTATTAAAAACAAATCATGGTAGGACTGGTTTGTTTGAAAAACAACCTTTAGTCATATTATACTTGATGTGATTACTTTCATAAAGTGCAACAAGAATAATTATTTGCCATATAGGCTCCTTTTTAAACTGCCTTTGATGAAACTTTGTTTTATACAAAATCCCATATAGACCTTTTAAAACCTTGGGTCCAGCCATGGGTTTGTGCTTGAAAATACCTGTATGAGTTGGGTCAATTTCTCTCTTCTTGAGGTCGCAATATAACTTGGGGCTCCTGGGCCAGTAAGAAAGTGACATTCTTTACTTACCACAGGTCAGGAATCCTATACAGGGACTGTATAGACAAGATATGAGGCCAGGTTTTCCCCAGGGTCTTTCATTGGCCCTGTAAGTCAATTTTGATTCCTTATAGCAGTCTGTTTATATTTGAAAGCATGGCCTTCCAGACAAAGCCTCGGTAAACTAACCAGTGTCTCTAATTGTGTCCTCTTATACAAGAAAAAAAGATTTGTATTGCACTTATGCAAATAACTATATTGCCATAAGTTAAGTGTAAACCAAAAATAAAATGATAAGTCCCTCAACCATCTGAATTGACCCCTCCTCTTAGCCAAGGGCATTCCAACGTTAACCTGAAAAACTAGTTCCGGCCATGAAGAAGTGGGAGTCAGACATGCCTCATTATCATTAACATCAACATAGACCTTAAGACTTGTAGAACAGACTCATTAAGTCTAACAGGAAACATTTACAATCTATTCTCTTTGAAGCATGCTACCTGGAGGTTTCATCTACATGATAAAACCTTTGTCTCCACAACCCCTTACTGTAACTCAGACATTCCTTTCTATTGATTCCAGGTCTTTAGATAGTAACTCAACCAACTACCAATCAGGAAATATTTAAATCTGCCTATTACCTGGAAACTCCTGCTTGCAGTTGTCCTGCCTTTCTGGAGCAAACCAATGTGCATCTTACTTGTATTGATTGATGTCTTATGATTCCCTAAAATGTATAAAACCAAGTTGTAGCCTGACCACCTTGAGCACCTAAGGCTGTATCATGGGCATGTCCTTAACCTCAGCAAAATGAACTTCTAAGTTGATTGAGACTTGCCTCAGATACTTTTTGGTTTACAAATGAATACTCATAAATTTTGGAGGAATTGGGTAGAGAGAAAGAAATATGTTCCTAATTGGATTATACTTTACCCAACTGTCAAAAGCTATAAATCGATCAAAAGAAAATTTTTCTTGACTCTGAAAAACAAAACAGAATCAGCAATGTTTTAAACAAAATGTCATAAAAACATAATTTTGTCTTTTATTTGTTCAGTCTATGCAATTAATTCCTGTTTTGCTTGATATTTATGAACACAATAATTTTCCAAGAGAGTCTTGGAAGGTTTTTTTCTCTATATTTTAATGGCACATTTTTCATAGTATCAGAGACCTGCATTTAAGACTACTCATCAGAGTCCTATAGCTGATTATAAACTGCCTTTTGAAAAGGATTAAAACAAGACAATTGTCTATGGATGACAAGGAGTCTTAGGGCAGCCACAGTCAGATACAATCAATGAGAAAATTTGATTACCTCTGTGGCACACAATAATTCAGCATAACAATTATAATTTTATTACTGATAATGTACACTAAATCATATTAGAATTATAGGAGTTTTGCATAATTTTGGAACACATACGAATAATACATTTATACAAATACAGCCCAAAGAAAGACAAACATTATTTTATATTTGACTGTGCTTTCTGTATGACCTTAATATATCAAATAAGCAAAATATATCATTTTTGGACTTTCAGGACCTAACATCTAAAAGGATTAATCAGGTCACAAAATGACTATATTTAGAATTTGATTTTGGGATGTTTGTCAAATATCAAAGTTTTAAAACACTTGACATTAAAAATAGAATCTCAAGTCATTTATTTAGACAAAATAATAACTCAAAGATTTTTTAAAGGCAAAACCCTTTACTCATTGATAGAAGGAAGCCTTAGCTTTCCAAACAAGTTGTCTCTTTTCTCTCCCTTCATTTTCCTGAAGTTTATTCAAAAGGCAAACCCAAATCTTTTATTATCTCTCATCATTACATGAAAATATTGTTCAAGAGAGAAAGCCAAATTTCACCTTTGCATTAATGTCAAACCCAATTCTTAATAAAACCTTATAGGCAAATCTATTCAATTTTAAATAGTTTGACCATTAGGTAACATTCTCACAAACCTTTTATAATCCTTCACAATTTTTTTGTTAATGAGCAGATTAATGCTCCAAAGAAAACCCTGTTGTGCTTTTATTCCAATATTCAATTTACAGAAAAACTGAATATCCCTTAAACTCTAGGCAATATGCTTACCATAGAATTTCTTCTACTTCTCCCTTTTTTCTTTTTTTTCTTTTTTTTTTAATAGAGATGAGAGTCTTGCTATGTTACCAGGCTGGTTTCAAACTCCAGGGCTCAAGCAATCATTCTCACTTCAGCCTCCCAAAATGTTGGGATTACAGGTGTGAACCACTGTGCCCAACCAGGGATTTCTTTTATAAGATTAATCTTTCACAAACGTTCTAGAACTTGCTCAGAATTTCAGCTTTATTCTATCTAACCCAAAACAATCATTAACCCTATAAACTAAGCAGGAAAAAACCCACATTCTTATGCTTTCTTATAATTTTTTTTTTAACCAAAAACACTTTCTACTTTCTTTACACACCTTGTACATAAAACTGTTTCTCCAGTACTCTCAATTACATGTGTTATAGTGTTAACTCTTAGCAACTTTTATTTTTGATGAAAAACCTGGTAAGTATGTGATTTTAATTATGTACCAGATGTGGAGTCCAGGATGCCAGACAGAAGTGCAGGTAAGGTCTAACTATTTCCAGTATAGCCAGGGGGCATCGTTAACTCCACATGTCTCCAGGCCTTACCTAGAACCAAATGACTCCAAAGCAGGTAAGTCGAATAACTATCAAAAGTCAAAAAAGCAGTTTAAGTAGTTTAGTAAACACAGTATCTGACCTGCTTAATTTAGACCAGAGATCTAAATTTTCACATTTTTATTTTATCAATAATCTTTAAAACCATCTTTATTTCCCAAAGATTACTACAGTCACATGAACCAAAAAGTGTTACAGTTTCTATTTTTCTAACAAAAACATTTGATTTAAGCATTTATTATTTTTAATCAAATTAATCAGAGCTGTTTTATATAAACCCCACATACATAACACATATAAATACATAGACAGAAGAAGATCCAGTAGTTGTAAGGTTTTTTCATTTTAGCCAGTTTTAAAGTTTCTTAATTGGATTACTGGCATCAGGGTGGAGCCCTTTGAAATATAGGGCCAGGCAAGCATGCAGTTTCCAGGGCCTAACAAACAGGCAGAGCTGGAGAGCAAAACTGATCCCCCAAAATTAAGCATCCCATTTGTATACCAGATCCTGTATTCTTTAAAAGAGGGAAACTCTATGGCACAAGACAGTGCAATACTTTTACCATGCATTTCATTGCAAGGACATTCCCCCAAGGCTTGAGACTTGTGGGCAACCCAAAGCCAATCAGCCCATCCTCCATGGGAGTTTTACCTCTGTGGGTAGGGGAGAGGATGTTTTCATTCTTTCCAGATGGCTAAAAGTATGCTTCTCTGACCCACATGTGTAAGGATCTGAGTATTGCCTCATCACAGCCATTAGTCGTCACTAAAAGTGTATTTCTGATATGGTTTGGCTCTATGTCCCCACCCAAATCTCATCTTTAATTGTAATCCAAATTGTAATCCTCAGGTGTCAAGGGAGGGACCTGGTGGGAGATGATTGAATCATGGGGGTGATTTCCCCCATGCTGTTTTCATGATAGTGACTTAATTCTCATGAGATCTGATGGTTTTATAAATGGCAGTTTCCCCTTATCTTGCTCTTATCTGCCACAATGTAAGTCGTGCCTGCTTCCCCTTCTGCCATGATTGTAAGTTTCCTGTGGCCTCCCCAGCCATGTGGAACTGTGAGTCAATTAAACCTCTTTTGTTTACAAATTCTCAGTCTTGGACAGTTCTTTATAGCAGTGTGAAAACAGACTAATATGATTGTCTACCTAAGTATTACACACCAAGGCTAAAAACTCTCTCATAATGCAAAGTAATTTCTGATGCCCCCAAAAGTAAAAAATGTCAGGTAATGCAAGGCAAAACGGAGGAGAGCTTTAGATTTTGAGAAGGACCTATATGCTTTCAATTGTCTGGGATTCCAAGAGGAAAACAGAGGTTTTTCCCAAAATGCGGTCTGTAGAGACTCTTCTGTTTTACCCAAAGAGTCTCAGGGTATTAATAATTATTTTAGGACAGGTGCGGTGGCTCATGCCTGTAATCCCAGCACTTTGGGAGGCTGAGACAGGAGGATCACCTGAGGTTAGGAGCTCAAGACCAGCCTGGCCAACATGGCAAAACCCTGTCTCTATTAAAAATACAAAAATTAGCTGGGCATGGTGGCATGCACCTGTAATCCCAGCTACTTGGAAGTCTGAGGCAGGAGAATCACTTGAATGTGGGAAATGGAGTTGCAGTAAGCTGAGATCACAGCACTGCACTCCATCTCAAAAAAAAAAAAAAAAAAAGGAATTATAAGAATTATTTTAGGTCCTCTCATGTGGGCATCAAGAATGAAAAGAAGACAAAGTGGAGAAAAATAATTCAGTTGACTGAGAAGAAAAAAACTTTTTTTCAGAAAAACAAGATCCGAGAAAAAAAAAAAAAAACATAAAAGCCATTTAAATATGCATGCAGCTTGTATATCTGCTTTTAATTAAGCTGACTTTTAACTAAATATCTTAGTACCAGACTCCAGCCAAGACAGCCAGCCAATATTTCTGGCTTCTGAACTTTACTGAAGGTAAGTTCCCAGATGAAGCCAATAAGTCTTAACTAAGGTTATGACTTAATTATGGGTTATGAGGGATTTTCTAAGAGGTGGTGAGTAGTTTTTATAAGATCCAGAATGTCCAAAGGTAGCTCAGAGAAAGGAAAATTCAAGATAGGAAGTCAGAAATTGCTCATGATGGGGAAAAGAATCAATAAATGACACAGGTAACACAAATATCAAACCAGAAAGGACTCATTCCCTATAGTGGGAATTAAACCTGGACCACCATTGTGAAAAGACAAAATCCTTAGCTGCTGAGCTACAGTATCAGGGTATCTGCTGTTCTTCTTAAGGGTCTAAAGCATCCAATTTCAAGCTTGCAAAGACTTGTAACTGCCCAAGACAATTTTTAGGACTATGACATGAACCCCCAAATTTCCACTCTCTGAATGGCAGAAACCAAGAGAAAGTAACTCCCACATCATCACAAGGTCAAGCTCCGAAGGACATAAAGCAAGACAAGAGGAAAACCTCATCTAGTTTTTGTTTCAGGGACCTTCAGCCAAGTTTGCAATGGACCAGTTTGCTAGGCTGGTTTGAATGGTGGGCTTATACGGGTTCTAGGCCTGCATTCTATACTATGGTACCCCCTTTTATGACAGAACAACACAGAAACAAATTCATAATATAAAGTAGACCAGATTTACTACAGCCTAAGACTGGCCTCACAAATTCTCTTTTCCATTAATCAAAACCTTGCAGGAGAGGCAAACAGTGATTTTTATCATTCAACCAGTTTGCACAGAGAGAGAGAGGTCAGAAGCCTGACTGCCAGGTGCAGTGACTCACGCTTGTAATCCCAGCACTTTGGGAGGCCGAGGAGGGTGGATTACAAAGTCAGGAGTTCAAGACCATCCTGGCCAAGATGGTGAAACCCCCATCTGTACTAAAAATACAAAAATTAGCCAGGTGTGGTGGTGGGCACTTGTAATCTCAGCTACTCGGGAGGCTGAGGCAGGGAATTGCTTGAACCTGGGAGGAGGAGGTTGCAGTGAGCCAAGATGGCACCATTGCACTCCAGCCTGGGTGACACAGAGAGACTCTGTCTCAAAAAAAAAAAAAAAAGGAAAGAAAGAAAAGAAAAGAAAAAGTCTGACTAGTAAGAAATTCTTACCCTTTTGCCAGTATACCAGGTTTCTGGATTCTCTCTCTCTGAGTGGCTTTGATGACCCTACTTCCTGTGTCATAGCTGTAAGACCAACCGTATTACAAAAAAAATTATCTTTTTTATGGAATCATGTGCAAAAGCCTCTCAATTTTGCAAGATGCCAACAGGCTGCATGGGGGAACAGAATTAACATTTTCCATTTCAGCCAGAGCAAAATCCATGTGACAACACATAAACGTTAGCCACCCTGTTCAGTGCCCAATATCAAACTGATAAGGCTCAAACTTGCACCCATTTTCCCCTGTTGTCCGCTTTGATTCACTTCAAGTGAGGTGGAATGACCTCCGACCAGGAGTTTCAACATGTGGTCTCTGAGCAAGACAGAAGATCAGACAGTTGCCCTGAGTGACAGAAGATAGGAAAAGGAAAGGAAAGAAGAAGAGACAGAGGAAAGGGGAGAAAAGCATTGCCTGCGGTGAGGAGGGGGAAGCAAGGAGCTCAGAGAGGCCGGAAAAAGACCCACTCATTGTAGCGACACTGAATTGGAAGTTCAGGTGGCCGCCGGTGAGTCATGGATGGGATCTTTTCCAGCAGTTCCATCAGCTCTCAAGTTTCCCCTTTTAGGGGAGGTAAAAAATGTTCCTCATGTCCTGTAATCCTGCACATGCCCAATCCTGTCAGACAAGCAAACATACAAAAATGGGTAGAGGCATGGGGGAAGAGAAAGTTAAAATGTCCCAGGATCAGTTAAGTGAGCTTTCTTGAAAATGGGAGTAAAGACAAACAGCAACCAGGAAATTGATTCATGCGGCAAAGAACACAATGTGGATTAATTCAAAGAGAATGGCAGTTAACATACCATAGAGCCAATCCATTCTTAACCAAGAGGGGCCTCACCAAGGAGGACCTCTAACCCCTCATGTCTTAGGAGGGACTCTAACCTTCCTAAGTTAGGCCTCTAACCCAAGTTCAGACCAGCATCCTTGTGCTTTACCAAGAGGGGCCTTTTAACCCTCTATGTCTTATGAGGGGCTTTAACCCTCCTAAGTTGGACCTTTAACCCAACTTTGTCCCAAATGTACCCCACAAATTCCCCAAAGTTGGCCAATTGGTGCTGCAGTCTATTTCCCTTGGGTGGGGGATCTTTTCAGTATGGTCCCTTTGCAGTTCACCATGGAAGATGTTACCAGAAAAAGGTCCTGATCCTGACCCCAAGAGAGAGTTCCTGGATCTTGCAAGAAAGAATTCAGGGTGAGTCCACAGAGTAAAGTGAAAGAAAGTTTATTAAGAATGTAAAGGAATAAAAGTGTGGCCACTCCACAGACAGAGGAGGGTATTCCTGAAAGTGAAAGGAAGAACCACGTCCACCTTAGGTACAATGCCTGCTTATATATAAGATAATAAAGCAAAAAGTCTTGGGAGAAATATGCTCTACTACAAGGGCTTGTGACAAAGAATTGTTAATCTTTGTGTAACTACTGTCTTCTGTAAAAATCTGTATTATTATCTTTAACACAAAACTTATTCTTAGAACTATAAATGCTTTTGTTCTTAAGATACCAGGACATCAAGACATTTCCTGGGCCTGTTATTTCCTGGATCTGTTAAGCCCTGGGTCTGTTCAGCAAACATTATTAACCTGTTCCCTTAACAGTAAACATCCTGTGACTAAGAACGCCTAACCTGGAAATGCAGCCCAGCAGGTCTCAGCCTCATTTTACCGAGTCCCTGTTCAAAATGGAGTCACTCTGGTTCAAACGCCTCTGACAATTTTATAGACATGTTCCCATCTTAAAAAAGCAGCTGCTGCTCAGTTGTAGCAAATTTATGTTCTGCAAGAATGTAGATTCAATATTGCTAGCTTTTCCAATTTTCCAAGAGACATTAGAAATTTAGGCTTTTATATGTAAACTCCTGACTTTTAACATATTCATATATTTTTAAACCAGTGTGGACCAGACAAGGTATGTGACCAAGTAATACACACCAGTCTGCAAGCTCTATCTTAGAACACGAGGGTGGGTCATTTATATCCAAGGATCCAAGAAAACAGACCCTGGCTTGCTTAAGGAGCCTTAGGCAGGCCTCCAGCTAGGATAAAGGTTAATACAGGTCCAAATCCCTTGGGACCCCTTTTGGGATTCAGAAGTTGCAGATTTTTTTAACTTTTTAGATCTATTGGGGCCCATGCCATGTAGCATGCTAAGAGAACTCTGAGGCAGCACCTTATTAATAAACACATTGATATTTCTGAAGCAAAATATATAAGTATTCAGAATTCAAGTGACATAAGAGCATAAAAAAAATACACAACATGGAATACTATGCAGCCATAAAAAAGGATGAGTTTATGTCTTTGCAGGGACATGGATGAAACTGGAAAGCATTATTTTCAGCAAAGTAACACAAGAAGAGAAAACCAAACACTGCATGTTCTTACTCATAAGTGGGAGTTCAACAATGAGAACACATGGACACAGGGAAGGGAACATCACTCACCAGGGCCTGTCAGTGGGTGGTGGGCTGGGGGAGGGATAGCATTAGGTGAGATACCTAATGTAAATGATGAGTTGATGGGTGCAGCAAACCAACATGGCACATGTATACCTATGTAACAAACCTGCACATTGTACACATGTACCCCAGAACTTAAAGTATAATTTTAAAAAAGTATAAAAAATCTCAAGCAAGTTCTAGTCAAGTTTTGCCACCAAATGAGATAGTTACAAACTTATGAAAAAAATAAGTTTCCAAAAGCATTGGGATTTCAGAATTATTGATAAGTAATAATGTGAACCAATTATAAGGAGACAGACAAGTGAGGACTGACTACATACTTTGTTAATGAATCGACTTATAGAGAATTTATGCCTGATGACCTCTACCCTTTGGAAACTATTTTTATATCTTTGATAACTGGGGACATACCTGCTTTCTCCCCTTTGGCCTCAGGGGAGGCAGTGTTTTGCCCTTTACCGTTGTCCCCCAAGCATGGGCAGGTCCATTTCTTAATTTCCCAGGCATATCTGAAACTGGTTGGCAGGAAGCTCAGCACAATGAGTCACTTCCAATTGCTGTTAAAAATGAGTTTGCTCAGGGCCAGGCACGGTGGCTCACGCCTGTAATCCCCAGCACTTTGGGAGGCTGAGGCAGGCGGATCATCTGAGGTTGGGAGTTCGAGACCAGCCTGACCAACATGGAGAAAACCCCTCTCTACTAAAAATACAAAATTAGCTGGGCATGGTAGCGCATGCCTGTCATCCCAGCTACTCAGGAAGGCTGAGGCAGAAGAATCACTTGAACATGGGAGGCGGAGGTTGCAGTGAACCAAGATCGCACCATTGCACTCCAGCCTGGGCAATGAGAGCGAAACTCTGTCTCAAAAAAAACAAAAAACAAACAAACAAACAAAAAAATGACTGCGCTCAGATGCTCCACTCCCAGTTCTGTAGTTGAGACCAAACTCGATTGCCCCCCTGTTTGACTCTCATATATCTTCATGCCTCAAGGTTCTTGCAGACTCTCAATAAGGACCTAAACAAGAAAAAGGGTCTCCTTTCCCTCTGGTTTCTGCTCTTCCTCCATCCTCAATTTTTGCACACCAGTAATTTATAACTACCATTCAGGTGGATGATTGTGGAATGATGTCTCCTTTTAAAAGATGCCCCACCCTAACCCTCAGTGCTGTGGTTATCCTGAGCTCCACCTCTCAGGACAATTACAAATAACAACAGCCAAATCAATAACAACATTCTGAGTTATCCAATCTTAGTGGGCATAACCACAATCCATGCTGTGCTAAACCGGGCTAAGTCCAGGTCACTTTTTTAAAGCCCCATAGTATGATCAGGCATGCCTATCTCTATAGTAGCTTTAGGGCTTCTGCTCCTGATTCTCTATGATTTACTACACAAAGAACATATACACATCTCCGGCAATAAAAAACCAACCCCAAAGCAATAAAAATCCAAATGTAGAAAATAATTCTTTCTCCTGTGGAAGATACAAAGCTGCAGGGATTTGGCTTTGCTGCTGCCAGACATGGATTTACATTACAAAATAAAGCACGTGGCTTAGCTTCTCAACCTAAGCACCTCTACTCTGGTGACTTCACTTTTTCTCAGGAATAATTGTTTTTGGTGTCTAGAGGTAGGAGTATCCCAAAAGAAATATACCCAAGATAGACAGAAGTCTCTTCTTTCAATGAAGATTTATGGTTGAAAAATCTCATTAAAAAGAGTTTCTCCCATTTCTGGGCTATTACATGTTCATCAAGATCAGCATACAATCTCAACATATTTTGCACATGTGTGCATATGCACATGCATGTGAGTGTGTACTATATTGTAAGTGTAAACCAAAAATAAAATTCTAAGCCTGACAGTTGACTGAATGGATCCCCTCTTGGCCAAGGGGATCCAAGAGAAAGCTGAAAAACCATTTCAGGCTATGATGGGAATGGGGGGTAGTACATGGCTCCCCTTGGAGCTTAGGTACAACTGACCAGCATTAACATAAAAATAGAGATCTAAGACGAACAAGACAAACTCTTTGTAGCAATAAGATACTGAACTCCAACCTGCCTGACCCTGGTACAGCATCACATGACAGATAATGGGCCCTAAATATATTTTTTAATTTCTTTCTTCCTTTGTTATTTTATTTTTCATTTATTTATTTATTTTTTTGAGACAGTATCTTGCTCTTGTTACCCAGGCTGAAATGCAGTAGCATGATCATAGCACACTGAACCCTCAAAGTCCTGGGCTTAAGAGATCCTAACACCTCAGCCTCCTAAGTAGGTGGACAGGCATATGCCACCATGCTCAATTAATTTTAAAAATTTTTTTGTAGAAATGGGTGCCTCATTATGTTGCTCAGGTTGGTCTCAAACTCCTGGCCTCAAGCCATCTTCCTGCCTCAGCCTCCCAAAGTGCAAGGATTACAGGTATGAGTCACCATAACTGGCCCTAAATATATTTCTTTACATATTGTGGTATGGCCCTGCAAAGAGGTCCTGGTAGGGGAAATTTGCATTTTTCTTTTTTCTACATCACAAATCATTAGAAAGGAAATATGTATTCTGTAGAGAATCTCCTTCCTTTGCTACTAGGTTTTTCCTGGAGAGTAAGGTCTCCAGAGAAGAGATGTTTATAATGTATTCTCTCTGAAGCCTAGAGGCTTCATCTTAATAACAAGAACCTTGGCTTCCACAACTCCCCTATCTAACTCAAGCATTTCTTTATTCTGACTTCAACTCAACAGGGAGAGCTTAACTCTTTCAGCCAATTGCCAATGACAAAATATTTGAATCCACCTATGACTTGGAAGACTCCTCCCTCAGCTTCAAGATGTCCTGCCTTTCCAGGTTGAACAAATATATACCTTCCATGTATTGATTTATGTCTTTGCCTGTTAACTTCTGTCTCCCTAAAATATGTAAAGCCAAACTATAACCCAACCACCTTGGGCACATGTTCTCAGAAGCTCCTTAGGCTGTGTCACTTGTCATGTCCTTAACCTTGGCAAAATCTCTACATTGATTGAGACCTGCCTCAAATAATACTATTTGGTTCATGGAATTAATAAGTAATCCATGGGCCAGGTGTGGTGGCTCACGCCTATAATCCCAGCACTTTGGGAGGTCCAGGAGGGTGGATTGCTTGAGCCCAGGAGTTCAAGACAAGCCTGAGTAATATGGCAAAACCCCATCTCTACAAAAAATACAAAAATTAGCCAGGCATGATGGCAGGCATCTATAGTCATAGCTACTCAGGAGGCTGAGGTGGAAAGATCACCTGACCCTGGGAGGTTGAGGCTGTGGTGAGCCATGATTGTGCCACTGCACTCCAGCCTGGGTGACAGTGTAAGACTCTGTCTCAAAAAATAAATAAATAAAAATAGGTAATCTGTGGGTAAGATACAATACTGTAAATATCATATTGCCCAATAATCCTCAAAAACCTTTCATTCAATAGTTTTAGCATCTACAGGTGTTCTTGCCCGAATTATTCCAATGGTGGATGTAAAATGGCGATTTTTCTAATTCTATAATTTCTTCTATATTTTGTAGGCTGCAGTCTTTGAAAGAAGAGAGTTCACTTCCACTTCCATCTTTATTTTGAGTGTCACTATGGATTCA
This sequence comes from Macaca mulatta, assembly GCF_049350105.2. Classification (NCBI taxonomy): domain Eukaryota; kingdom Metazoa; phylum Chordata; class Mammalia; order Primates; family Cercopithecidae; genus Macaca; species Macaca mulatta. The sequence continues at coordinate 64,296,107 of NC_133407.1, read as the reverse complement.
TGGGTTCTTTTCTTATTTTGAGATAATACAATCCATTACCTTTATTATTCTTTTTGATGTTCAGCTTGTCACAAATTTAGCCAGTGGGAACAGCTTCAAGTCAACTCTCGTGTCCTTTTGACATGTTCCCATTAATTTTGCGCACTTTCTTACTTTGGTGCATAAGATATTTCCAGCTTACTGTGAGCCTCCCCTTTCCCAGACTTGAAATTAGCTATTGGAATGTTATTGCTTCTATGCTGCTTTGGGAGACAAAGTTAGAAATCCAAAACTTTAAAGAATCATGAGTTAATACTGATACCTCTAATTCCAATGTCAACCTACAAGAAGAAGCTGAGGCAAAGTAGAGAGTTTATCTGGGCCAAGTTTGAGGACTGCAACTCAGGAGCATAGATTTAAGTTGCCCTGGATATATACTCCGATTAGCAGCAGTAACAAATGAGTTTTTAAAGGAAAAAAGAAGAGTCAGTTTCTAATTTTTTTTAACCAAAAATTTGCATTAAAATAACATAAGCTATTAACTATCTTTGTTCCTTGCATCACACCTCCCAGGAATATGAACATAATAGGTGGGTGAAACAGCAAATTAGAAACAAAATACCTTTAAAGAACTGCCCCAGGTGTGAATGTAGGAGGGAAGTGGGGCTCCAGCATGGTTGAAATGCCATACTTATGTTTCTCTGGGCCTGATAAATTTTGTATTCCTCACATAACTCAGACTGCTCTGAGCTATATATTTTTTTTCTTACTCCCTTCTCCCATATTGAGGAAAGAACCCTGGTTTCCCACAATTTTCTCTACCTATAATACATTCAAAATAACTTTAGAATTTCTTCACTGACATTATTATTAAAAAATCACTAAACATCAGAGAAACACAAATCAAAACCACAATGAGATACCATCTCACTCCAGTTAAAATGACTACTATCAAAAAGGCAAAATATAACAAATGCTGGCAGGGATGGAGAGAAATGGGAGCTTTTATAAACTGTTGGTGGGAAGGCAAATTTAACCATTATAGAGAAAAGTATGGAGGTTCCTCAAAAAACTACAAATAGAACTACCCTATGATCCAGCAATCCCGCTATTGGGTATTGAGCCAAAGGAAAGGAAATCAGTATTTCAAACAGACATCTGTTCTCATGTTTATTGAAGCATTTTTCACAATAGCCAAGATATGGAATCAACCTACATGTCCATCAACAGATGAATGATAAAAGAAAATGTGGTATATATACATTATGGAATACTAGTTAGCAATTTACAATAATAAAATTCTGTCATTCATGGCAATATGGATGACCTTGAAGGACATTCTGATAAGTGAAGTAAGCTAGGCATAGGAAGATAAATACCGTGGCCAGGGGTGGTGATTCATGCCTGTTATCCCAGCACTTTGGGAGGCCGAGATGGGTGGATCACATGAAGTCAGGAGTTCAAGACCAGTCTGGTCAACATGGTGAAACCCTATCTCTACTAAAAACACAAAAATTAGCTAGGTATGGTGGCAGGCGCCTGTAATCCCAGCTACTCGGGAGGCTGAGGGAGGAGAATCACTTGAACCCAGAAGGCAGAGGCTGCAATGAGCTGAGGTGATGCCATTGCACTCTAGCCTGGGCAACAAGAACAAAACTCCATCTCAAAACAAACAAACAAAATAAGTAGATAATAGAATAGTGGTTACTAGAGGCTGGGAAAGGGTTTGGGAGAGATCAAGGGGATAGCCAGCTGTTGGTTAACGCATGCAAGAGTATAGCTTGTTAGGAGAAATAAGTTCCAGTGTTCTACAGCCCTACAGAGTTACTATAATAAACAACAATTTATTTTACATTTTCAAATAGCTAGAAGAGCAGATTTTGAATTGCTCCCAACACAAAGAAATGATAAATGTTTGAAGTGATAGATATGCTAATTACCCTGATTTGAGCATTACACGTTGTATACATGTATTGAAATACCACACTATACTTCATAAATATGTACAATTATGTATCAATTAAAAACAACAATAATTTTTTAAAAACCTACTAGGGAAAGTTCAATATTTTTTTGCAATTCTTTTTGCACTGAAAATACATTCTGTTAAGGGAGTGCTGTGTTCAAAAGTTACTTGAATTAATTCTATTTCTGAATTGTTATGGTATCAACTTGAGAGTGTCTTTAGTTAGCTTAAATTGTGGCTGTTTGTGTTCTACATTAGGTTTTGCTTTTAATTTTTGTTGATCTAATATGCAAAATGTTTATGTAATTCAAAAGAAAAAACTACACTAAAGAGGTAAATTCAGAGAAGTTGCACACCTTCATTTTATGCTTTTTCATTTGTTTCTGGTTTATTCTTCCTATATTTCTTTTTTAAGAATAAGCAACTATACATGGACTTGTATTTTCTCCTTTTTCTTACAAAATGTTCGTGTTATATATACTCTTTTACATATTTCTTTTAATAAAATTTCCTTGAGGCTGAGTGTGGTGGCTCACACCTGTAATCCCAGCACTTTGGGAGGCTAAGGTAGGAGGATCACTTGAGCCCAGAAATTCGAGACCAGCCTGGGCAATATGGTGAAACCCCGTCTCTACACACACACAAAATACAAAAATTGGCCAGGCATAGCAGCACATGCCTGTAGTCCCAGCTACTTGGGAGGTTGAGGTGGGAGGACTGCTTGAACATCGGAGGCAAAGGTTTCAGTGAGCCAAGATGGTGCCACCGCACTCCAGTCTGGGGAACAGAGCAAGACTCTGTCTCAAAAAAAAAAAAAAAAAAAAATGCTTGAAAAGATTCCTTATCAGTTCATAAAGATTTTTGCTACATAGTACATACTTTACAGTTTGCATGCACCATTGTTTATTTAACTAGTTTTATTAGGTTGAATCCAGGAGTTGGTTTTTTGAAAAGATCAACAAAATTGATAGACCGCTAGCAAGACTAATAAAGAAGAGAGAAGAATCAAATAGATGCAATAAAAAATGATAAAGGGGATATGACCACCGACCCCACAGAAATACAAACTACCATCAGAGAATACTATAAACACCTCTACACAAATAAACTAGAAAACCTAGAAGAAATGGATAATTTCCTGGACACATACACTCCCAAGACTAAATCAGGAAGAAGTTGAATCCCTGAATAGACCAATAGCAGGCTCTGAAATTGAGGCAATAATTAATAGCCTGCCAACCAAAAAAAGTCCAGGATCAGACGGATTCACAGCTGAATTCTACCAGAGATACAAGGAGGAGCTGGTACCATTCCTTCTGAAACTATTTAAGGCTATTGATTTTCCTCTTATCCCTGCTTTAGTTGTTCCTCTATCATCTATATTTCCTGTAAAATGGAAGTGAGATTTACAAGTTTGATTAGATGCAGGGTCAGATTTTCATTCAAGAAGATTTCACTGATGGTGTTGTATACCTCAAATTATCACACCAGGAGATACAAGTTATTAGTTGCCTAGTTTTATTGTTGCAAAGTCGATCACTGGGTTCTGGTGATGTCAACTAGTTTCCTCCATTTTAAAGTTACCCACCAACATTTTACCCATGTCATTAGAAGTTGTCATTTGCAACTTCTAATGACATGGGTAAAATGTTGGTGGGTAACTTTAATATGCAAATGGTGGTGGGCTATTTTATTACTGCTTCTTTTTTTTATTAACTGTAATTCATCTACAAAAAAGAGGATGGAGCTGGCACAGTGGCTCACACCTGAAATTCAAGCACTTTAGGAGGCCAAGGTGGGAGGATCACTTGAGGCCAGGCTGGTCAATGTAGGGGTTGTGGCACGAGCCTAAAGTCCCAGCTATTCAGGAAATGAAGGTTGAGGTGGGAAGATCACTTGAGCCCAGGAGTTCAAGGCTGCAGTGAGCCATGATCCAGTTACTCCAGCCTGGGTGACAGAGCAGACAAAGCAAGACCCTGTCTCCAAAATAAATAAATAAATAAAATAAAACAAAAATCAAACTTTCTCTCATTAATTACTTTATTTATACAGAAAAGGTAGAATTATTTATCCCTCTCCGACTTTATTTATCAATACGTAGAGTAGTCACTTAGTGATCCAGCAACCTCCCATGGACACCAACGCATTTTTTAAAGTATCACAATGAGCTCACAAATTTGCATACAGTTGATGTTTTAATCCATTGCAGTCATTATTCTTTAAAATTTTTATGTAACTTCTTTGATTTTATACTTGGATCTCTTTTTTCTTATAGTGAAAATCTCAGTTCCTAATGAGATTAAAACAAATATTTGTTTTTCTTTTTCTGTAGCATGTTATTATTAGTACTATAATAAGACAACTGAATGCAGTGTAAGTTTTTTTGTGGTTCTTTTTCCTTTAGAATATATCCTACTAGAGGTGTACTGAAATTCAAAATGAAATAATTACTTTCTCTACACAGTTTTGGTGCCAAAAGTATGTATAGTTAGAATCATTTGTTTCTGTTTTGTTTTCAATTTCAGGGGTCTTTCCCACTGTATAATTACATGATTCGTTTATATGGTTCCAAAGCCAAAACTACATAAAAAGATAGACCCACAGAATTTTTCCTTCTGTACTTGCTTCCTCATCCTGCACCCTCTCTCCAAGTGGAAGAGACCATTTTTGTCCATTTGTTAATATGTCATTTCATTGTTGCTTTTTTGAAAAACATAAACAAATATGTTTATATATTTGTTTATGTATTTGTTTCCTTCACACAAAAGGTAGCACACCATAAACATTGTTCTGCATCTTGCTTTATTTCACTTAATAATAATATATCCTGGCAATTGTTCCACACTAGCATATAGAAGTGTTTCTCATTTGCTTTTACAGTAGTATAATTCTCTATTGTTTAAATGCACCACTGTTTATTAAACCAGTCCCTACAACTGGACATTCCGGTTGTTTCTGGTTTTCTACTATAGCAAATTAGGTCACCATAAATAACTGTGTGCCTATAATTTTATATATTTTTTTGCAAGTGTATCTTTGGGAGACATCTTAGAAATGGGATTGTTGGATCAAAGGATAAATTCTCACCTAATATTCCTTGACATTGCCAAATTCCCCATCATAGTGAGTATACATTTTTACCTTCCCACAGCAAAGAGAGAGGCCTGTTTCCCCACAGCCTTGCATTGCCAAGCTTTTGGATTCTTGCCAATCTGATGGCTGAAAAATAACATCTCGATATACTTTTTTTTTTTTTTTGAGACAGAGTCTCGCTTTGTCACCCAGGCTAGAACGCAGTGGTGTAATCTCGGCTCACTGTGACCACTGCCTCCCGGGTTCAAGCAATTCTCCTGCCTCAGTCTCCCGAGTAGCTGGGATTACAGAAGTCTGCCACCATGCTCAGCTAATTTTTATATTTTTAGTAGAGACAGGGTTTCACTATGTTGGCCAGTCTGGTCTCGAACTCCTAACCTCAGGCGATCCACCTGCCTCAGCCTCCCAAAATGCTAGGATTACAGGCATGAGCCACTGTGCCCGGCCACAATACACTTTTAATTAGTATTTATCTCTCTTTTTCTGTAGAGATGAAGGTCTCATTATGTTGCCCAGGCTGGTCTTGAATTCCTGGCGTCAAGTAATCCTCCTGCCTTGGCCTTCCAAAGCACTAGGATTACAAGAATGAGCCACTGAGTCCAGTCTGAAAACAAACTTTTTTTTTACAGATGGTGTCTTGTTTTGTCACCCAGGCTGCACCGCAGTGGCATAATCATAGCTTACCGAAGCCGCAAACTCCTGGGCTCATTAAATCCTCCCGCCTCAGCCTCCTGAGTAGCTGGGACTACAGGTGCAAGAGTTGTCACTGCATCAGGGGACTATAGGTACGAGCCACTGCACGCAGCTAATTTGTTTTGTTTTGTTTTCTTTTTTTTTTTTTTTTAGAGATAGGGTGTCACTTTGTTGCCCAGGCTGGTCTCAAATTTCTAGATTCAACTTGTTTTCCTGACTTGGCCTCCCTAAGTATTGGGATTACAAGCACAAGCCACTACACCTGGCCTTCTTTTTAAAATTTATTTTTAAAAACATTAGTGTGGTAAAATATACCTGAGACCTAACATTTTAACCACTTTTAAGTGTACGGTTCAGCAGCATGAAGTACATTCACATTGTTGTGTAACCATCACTATAGCCCACATCCAGAACTTTTTCATCATTCCAAACTGAAACTCCAAACCCATTAAACAATAACTCACATTTCTTCTCCCCTCAGTTTTGGGTAACCACTGTTTTACTCTCTGTTTCCATGTATTTGAGTATTCTAGGTAGCTCATATAAGTGAAATCATAAAATATGTATCCTTTTGTGTTTGGTTTATGTCACTTGCCATTACGTCTTGAAGGTTCATCCATATTGTATCATATATTAGACTGTAATTTCTTTTAAGGCTAATATTTCATTGTATGTAAATATCACATTTTATTTATCCATTTATCTGTTGATGGACATTTGAGTTGTTTCCACCTTTTGGCTATTGTGAATAATGCTGTTATGAGCATTAATGAGCAAATATCTGTTCACATTCCTGCTTTCAATTACTTTGTGTGTATACCCAGAAGTAAAATTGCTGGATCATATGGTAATTGTTTAATTTTTTGAGGAACCACCATACTCTTTTCCTTAGTGGCTGCATAATTTTACTTTCCCACTAGCATTGCACAAGGCTTTCAGTTTGTACACATTTACACCAAGAGTTTTTATTTTTATCGTAACCATTTCAGTGGATCTGAAGTGATATTTTATTGTGGTTTTGATCTGCATTTCTCTAAGAATTTGTGATGTTGAATATCTTTTCATGTCCTGTTTGGCCATCTGTATATCTTTTTTTGACAAAATATCAATTAAAGTCCTTTGTCCATTTGTTTGTTTCCTAGACACTAGACAACCAGAGACTTTGTCTACTTTTTAAATTGGGTTGTGTTGTTGCTGTTGTTAGTTTTAGGAGTTGTGTATATATTCTGGATATTAATTCCTTATCTGATATATGATTTGCAAATATCTTCTCCTTTTCTGTGGGCTATCTTTTTACTCCATTCATAGTGTCCTTTGATGCCGAAAAGATTTTTAATATTGATGAAGTCCAGTTTGTCTATTTTTTTTTTTTTTGTTGCCTGTACCTTTGGTCATACCCAAGAAGTCATGGTCAAACCAATATTATGGTTTCCTCCCAAATTTTTTTTTTCTGGGTTTTACAGTTTTAGTGGTTACATATAGGCCTTTGATCCATTTTGACCTAATTTTTGTATATGGTGTTAAGTGTCCAACTTCATTCTTTTGCATGTGGATATCCAGTTTTCCCAGTATAATTTGTTGAAAAGCTAATCTCCCCACAAATAATCTTGGTACTTTTTTGGAAATTTTTTGACCATATATGCTAGGGATTATTACTGGGCTCCCTATGCTGTTTAGTTGGTCCATATGTCTGTCTTTATGACAGTACCACACTGTTTTGATTACTTTTAGAATTGTAATAAGTGTGAGACCTCCAAATTCGTTATTCTTTTTCAATATTGCTTTGGCTCTCTTCAGGGCCCCTTGAGATTCTATGTAAATTTTAGAATGGATATTTCTATTTATGCAAAAACTATAGTTTGATTCTGCGAGGGATTGCATTTAATCAGTAGTTAACTTATCCTACCAATATTAAGTCTTTAATTCATGAACATGGGATATCTTTCCATTTATTTATGTTGCTTTCATTTTTTTTCAGTAATGTTTTGCCATCTTTAGTGCACAAGTCTTTCGCCTCCATGGAGGCAAAGTATTTTATTCTACTTGATGCTGTTGTAAATGGTATTTTTCTTAACCTCCTTTTGGGTTGGTCACTATTAAGCATTATTTTTTTATTATGAGCAGGCTGGGCTCCCTTCCTTCCTTCCTTCCTTCCTTCCTTCCTCCTTTCCTTCCTTCCTTCCCTCCTTCCCTCCCTCCTTCCTTCTTTTTTTTTTTTTTTTGACAGGGTCTCCCTTTGTGGCCCAGGCTGGAATGCAGTGGTATAATCATAGCTCGCTGTAGCCTTGACCTTCTGGGCCCAAGTGATCCTCCCACCTCTGCCTCCCAACTAGCTGAGACTACAGGCATGAACCACCACACCCAGTTAAGTTTTAAATTTCTTTGTAGAAATGAGATCTCTCTATGTTGCCCAGACTGGTCTCAGACTCCTGGGTTCAAGTAATCCTCTCAGCTCAGCCTCCCAAAGAGCTGGGATTACAGGCATGAGCCACTGTGTGTGGTCTGACATCTTTGTATATGTTTCGGGTCCATTTCGTTTTCTGCAGAACTATCCATTCATATCTTTTACCCACTTTTCTTTATTTTTTAAATTATTATTATTATTTTTTGAGATGGAGTCTTGCTCTGTCTCCCAGGCTGGAGTGCAGTGGCGTGATCTTGGCTCACCACAACCTCAGCCTCCCAGGTTCAAGCAATTCTCCTGCCTCAGCCTCCCAAGTAGCTGTTTTACCCATTTTTCTATTGTATTGTTGGTATTTTTCCTTCTCAACATTTTTAGAGCTCTCTATATTTTATTAATATCAGCCCTTTGGATATAGGGAACATGAAGGGGAAAAAAAACTAAATAAAAATGTTTATGATAGAGACTACTACTTGTTACCCAATAGCCAGTCACCCACACTTCCTTATTAATAGAATCACCTATTTTTAGCTGGAAATTTGGCTGACCAGAATAAAGTCAACATTTTCCAGCTTCCTTTGCAAATTGGTTGACTATATGATTATGTTCTAGGATTATAACCAGAGCAGCACATGCAACTTCTAGAAATGATCTTGAAAGGAGGAGGCAGGCCGGGCGCGGTGGCTCAAGCCTGTAATCCCAGCACTTTGGGAGGCCGAGGCGGGCGGATCACAAGGTCAGGAGATCGAGACCACAGTGAAACCCCGTCTCTACTAAAAATACAAAAAATTAGCCGGGCGCGGTGGCGGGCGCCTGTAGTCCTAGCTACTCAGGAGGCTGAGGCAGGAGAATGGCGTGAACCCAGGAGGCGGAGCTTGCAGTGAGCCGAGATCGCGCCACTGCACTCCAGCCTGGGCAACAGCGTGAGACTCCGTCTCAAAAAAAAAAAAAAAAAAAAAAAAAAAAAGAAAGGAGGATGTAGGTCCTTCTCTGCACTTTTTTTTCTTCCTGGTAGCTGGAATGCAGAGGTGATGGTTTAAGGTTTTAGCTGTGTTGCTGAAAATGGAGGAACAATAAAATAGAAAGGCCCTTAAGCCCCTAACATCATCAAATACACCTGGATGACCCAATTTATGTGAAAAAGAAATAAACTTGGATATTGTATAAACCACTGAAAAAAATCGTCCCTCTGGATAGGGGTTTGATAGATGTATGCATTTGTCAAAAATCAGTAATGCACACTTAAGATTTTTGCATTTCATTGTATTTATATTTTACACAGAAGAAAAACCTGTAAACAAATATTGAGCTCTGGTTAATGATATACATACAGAAATACTTAGAGGGAAGTACATTGATGTGTGTAATTTACTTTGAAATGCATAAAAAATGGATTCATAAATGGATAAATTCTATATAATTAAGTAGAGTAAAATATTAATGGGAGAATCTACGTGATGGATTTTGGGTATTGCCTATAAAACTTTTTATGTTTCAAAATGTTCATAATGAAATATTAGGAAAAATAGTAGTCATCTAATAATATACGTTATAAATATTTCTTCCAAGTTGTCATTCTTTACTGTGTTTTTTCCTCATAAAAATGTTTTAAATTTTATATACAGAGACATCACTTGTGTTTTTTATGGATTCTTTTTTCTTTTTTAAAGAGTCTCACTCAGTTGCCCAGGCTGGAGTGCAGTGGTGTGACCATGGCTCACTGCAGCCTTGAACCCCTGCATTCAAGCAATCCTCTCACTTCAGCCTCCCAAGTAGCTAGGACTATAGGCGCATGCCATCATGCCCAGATAATTTTTTTAAAAAACCTTGTAGAGAGGGGTCTTGCTATGTTGCCCTGGCTAGTTTTAAACTCCTGGTCTCAAGCAATCCTCTCTCCCTGACCTCCCAAAGTGCTGGGAGCTTCTTAATTTTGAGTGATAGCTTGTAAAGTTTTCCCTCTCCTCTATTATAAAAAAAAGTCATTCATGCCTTCTAGTACTTGCATTATTAAGGTCTTTGGCCCAGTGTTTAGTCAGGTTGTTTTCTTATTTTTGAGTTTTAAGGGTTCTGTGTATATTTTGAATAACAGATCTTTATTAGATATATCTTTTGCAAATGTTTTCTCCCAGTGTTTGGCTTGTCTTTTTATTCACTAGACAGTGTCTTTCACAGAACATAAATTTTCATGAAGTCCAGCTTATCAGTTCTTTCTCCCATGTCTTGTGCCTTTAGTGTTGCCTCTAAGGAGTCATCACCAAACTAAACTTATATAAATATTTATCTACATTATCTTCTAGGAGATTTATAGCATTTTACATTTAGATCTGTGATCCACTTTGAGTAGGTCTGTGTCTAGATTCATTTTTTTCATTTGCATGAGGATATCCAGTCATTTCAGCACCACCATTTGTTTAAAAGATTTTCTTTTTTGTATTGTCTTTGCACTATGTTAAAGGTCAGTTGATTGTATTTTTGTGGGTCTATTTCTAGGTTTTCTATTTCATTACACTAATCTATTTGTCTATTCTTTCACTAATACCACACAATTTGATTACTGTAGTCTTATAATAAATCTTGAAGTCATGTAGTGTCAGTCCTTCAACTTTATAATAACCCCTTTAATATTGTATTGACTACCCTAAGTCTTTTGACACTCTTTTGGAATTATTTTGTTAATATACATAAAATCACTTGCTGTAATTTTGGCTGGCACTGCATTGAATCTATAAACTTGAGAAGAACTGGCATCTTGACAATATTGTTTTCTATCCATAAACATGGATTATTTCTCTATTTAAGCCTTTTATTTCTCTTATCAGATTTTTGTGGTCTTCCTTATATAGATCCTGCTAATGTGCCCATTTGGGAGTGCTAATGTAAATAATATTGTCTTTTAATTTTAAATTTCATCTGCTCTTTGCTGTTATATAGAAAAACAATTGTCTTTCATGTATTAACTTTGAATCCTGCAACCTTCTTGTAATCAATTATTAGTTCCTAGAGGGTTTTTCCCTCTTTTTGCTAATTCTTCTGGGTTTTCTATGTAGACAATCATGTTATCTGTGAATAAAGTCAGTCCTAGTTCTTTCTTTTCAACCTGTATGCCTTTATTTTCTTGTCTTATTGTATTATCTGGCACTTCCAGTATGTTAAAAAGCAGTGGTGAGAGGGCACATCCTTGTCTTGCTCCTTGACCTTACAGGAGAGCTTCTAGTTTCCCAACATCAAGTCAATTTTTTTTTTTTTTTAGACAGAGTTTCCCAGGCTGGAGTGCAGTGATGTGATATTGGCTTACTGTAAACTCCAACTCCTAGGTTTAACTGATTCCCCTGTCTCAGTCTCCTAAGTAGCTAGGATTACAGGCATCCACCATGACAACCAGCTAATTTTTACAATTTTAGTAGGGACAGGGCTTCACCATGTTGGCCAGCTGGTCTTGAACTCCTGACCTCAGGTAATCTACCTGCCTTGGCCTCCCAAAGTGCTGGGATTACAGGTGTGAGCCACTGCACCTGGGCCATTAGGATAATCATTCTAAAATTTTGTGCCCTAGGATTTGTGTTTTTGTGTTGCTTTTTGTTAGTTTTTTTTTTTTTTTTTTTTAATTATACTTTAAGTTCTAAGATACATGTGCAGAATGTGCAGGTTTGTTGCATAGGTATACATGTGCCATGGTGGTTTGCAGCATCCATAAACCTGTCATCTACATTAGGTATTTCTCCTAATGCTATCCCTCTCCTTGCCTCCCACCTCCTGACAGGCCCTGGTGTGTGCTGTTTGCCTCCCTGTGCCCATATGTTCTCATTGTTCAACTCCCACTTATGAGTGAGAACATGCAGTGTTTGGTTTTCCATTCCTGTGTTAGTTTGCTGAGAATGATGGTTTCCAGCTTCATCCACATCCCTGTAAAGGAAATGAACTCATTCATTTTTATGGCTGCATAGTATTCCATGGTGTATATATGCCACTTTTTCTTTATCCAGTCTATCACTGATGGACATTTGGGTTGGTTCCAAGTCTTTGCTATTGTAAAGAGTTCTGCAATAAACATATATGTGCATGTGTCTTTATAGTAGAATGTGTTTTTATAATAGCATGATTTATAATCCTTTCAGTATATACCCAGTAATGGGATTGCTGGGTCAAATGGTATTTCTAGTTCTAGTTCCTTGAGGAATCACTACACTGTCTTCCACAATGATTGAACTAATTTACATTCCCACCAACAGTGTAAAAGCATTCCTATTTCTCCACATCCTCTCCAGCATCTATTGTTTCCTGACTTTTTAACGATCACCATTCTAACTGGCTTGAGACAGTGTCTCATTGTGGTTTTGATTTGCATTTTTCTAATGACCAGTGATGATGAGCTTTTTTTCATAAGTTTGTTGGCCATATAAATGTCTTCTTTTGTCTGTTCATATCCTTTGCTCACTTTTTGATGGGGTTGTTTTTTCTTGTAAATTTCTTTAAGTTTCTTGTAGAATCTGGATATTAGCCCTTTGTCAGATGGATAGATTGCAAAAATTTTCTCCCATTCTGTAGGTTGCCTGTTCACTCTGATGATAGTTTCTTTAGCTGTGGAGAAGCTCTTTAGTTGAATTATACCCCATTTCTCAATTTTGGCTTTTGTTGCCATTGCTTTTGGTGTTTTAGTCATGAAGTGTTTGCCCATGCCTATGTCCTGAATGGTATTGCCTAGGTTTTCTTCTAGGGTTTTTATGCTTTTAGGTCTTATGTTTTAGTCTTTAATCCATCTTGAGCAATTTTTTATAAGGCTTAAAGAACGGGTCCACTTTCAGTTTTCTGCATCTGGCTAGTCAGTTTTCCCAACCCCATTTACTAAACAGGGAATCTTTTCCTCGTCGTTTTTTTCGTTAGGTTTGTCAAAGCTCAGATGGTTATAGATGTATGGTTTTTTTTTTTTTTTTTTTTTTTTTGAGGCCTCTGTTCTGTTCCATTAATCTATATATCCGTTTTGGTACCAGTACCATGCAGTTTTGGTTACTGTAGCCTTGTAGTATAGGTTGAAGTCAGCTAGCATGATGCCTCCAGCTTTGTTCTTTTTGCTTAGGGTTGTCTTGGCTATACAGGCTCCTTTTTGGTTCCGCATGAAATCTAAAGTAGTTTTTTCTAATTGTGTGAAGAAAGTCAATGGTAGCTTGATGGGAATAGCACTGAATCTATAAATTGCTTTGGGCAGTATGGCCATTTTCATGATATTGATTCTTCCTACCCATGAGCATGGAACGTTTTTCCATTTGTTTATGTTCTCTCTTATTTTGTTGAGCAGTGATTTATAGTTCTCCTTGAAGAGGTCCTTCACATCCCTTGTAAGTTGTATTCCTAGGTACTTGATTCTCTTTGTAGCACTTGTGAATGGGAGTTCACTCATGATTTGGCTCTCTATTATTGGTGTATAGGAATGCTTGTGCTTTATGCACATTGATTAAGTATCCTAAGACTTTGCTGAAGTTGCTTATCAGATTAAGGAGTTTTTGGGCTGAGATGATGGGGTTTTCTAAATATACAATCATGTCTCTGCAAACAGGGATAATTTGACTTCCTCTCTTCCTATTCGAATACCCTTTATTTCTTTCTCTTGTCTGATTACCCTGGCCTGAACTTCCAGGAGCTAGTTTTTTCAAAAGATTAACAAAATAGACTGCTAGTCAGACTAATAGAAAAGAAAAGAGAGAAGAATGAAATAGACACAATAAAAAATGATAAAGGGGATATCAACACTAGTCCCACAGAAATATAAATTATCATTAGAGGATACTATAAACACCTCTCTGAAAATAAACTAGAAAAATCTAAGAAGAAATGGATACATTCTTGGACATATACACACTTCCAAGACTAAACCAGGACGAACGTTAATCCCTGCCTCAGAGGCAGTAATTAATAGCCTACCAATCAAAAAAGCCCAGGACCAGACAGATTCACAGCCGAATTCCACCGGAAGTACAAAGAGGAGCTGGTACCATTCCTTCTGAAACTATTCCAAACAATAGGAAAAGAAGGACTCCTCCCTAACTCATTTTATGAGTTACCCTGATACCAAAACCTGGCAGACACACAACAAAAGAACAAAATTTAAGGTCAATATTCCTGATTAACATTTATGTGAAAATCCTTAATAAAATACTGGAAAACTGAATTCAGCAGCATATTAAAATGCTTACCCATCATGATCAAGTCAGCTTCATCCCTGGGATGCAAGGCTGGTTCAACATACGCAAATCAATAAATGTAATCCATCACATAAACAGAACCAATGACAAAAAACACACGATTATCTCAATAGATGCAGAAAAGGTCTTTGATAAAATACCCCTTTATGCTAACCATTCAATAAACTAGGTGTTGATGGAACATATCTCAAAATAGTAAAATCTATTTATGAGAATCCCACAGCCAATATCATACTGAATGGGCAAAAGTTGGAAGCATTCCCTTTGAAAACTGGCACAAGACAAGGATGCCCTCTATCACCACTCCTATTCAACATAGTATAGGATTTGGTTTTCATTGATAAATAACAGATGTACATATTTGTATGGTAAATGTGATTATTTGATACACTCATATAAAGTATAAAAATCAAGGTTATTGAGACATCCATTACTTCTATGCTAAGAACATCTAAATTATTCTCTTCTAGCTATTTTGAAATGTACCATAGATTAATATTAACTATAATTCCCTTCTGATCTACTGAGTGCTAAGTCTTATTTGTTCTATCTAACTGTACCCATTAATCAACCTGTCTTCATTTTCCTCCCTTCTACCTTTCCTGGTCTCTAGTAATCACCAATCTTCTCTCCATCTTCATGAAATCCACTTTTTTAGCTCCCATGTATGTAAGAACACATAATATTTCTCTTTCTGAGCTTGGCTCATTTTACTTAACATAATGACCTTGAGTTTCACCCATGTTGCTGCAAGTAACAGAATTTCATTCTTTCCACTTCATTGTATATATACCATTTTCTTTTTCCATTCATCCATTGATGGACATTTAGGATGATTCCATATTTTGGCTTTTGTGAATAATGCTGCAATAAACAGGGAGTTGAAATATCTCTTCAATATATTTCCTTTTTTCTGGATGTATGTCCCATAGTGAATGTATTAGTCTGTTTTCACACTGCTATAAAGAACTACCTGAGAGTGTGTAATTTGCTAAGAAAAGAAGTTTAATTGACTCACAGTTACACATGGCTTGGGAAGCCTCAGGAAAGTTACAGTTGCAGCAGAAGGCAAAGGGAAAGAAAGCAAGGCACATCTTACACGGTGGCAGAAGAGAGAACAGAGGAGAAGTGCCACACTTTTAAACCATCAGATCTCTTGAGAACTTACTATCATGAGAACAGCATAGGGGAAACCACCCCCATAATCCAATCACCTCCCACCAGGTCTGTCCCTCAACACATGGGGATTACCATTCAGGATGAGATTTGGGTGGGGACACAAAGCCAAACCGTATCATTTTGCCCCTGGCTCCTCCCAAATCTCATGTCCTTTTTACATTTCAGAAACAATCATGCCTTTCCAACAGTTCCCCAAAGTCTTAACTCATTCCAACATGAACCCAAAAGTCCAAATCCAAAGTCTCATCTGAGACAAGGCAAGTTTGTTCTGGCTATAAGCCTGTAAAATCAAAAACAAGTTAGTTACTTCCAAGATATAATGGTGGTACAGACATTGAGTAAATGTTTCCAATCCAAATGGGAGAAACTGGCCAAAACAAAGGGGCTACAAGCCCCATACAAGTCTAAAACCCAGCAGGGCAGTCATTAAATCTTAAAGCTCTGAAATGATTTCCTTTGATTTCATGTGTCATATACAGGGCATGCTGATGCAAGAGTTGGGCCCCCAAGGCCTTAGGCAGCTCCACCTCTCTGGCTCTGCAGGGTACAGTCCTGCCATCTGCTTTCATGGGCCAGCCTTGAGTGCCTATAGCTTTTCCAAGTTCATAATTCAAGCTGTTGGTGGATCTACCATTCTTGGGTCTGGAGGATAATGGACCTCTTCTCACAGGTCCACTATGCAGTGCCCTGGTGGGGACTCTGTGTGGAGGCTCCAATCCCACATTTCCCCTCAGCACTGCCCTAGTAGAAGTTCTCCATGAGGGCTCCACCCCTGCAATAGACTTCTGTGTGGACATCCAGGAATTTCCATACATCCTGTGACATCTAGGTGGAGGTTCCCAAACCTCAACTGTTGTCTTTTGCGCCCCCACAGGCCCAAGCCAAATAGAAGCCAACAAGGCTTGGGGCTTGCACCCTCTGAAGCAATGGCTTGAGTTGACAATCATGTCATCTGCAAACAGAGACAATTTGACTTCCTCTCTTCCTATTTGAATATCCTTTATTTCTTTCTCTTGCCTTATTGCCCTGCCCAGAACTTTCAATACTATGTTGAATAGGAGTGGTGAAAGAGGGCATCCTTGTCTTGTGCCAGTTTTCAAAGGGAATGCTTCCAGCTTTTACCCATTCAGTATGATATTGGCTGTGGGTTTGTCATAAATAGCTCTTTTTGAGACATGTTCCATCAATACCTAGTTTATTGAGGGTTTTAGTATGAAAGGGTATTGAGTTTTATCAAAGGCCTTTTCTGCATCTATTGAGATAATCATGTGGTTTTGGTCATTGGTTTTGTTTATGTGATGGATTGTATTTATTGATTTGCATATGTTGAACCAGCCTAGCATCCCAGGGATGAAGCTGACTTGATCGTGATGGTTAAACTTTTTGATGTGCTGCTGGATTCTGTTTGTCAGTGTTTTAGTGAGAATTTTCACATCGATGTTTGGCAGGGATATTGACCTGAAATTCTGTTCTTTTGTTGTGTCTCTGCCAGGTTGTGGTATCTGGATGATGCTGGCTCATAAAATGAGTTAGGGAGGAGTCCCTCTTCTTCTATTGTTTGGAATAGTTTCAGAAGGAATGGTACCAGCTCCTCCTTGTACCTCTGGTAGAATTTGGCTGTGAATCCATCTGGTCCTGGGCCTTTTTTTTAGTTGGTAGGCTATTAATTATTGCCTCAATTTCAGAACTTATTAATTGGTCTATTCAGGGATTCAGTTTCTTCCTGGTTTAGTCCTGGGAGTGTGTATGTGTCCAGGAATTTATCCATTTCTTCTAGATTTTCTAGTTTATTTGCATAGAGGTGTTTATAGTATTCTATGATGGTAGTTTGTATTTCTGTGGGATCAGTAGTGATATTGCCTTTATCATTTTTTATTGTGTGTATTTGATTCTTTTCTCTTTATCTTTTTTTTTTTTTTTTGAGACGGAGTCTCGCTCTGTCACCCAGGCTGGAGTGCAGTGGCCGGATCTCAGCTCACTGCAAGCTCCGCCTCCTGGGTTCACGCCATTCTCCTGCCTCAGCCTCCCGAGTAGCTGGGACTACAGGCGCCTGCCACCTCGCCCGGCTAAGTTTTTGTATTTTTAGTAGAGACGGGGTTTCACTGTGTTAGCCAGGATGGTCTCAATCTCCTGACCTCGTGATCCGCCCGTCTCGGCCTCCCAAAGTGCTGGGATTACAGGCTTGAGCCACCTCGCCCGGCCTTCTCTTTATTTTCTTATTAGTCTGGCTAGCAGTCTATCTATTTTGTTAATCTTTTCAAAGAAACAGCTCCTAGATTCATGGGTTATTTGAAGGGTCTTTCATATCTCTACCTCCTTCAGTTCTGCTCTGATCTTAGTTGTTGTTTTCTGCTAGCTTTTGAATTTGTTTGCTCTTGCTTCTTAGTTCTTTTAATTATGGTGTTAGGATGTCGACTTTAGATCTTTCCTGCTTTCTCATTTGGGCATTTACTGCTATAAATTTCCCTCTAAGCACTGCTTTAGCTGTGTCCCAGATATTCTGGTATGTTGCATCTTTGTTCTCATGAGTTTCAAATAACTTATTTGTTTCTGCCTTACGTTTGTTATTTACCCAGCAGTCATTCAGAAGCAGGTTGTTCAGTTTCCATGTCATTGTGTGGTTTTGAGTTTCTTAATCCTGAGTTCTAATTTGATTGCACTGTGGTCTGAGACTCTTTGTTAGGATTTCTGTTCTTTTGCATTTGCTGAGGAGTGTTTTACTTCCAATTATGTGGTCAATTTTAGAATAAGTGCTATGTGGTGCTGAGAAGAATGTATATTCTGTTGATTTGGGGTGGAGAGCTCTGTAAATGTCTATTAGGTCCACTTGGTCCAGAGCTGAGTTCAAGTTCTGAATATCCTCATTAATTTTCTGTCTCATTGATCCATCTTATATTGACAGTGGGGTGTTAAAGTCTCCCACTATGATGTGGGAGTCTAAGTCTCTTTGTAGGTCTCTAAGAACTTGCTTTATGAATTTGGTTGCCACTGTATTATTGGTAGTATATATATTTAGGAGAGTTAGCTCTTCTTGTTGCATTGATCTCTTTACCATTATGTATTGTCCTTGTCTTTTTCTATCTGTGTTGGTTTAAAGTCTGTTTTATCAGAGACTAAGATTGCAACCCCTGCTTCCTTTTTTTTTTTTTTTTTTTTTTTTTTTTTACTCTGCATTTGCTTGGTAAATATTCCTCCATCCCTTTGTTTTGAGCCTATGTGTGTCTTTGCACGAGATGGGTCTCCTGAATACAGCACATGGATGGGTCTTGACTCTTTATCCAACTTGCCAGTCGGTGTCTTTATATTGGCGCATTTAGCCCATTTACATTTAAAGTTAATATTGTTATGTGTGAATTTGATCCTGTCATTTTGATGCTAGCTGGTTATTTTGCCCATTAGTTATGCAGTTTCTTCATAGTGTCAATGGTCTTTACATTTTGGTATGTTTTTGCAGTGGCTGGTACCAATTTCTCCTTTCCAAATTTAGTGCTTCCTTCAGGCGCTCTTGTAAGGTAGGCCTGGTGATGACAAAATCCATCAGCATTTGCTTATCTGTGAAGGACTTTATTTCTCCTTCACTTACGAAACTTAGTTTTGCTGGATATGAAATTCTGGATTGAAAATTCTTTTATTTAAGTATGTTGAATATTGGCCCCCACTCTCTTCTGGCTTGTAAGGTTTCTGCAGAGAGAACCGCTGTTAGTCTGACAGGCTCCCTTTGTGGGTAACCCGACCTTTCTCTCTGGCTGCCCTTAACATTTTTTCCTTCATTTCAACCTTGGTGAACCTGACAATTATGTGTCTTGGGGCTGAAAAGTATCTTTGTGGTGTTCTCTGTATTTCCTAAATTTGAATGTTGGCCTGTCTTGCTAGGTTGGGGAAGTTCTCCTGTATAATATCCTGAAGTATGTTCTCCAGCTTGGTTCAATTCTCCCTATCACTTTCAGATACAACAATCAAATGTAGGTTTGGTCTTTTCACATAGTCCCATATTTCTTGGAGGCTTTGTTTGTTGCTTTTCAGACTTTTTTCTATAATCTTGTCTTCATGCTTTACATCATTAAGTTGAACAATCTCTGATATCCTTTCTTCCACTTGATCAATTCGACTACTGATATTCGTGTATGCTTCTCATGCTGTGCTTTTCTGCTCCATCAGGTCATTTACGATCTTCTGTAAACTAGTTATTCTAATTAGCAGTTCCTGTAACCTTTTATCAAGGTTCTTAGCTTCCTTGCACTGGGTTAGAACATGCTCCTTTAGCTTGGAGGAGCTTGTTGTTACCGACTTTCTGAAGTGTACTTCTGTCAATTCATCAAACGCATTCTCCATCCAGTTTTGTTTCTTGCTGGTGAGGAGTTGTGATCTTTTGGAGAAGAGGCATTCTGGTTTTTAGAATTTTCAGCCTTTTTGCGCTGATTTTTCTTCATCTTCGTGGATTTATTTACCTTTGGTCTTTGATGCTGGTGACCTTCAGATGGGGTTCTTGTATGGGCGTCCTTTTTGTTGATGTTGATGCTATTGTTTTCTGTTTGTTAGTTTTCCTTCTAACAGGCCCCTGTTCTGCAGGTCTGTTGGAGTTTGTTGGAGGTCCGCTCCTGAAGCTGTTCACCAGCAGAGACTGCAGAACAGGAAAGATTGCTGCCTGCTTCTTCCTCTGGAAGCTTTGTACCAGAGGGGTACCCTGTAGATGCCAGCTGGAGCTCTCCTGTATGAGGTATCTATCAACCTGTGCTGGGTGGTGTCTCCCAGTCAGAAAGCATGGGGTCAGGAACCCACTTGTGGAGGCAGTCTGTCCCTTAGCAGAGCTTAAGTACTGTGCTGGGAGATCTGCTGCTCTCTTCAGAAGTGGCAGGCGGGAACATTTAAGTCTGCTAAAGCTGC
Organism: Macaca mulatta; assembly: GCF_049350105.2. Taxonomy (NCBI): domain Eukaryota; kingdom Metazoa; phylum Chordata; class Mammalia; order Primates; family Cercopithecidae; genus Macaca; species Macaca mulatta. Next base: position 64,275,715 of record NC_133407.1, on the reverse strand, counting down.
GCCCACAGCTGCCCCTTTCCCCAGGTGCTCTGTCCGAGGGAGATGGGAGTTTTATCTATAAGCCCCTGACTGGGGCTGCTGCCTTTCTTTCAGGGATGCTCTGCCCAGAGAGGAGGTCTAGAGAGGCAGTCTGGCTACAGTAGCTTTGCCACACTGCAGTGGGTTCCGCACCCAGTTTGAACTCCCAGCTGCTCTGTCTACACTGTGAGGGGAAAACTGCCTACTCAAGCCTCAGTAATGGCAGATGCCCCTCCCCACACCAAGCTCGAGTGTCCCAGGTCAACTCCAGACTGCTGTTATGGCAGTGAGAATTTCAAGCCAGTGAATCTTAGCTTGTTGGGCTCCATGGGGGTGGCATCTGCTGAGCAAGACCACTCGGCTCCCTGGCTTCAGCCCCCTTTGCAGGGTAGTAAACAGTTCTGTCTTGCAGGAGTTCCAGGTGCCACTGGTGTAGGAAAAAAAACTGCAGTTAGCTCGGTGTCTGCCCAAATAGACACCTGTTTTGTGCTTGAATCCCGGGGCCCTGGTAGTGTAGGCACCCAAGGGAATCTCCTGGTCTATGGGTTGCAAAGACTGTGGGAAAAGCATAGTATCTGGGCCAGATAGCATCCTCACTCACAGTATAGTCCCTCATGGCTTCCACTGGCTAGGAGAGGCAGTTCCCTAACCCCTTGCACCTCCTAGGTGGGGCAACATCCCACTCTGCTTCTACCCACCCTCTGTGGGCTGCACCCACTGTCTAACCAGTCCCAGTGAGATGAACTGGGTACCTAGGTTGGAAATGCAAAAATCACCCACCTTCTGTGTTGGTGCTGCTGTGAGCTGCAGACTGGAGCTGTTCCTATTTGGCTATATTGCCTGGGAATCCTATTTTGCCTATTTTTGCAGGGGGTAGGGAGACATGAGACCATCTCTGTTGCCCAGGCTGGTCTTGAACTCTTGTTCTCAAGCAATTCTCCTTCCTTGGCCTCTCAAAGTGTTGGGTTTACAGGCGTGAGCCACTGCACCCACTCTGCTTATTTTTAAGATGGATTTTTTTTTTTTTTTTTTTTTTTTGCTATTAAGTTGTTTGAGCTCTTTATATATTTTAGTTAGTAATCCCTTGTCAGATGAATAGTTGCAAATATTTTCTCCCATTCTGTGGGTTGTCTCCTCACTCTGTTGTTTCCTTTGTTGTGCAGAAGCATTTTAGGTTGATGTCCCATTTACCTGTTTTTTGCTTTGGTTGCCTGTGATTTTGAAGTCTTACCCAAGAAATCCTTGCTGAGGCCAATGTCTTGGAACATTTCCTCAATGTCTGCTTATGGTAGCTTCATAGTTTCAGGTCTTAAACTCTTTAACATATTTTGATTTTGTTTTTTATATGGTGAGAGATAGGGGTCTAGTTTTATTCTTTTGCGTATGGTTACCCAGTTTTCCCAGCACCACTTATTGAAGAGACTGCCCTTTCCCCATTGTATGTTCTTGGTAACTGTCAAAAATGTTATTAATAGCTGTACATCCATGGATTTATATCTGGATTCTCTACTCTATTACATTGGTCTATGTGTCTATTTTTATGCCAGTCCCAAGCTGACTTGGTTACTATAGCTTTGTAGTATATTTTGAAGTTGGTAGTGTGATTCTTCCAGCTTTGTCCATTTTGGTCAGTGTTGCTTTGCCCTACTCAGGGTCTTTCATCGTTCCATATAAATTTAGGGATTGTTTTTTCCATTTCGTTGAAGAATTTTATTGGCATTTTAATAAGGAGGGTTTTTGTTTGTTTGTTTGTTTCCATTCCCTCAAGCATTTATCTTTCAAGTTACAAACAATCCAATTATTCTCTAAGTTATTCTAAAGTATACAATTAAGGTATTATTGATGATAGTCACAGCATTGTGTTATCAAATAGTAGGTCTTATTTATTATATTTTCTTTTGTGCACATTAACTATCCCCACCTATCTGCAAGACCCTCACTACCCTTCCCAGCTTCTGGTAACCATCCTTCTACCCTCTATGTCCATGTGTTCAATTGTTTTCATTTTTAAATACCACAAGTGAGAACACCCAACGTTTGTCTTTCTGTGGCTGGCTTATTTCACTTAACATAATGACCTCCAGTTCCATTCACATTGTTACAAAATGAAAGGACCTCATTTTATTTTTATTTTATTTTATTTTATTTTATTTTTACAGAGTCCTGCTCTGTCACCCAGGTTGGAGTGCAATGGCAGGATCTTGGCTCACTGCAACTTCCACCTCCTGGGTTCAAGTGATTCTCTTGCCTCAGCCTCCCAAGTAGCTGGGACCACAGGCACATGGCACCAGGCCCAGCTAATTTTGTATTTTTAGTAGAGATGGGGTTTAACCATGTAAGGCAGGATGGTCTCAAATCTCTGGACCTCGTGATCCGCCCGCCTCAGCCTCCCAAAGTGCTGGGATTACAGGCGTGAGCCACCGTGCCCGGCCCTCATGGACTGAATAGTACTCCATTGTGTATATGTACCACATTTTCTTTATCCATTCATATGTTGATGGACACTTAGGTTGCTTCCAAATCTTAGCTATTTTAAACGGTGCTGCAACAAACATAGGAGTGCAGATATCTCTTTCCTTTCTTTTGAGTATATATCCAGCAGTGAGATTACTGGATCATATGGTAACTGAATTTTTTTTTTTTTTTAAGGAATCTCCAACTGTTCTCCATAGTGGTTGTACTAATTTACATTTCTAACAACAGTGTATGGGGGTTTCCTTTTCTCCACATCCCCGTCAGCATATGTTATTGCCTGTCTTTTGGATATAAGCTATTTTAACTGGGGTGAGATTATCTCATTGTAGTTTTGATTTGCATTTCTCTGATGATCAATCATGTTGAGTACCTTTTCATATGCCTGTTTTCCATTTGTATGCCTTCTTTTGAAAAATGTCTATTCAAATCTACTGCCCATATTTTTCTGGATTATTAGATTATTTTCCTATAGAGTTGTGTGAGCTCCTTATATATTCCAGTTATTAATCCCTTGCCTAACGAGTAGTTTGCAAATATTTTTTCCCATCCTGTGGGCTGTGTCTTCACTTTGTTGACTGTATTCTTTGCTGTGCAGAAGGTTTTTAACTTGATGTGATCCCATTTGTCCATTTTTGCTTTGGTTGCTTGTGCTTGTGGAATATTGCTCAAGAAATTTTTGCCCAGACCAATGTCCTGGAGAGTTTCCCCAATGTTTTCTTGTAGTAGTTTCATAGTTTGAGGTTTTATATTTAAGTTTTTAATCCATTTTTATTTGATTTTAATATATAGCAAGAGATAGGGGTCTAGTTTCATTCTTCTGCACATGGATATCCAGTTTTCCCAGCACCATTTATTGAAGACATTGTCTTTTCCCCAACGTATGTTCTTGGCAACTTTGTTAAAAATGAGTTCGTGGTAGGTGTGTGGATTTGTTTCTGGGTTCTCAGGTTTATTCCACTGGCCTATGTGTCTGTTTTTATGCTAGTACCATACTGTTTTACTGTGGCATAATTTGACATCAGGTAATGTGATTCCTCCAGTTTTGTTCTTTTTACTTAGGATAGTTTTGGCTATCCTAGGTTATGTTTCACATACATTTTAGAATTGTTTTCTCTATTTCCGTGAAGAATTTCATGGGTATTTTCACAGGATTTCGTAAATACGTTATTAAAAATCAAGTTGAGGAAGTTTCACTGTTTCAGTTTACTGAGTCTTTATTGTTATTTTATCTGTTAACGGATGCTAGATTTTGTGAAACGCTTTTTCTGCATCTACTGATATGATCATGTGATTTTTCCTCTTTAGTCTTTTGATGTGACAGATTATATCCACTGCGTTTTTTGAATGCTGAACCAGACTTACAATAAATCTCACTTACTTGTGCTGCATAATACTTTTTAACATTGTTGGATTTGATTTGATAATATTTTGTTGAGGATATTTGCATTTATGTTTATGTAAGATATCTGTCTGTAGTCTTCTTTTCCTGTAATGCCTTTGTCTGGTTTTGGTATTAGAGTAATGCTGGCCTCATAGAATAAGTTAAGAAGTATTCTGCTTTTATCTTCTTTTTTAAATTTGCAAGTTTATTACAAAGGATACAGATGAAGTGATGCATAGGGTAAGGGGTGAGTGACATTTCTATGTCTTCCCTGGGTGCTCCCCCTCTCCAGGAACCCTCATGTGGTCACCTAGCCAGAAGCTCTTGCTTCTATCTTCTCAAGTTTCCTTTATTTTTTGGTAGAATTCACCAGTGAACACATCTGAGCCTGCTGCTTTCTATTTTGCAAGGTCATTAATTATTGACTCAATGTTTTTGATAGGTATAGGCTGGTTCAGATTGTCTATCTCTCCTTGTTTGAGTTTTGGCAAATATTGTCTTTCAAAGTGTTCTTCCAATTCATCTAGGTTATCAAATTTGTGGACCCAGAATTGTTCAGAATATTTCTTGATTACCCTTTTGACGTCTCTGGGCTCTCTGGTGTCCCCTTTTTCATTTTTGATATTAGCATTTTGTTTCCTCTCTCTTTTTTCTTAGTGATATAGTTTGAATATTTGTCCTCATCCAAATTTCATGTTGAGATGTAATCCCCAGCGTTGGAGGTGGGGCCTGATTGGAGGTGTGTGGGTCATGAGGGTGGATTCCTCATGGCTTGGAGCTGTCCACAAGACAGTGAGTGAGTTCTCATGATATCCGGTTATTTAAAAGTGTGTGGCACCTCCTCCACTTCTCTTGCTTCTGCTTTTGCCTTGTGATGTGCCAGCTATCCCTTCCCCTCTGCCATGACTAAGAGCTCACTAAGGCCTTGGCAGAAGCCAAGCAGATGCCAGTGACGTTGTACAGCCTGCAGAACCGTGAGCCAATTAAACTTCTTTTCTTTATAAATTACCTAGTCGCAGGTAATTATTTGTAGTAATGCAAGAATGGCCTAATACAGTTAGCATGGCTAGATAATTACCAATATTACTGATCTTTTCAAAGAACCAGCTTTTAGCTTCATTTTTTCTACTGATTTCATATTTTCAATTAATTTTTGCTATAATTTTTATCTTTCTCTGATTTTAATTTGGTCTTCTTTTTCTCGTTTCCTAAGATGAAGTCTTATATGATTAATTTTTGGATCTTTTTTCTTTACTAATATATGCATTCAATGCTATAAATTTCCCTTTAAGCACATTCGTTGCATCCCATTAAGTTTGATAACTTGTGTTTTTGTTTTCATTTAGTTGAAAATATTTTAAAATTTATCTTGAGAGTTACTTTTCGACCCATGTTTTATTTCGAAGAATGTTCTTTAATCTCCAAATATTTGGGGATTCTCCAGCTATCTTTCTGGTATTGATTTCTAGTTTAATTCCACTGTGGTCTGAGGGCAGACATTGTATGTTTTTTATTCTTTTAAATGTGTTATGGTGTGTTTTATGGCCAAGAATGTGACCTATCTTGCAGAATGTTCTATGTGAGATTAAGAAAAATGTGTATTCTGCTGTTACTGGATGAGACAGTCTATAGATGTCCACTATATCCAGTTGACTGATGGTGTTGTTGAATTCCGCTATAGTCTGACTTTCTGCCTGTGGAATGTGTCCACATCTGTTAAAGAATGATGAAGTCTCCAACTATCATGGTGGATTCATCTATTTCTTCTTGTCATCCTATCAGTTTTTGTCTCCCGTATTTTGATGCCGTTTTTAAGTGTATTCACATTAAGAATTGTTATGTCTTGGCCGGGCATTGTGGCTCACACCTGTAATCCCAGCACTTTGGGAGGCTGAGGTGGATGGATCACGAGGTCAGGAGTTCGAGACCAGCCTGGCTAACATGGTGAAACCCCATCTCTACTAAAAATATGAAAATTAGGCAGGCGTGGTGGAGGGCATCTGTAGTCCCAGCTACTCAGGAGGCTGAGGCAGGAGAATGGCACGAACCCAGGAGGTGGAGCTTGCAGTGAGCCGAGACTGCGCCACTGCACTCCAGTCTGGGCAACAGTGCCTTCCACCATGATTGTAAGATTCCTTAAAAAAAAAAAAAAAAAAAAAAAAAAGAATTATGTCTTGTTGGAGAATTTATCCCTGTATCATTATGTAATGTCATTGTTTATCCTTGGTGACTTTTCTTGCTCTAGTCTGCTCTGTCTGAACTTATTGTAGCTACCCTACCTTTGGTAAAATTAGTGTTACCATGGTATATCTTTCCCTATGCATCTACTTTTAATCTATATATTTATATTTAAAATTTTTTTTTTTTGTAAAAAATAATTGGGTCTTATCTTTTGATTCACTTGGACAATGTCTGTCTTTTAATTGGTGCATTTAGACCATGGGCTTTCAAAGTGATTACTGATATAGTTGGATTAATATCTTCCATATTCGTTACTGCTTTTTCACTTTTTTCAGATGGAGTTTTGCTCTGTTATCCAGGCTGGAGCACAGTAGCGTGGTCTCGGCTCACTGCAGCCTTTGCCTTCCAGGTTCAAGTGATTCTCCTGCCTCACCTGAGTAGCTGGGATTACAGAAGTGTACCACCAAACCTAACTTTTATATTTTTAGTAGAGATGGGGTTTTACCATGTTGGCCAGGCTGGTCTCAAACTCCTGTCCTCACGTGATCCTCTGGCTCCAGCCTTCCAAAGTGCTGGGATAACAGGTATGAGCCACTGCTCCCAGTTCATATTTGTTACTGTTTTCTACTTGTCCCCTCTTAATCTATTGGTATTACTTTAAAACAATACCTGAGGCTGGGTAATTTATAAAGAAAAGAGGTTTATTTGGCTCACAAGTTTGCAGGTTGTACAAGAAGCATCATGCCAACATCTGCTTCTGACTAGGGCTTCAGGAAACTTCCAATCATGGTGGAAGAGGAAGTGGAGCTGGCATCATATGGCAAGAAAGGGAGCAAGTGAGAGAGGGATGTCATGTTGTCTTAAACAACCAGCTCTCACATGAGTTAGAGATCTGAGAATTCACTTATTACTACAGGAATAGAACCAAGCCATTTATAAGCGATCTGCCTCCATGACCCAAATACCTCCCACAACGCCCCACCTCCAACATTGGGAATCAAATTTCAACATGACATTTGAAGGAAATGAATATCCAAACTATATCATCACCCTTGTTCTTTGTTCCTATTTTTTGTCCTCCACATTTTCTGCCCTTTGTGATTTTCATGGAGCATTTTAAAAGACTCCATCTTCTTTCCTTTCTTAGCATATCAGTTATATTTATTTTATTTATTTATTTTTGAGATGGAGTCTCATTCTGTCACCCAGGCTGGAGTGTGGTGGCACTAACTCAGCTCACTGCAACCTCCGCCTCCTGGGTTCAAGTGATTCTCCTGCCTCAGCCTCCCGAGTAGCTGGGATTACAGGCATGTGCCACCATGCCTGGCTAATTTTCATATTTTTAGTAGAGACAGGGTATTACCATGTTGGTCAGAGTGGTCTCAAACTCCTGACCTCGTGATCTGACCACCTCAGCCTCCCAAAGTGCTGGGATTATAGGTGTGAGCGACCGTGCCCAAGAGTTATATTTTTTTTAAACTTGTTTTAGTGGGTGTCCTAGAGTTTGCAATATACATTTAAAACAAGTTCAAGTTATCTTTCAAATAACACTATACCACTTCATGGGTAGTGTGAATACATTATAATAACAAAATAATACTCATTTCTCCATCCTATCCTTGTGTCATTGCTTTCATTCATTTCAGTTATATATAGCCATACACATACATAATCAAATATATTATTACTATCTTGAACAAACTGTTATCTGTCAGATCCATTAGGAACTAAAAAAAGAATATATATTAGTTGGTTATCACACTACCATAAAGAAATACCTAAAACTGGGCAATATATAAAGCAAAGAGGTTTAATTGGCTCACGGTTCCACAGGCTGTACAAGAAGCATGGCAGTATCTGCTCAGTTTCTGGGGAGGCCTCAGGAATCTTACAATCATGGTGGAAGGTGAATGGGAAGCCAATTCTTCACATGGCCAGAGCAGGAGGAAGTGTTGGCAGGTGTGGGAGCATTGGGGAGTGAGGTGTCACACACTATTAAATGACCAGATTTCATGAGAGCTCACTATTGCAATGACAGCACCAAGGGGGCAAAGATGTTAAGCTATGAGAAACCACTCATGATCCAACTGCCTCCAGCATTGGGGATAACATTTCAACATGAGATTTTGGTGGGAACACAGATTCAAACCATGTCAGAATGTTTTTATTTTTATCTTCATTTATTCCTTCTCCATTGCTATTCTTTTCTTTACATAGATCCAAATTTCTGAACGATATTATTTTCCTTCTCTCTAAACAAATTTTTTTAAACATTTCTTCCAAAGCAGTCTACTAGAAACAAACTCCCTCAACTTTTTTTTTTTTCCTTTTGAAGGATAATTTTACATGTTGTAGAATTCTAGCTTGTTTGGTTTTTCTCTCAACACTTTAAATATTTCACTCTACTTTTTTTGCTTGCATGGTTTCTGAGGAAAAACCAGGTGTAATTCTTATCTTTGCTCCTCTATAGATAAGGCGGGTTTTATTTCACTGACTTCTTTCCAATTTTTTTCTCTATCTTTGATTTTTTTGTAGTTTGAATACATTGTGCTTAGGTGTGGGTGTTTTTTACATTTATTCTGCTTGGTGTTCTCTCAGCTTTCTGGACTTGTGGTTTGCTGTCTGACATTAATTTAGGGGTAATTTTGTCTTTATTGTTTCAAATATTTCTTTTGTTTCTTTCTCTTTTTCTTCTCTTGGTTATTCCCATTACACATGTTGCACCTTTTGTAGTTGAGCCACAGCTCTTGTATATTCTGTTCTGGGTGGGTTTTTTTCAGTCTTTTCTGTTTTTCAGTTTGGGTAGTTTCTATTGAGATAGTTTCATGTTCAGAGACTTTTTTCTTCAGTTGTGTCCCATCTACTAATAAGACCATCAAAGGCATTCTTCATTTCTGCTATGGTGCTTTTGATCTCTACCATCTTTTTTGGTTCCTTATTAAATTATCTATTTCTCTGCTAACATTACCTATTGGTCTTTTCATGCTATCTACTTTATGTGTTAAAGCTCTTAGTAAATTAATCATAGTTATTTTAAATTCATGGTCTAATACCAACAGCTCTACCATATCTTGAATTTGGCTCTGATGTGTACACTATCGCTTCAAACTGTGTTTTTCCTTTTAGTGCACCTTGAAATTTTTTTTTTTTTTTTTTTGATAACTGGACATAATGTACTCGGTTAAAGAAACTGCCATGATGTTCCTTTAGTAATGTGATGATAAGGTGTATGTATAGGTTGGGGAGCTTTCTGCAGTCCTATGATTAGGTCTCAGTCTTTTAGTGAGCCTGTGCCTCTGGATCATGAACTTCACAAGTGCTTCTCAGTTCTTTACCCCTATACTCACCCCCAACATGTTAGGTAGGATAGGATAGCTAGTGTGGGCTGGATTTGGGTATTTCCCTTCTCATATGTGGAAGTCTAGAGGGAATGGAGTTGGGTATTTCCCTTCCCCCAGGTCAGTTATGCTCTGATAAAACCCCAGCAGGCTAGGTTACACTCAGCTACTTTCTTCTGAGGATAGCTATTGTTAAGAAGAGCAGAATGTTCTGGCACATTTCAAAATGGTTTCTTTTCCCCTCCCCATGCTGGAAGCACTGGGTGATTTTTCTCTGATATTCACCATGTGAACCTGATAGAACTCCAGGAGTTAAAACACACAAAAAATATGGGTTCCACCCACCATGACTAGGTCCCCCTGAAGTTTTTAACTCTCAGATTTGCCCACATAGAACTTCTAGCAATTCATCATTTAATAGTTTAGGTTTTCCTACCCCAGCACTGGTTCCTGTAGAGGTCTCAGCTCATGGTTTTCTGCTCTGGTAAGTTATAATTCTCTGTGTTTTCTGTTTGTTTTGTTGTTTAATTTGTCCAGCTCAAAATGTCAATTTTTTTCTTTTCTTTTAATTCTGTAATTCTTTGTATCTACCTGTCTGTCTCTCCAGTTCGGGAGATGCGATTTGCCCCATAACCTCACTTTTCCAAAAAATATATGAAGAGTTAAGTATTTTCAAGTTTGTTTAGCTTTTTACTCGTTATTAGGATGGAATGGTGAATTTTAAGTCTTACATGCTGGATCGAAAACCAGAAGTCTGAATGAGTTTTGGAGGATGAAAAGGGATTCCTATACATTTGCACTGTTCAACGTGGTGGCCACTTAGTCACATGTACCTACTGAAATTTAAACTAAGTAAAATTTAAAACTCAGTTCTTCAGTCTCATTAGCTACATTTCGAGTATTCAATAGCTACATGTCATTAGTGTCTACAATATCAGAAAACACCTAAGAGCATTTTTATCATTGGAGAAAGTTCTATTGAACAGTGCAGCTCTATACTCTTGCTACTCAAATTGCAGTCTAACAACCAGCAGTATCCTATCACCAGTTGGTGGGTTGTCTGTTTTTGTTTTTGTCTTGAGACAAGGTGGTGCTCTGTCACCCAGGCTGGAGTGCAGTGGTGCAATCACAGCTCACTGCATCCTCAACCTCCCAAGCTCAAGCAATCTTCCCAGCTCAGCCTCCTGAATAGCTGGGACTACAGGTCATGCCACCATGCCAGGCTAATTTTGTATTTTTAGTAGAGGTGGGGTTTCTCTATGTTGCCCAGGCTGGTCTTAAACTCAGGAGCTCAAGCTATCTGCCCACCTCAGCCTCCCAAAATGCTGAGATTACAAGCATGAGTCACCGTGCCCTGTACAGTTGGTTTGTTAATAGGCAGAGTAGGGCCAGGCATAGTGGCTCACGCCTGTAATCCCAGTACTTTGGGAGGCCGAAGCTGGCAGATCATGAGGTCAGGAGATCAAGACCATCCTGGCTAACACGGTGAAACCCCGTCTCTACTAAAAATACAAAAAAATTAGCCGGGCGTTGTGGCGGGCGCCTGTAGTACCAGCTACTCGGGAGGCTGAGGCAGGAGAATGGCATGAACCCGGGAGGCAGAGTTTGCAGTGAGCTGTGATTGCACCACTGCACTCCAGCCTGGGCGATAGAGTGAGACACTGTCTCACAAAAATAAATCAATAAAAAATAAAAAAAAAAAAATTGCCAGAGTCTCCAGCCTTATCCAGGACCTAATGAATCAGAATCTGCTTTTAATAAGATTCTCTAGTGATTCCTATGCACATTTAGGTTTGAGAAGCATTGCTGTAGTGGTTGTGGGACTTGGATAAGTCAGATGGGTGTGGTTCTTGGATGGAGGGACTCAGAGAATAAAACGGTACTCTGAGGTAACAGTGGGTACAATGACAGCGCATGAAAATGCATGCATGGCCAGAGCTGGTAGGCCGAGGCAGATTACAAAAGGTTCTGTAGCCCTTTGGATTATGCCTTGTGGGAAGCCCCTGATCAATTTAACATAGGAATGCCTGACAAGATCTGGGTTTGAGGAAGACAGCCTAGTGGTAATATGAAGGACCTGAAGGGTAACTTGGAAGTCAGGGGAGCAGACAGAAAGCTCTGATACAAACCTAGATAAAGAATGAGGCTTTCTTGGCTGCAGGCATCTCAGAGAGGAGAGGGAGAGAGAGAGAGAGAGACTCCACGGGGACTTGGTGACTGACTGGACATGTGGAATAGAGAGAAGGACGAAGTGAGAGCTGAACTTGGATGAGTGATAAATGGAGCTGCTTTATCCAAATCAGGAATCCAGGAGAATAAGCAGATTTTATGGGAAGGTACTGAGGTTGGCCTAGACATGTTAAGTTTGAAATATCTCTGAGACATTTGTTCGCCAGTTTCCCTACCTGCCAAATGACAGTAATGACAGTATCCACCTCCACGGTATTGGTGTATTAATAATCAACTGATATAGTGTATGTGAATATACTGTATTAATGTTTAAGTGTCACATATGTGTTACTAGCATGACTCTTCCATGTATTTGTAATCTGAAGGAGGGAGGCAGAAGAAAGGCTGAAGATATTGTCTGCATTTGCATAAAGGCAGTGTCATATATCAAATTCATTAAGACAGGAAGTGCTGAAGGAAAATGCAGAAGAGAATGAAAGATGTGGATAGTCAAGTAAGAAATACAACAAATCATCAATTGGAAATACACCCCAGCTGCTTCTAAGCATAGTAAATTGTCAAAGCTTTCCATCAAGTTGAAGAAGACAGTCACAGTAAGACTTTGGAGAAAACACATATTGAAAAATTCAACTGAACAATTAGTAGAAGCATTTCCTGTATATTAGAAACCCTGTCCAGAATCACATCTGCCTTGAAACATATATGGCACATATTACAAAAGAACTGTTACATTTCGATTTTCATCTGCAGACAAATTTAAGGTTAAAATGTAATATACTCTTAAAGGTGATTGCTAGTTCAAACTTATCATTAGGCATATGGCTTCCTAACTCTTGATTATGTGTTTGGAAAATTGCTAAGAAGTTTTCCATCTGATTGATCAGATGGTATCTGAGTGTGAAATGTAACTCTTTGATGCATGCTTTTCTTCTGGAATTTGTAGATAGTGCAGGATACTTACATTTATTTTGCTTTTGTGAAGTAAGCAAATAACCTGACTTTAAACCTCTGTAAGGCTATTCAACTAAATTCCATATATATATCTATTGAAGATATATTACAGCAAGGCAGTGCGGTAGGGCCTGTCTCTTCCCTCAGGTTGCTGATAATTTCATGGCAGAGACACCTGTAAACAAGTCCTTAGGCAAGTGAGTGCTCACAGAATTATAAACAGGTTTGGGTAGTTCGGGGAGAGAAGTGAGGAAGAACAATAGCTGCCATTAGATATCATATATTTGAAGTTTGATGACTTTCTTTCAAGAATAAAGTTCCTGACACTTAGTTTAGCTAGTTCTGGCCACGTTATCTGCAGCTCCTTCCATCAAGAGGCAGAGTCTATTTGCCCGTCCCTTGGATTTGGAGAGGCCCTCGCAATTTGCTTTGATCTGTAGAATTTGGCGTATATGACCTTGTGTGACTCCCAAGGCTAGGCCTTAAGAAATTTTACAGCTTCTGCCTGCTGTTTTCTGGATGTTGCCCACAGACCAAAAACATAGCCTACTGCAGGATGAGAGGCCACATGGAGCCGACAGCAGACGCATGAGTGAGGCCACCTTGGAGTTTCAGCTCAGCTGATTCTCCAGTTCAGGAAGCGGCAAACTACAGCCTGTAGGCCATAGCCTGCTTTTGAGCTTTGGGTTTTTAATAGCTTATAAAAAATAAATAAGAAATAAATAAGAAGAATAGTGACAGAGACAAACTCTAAAATATTTACTATCTGATCCTGTTTTACAGAAAATTTGGCCAACCCCTGCTACAGCTGAATGTATCTGTATGAATGAGTCCAATCAAAACCAGAGAGGAACCACATAACCAACCTTCAGAATTATGAGAAATACTAAATTGACATTTTTGCAAGCAACTATATTTTGGAAGAGTTTGCTCTGCAGCAGTAGATGACTCAAGCACAAGCTGATAAATGCTACACAAAGAAAAAGGAGACTGCTTCAAAGGAAATAATCTCGTAAGGTTTTGGACCTTTTTGTCTCACTTCATTTAGGAGAATTTCTTACCCCAATCTGTTGTCTATGGCTCTGCTTTGCATTCCAGGGAGGTTTTGGCAGCTATGAGCACATATACCTGCTGGTTACTCAAAGGACATTCAAAACATTTTTAAAATCAGTATTGAAATACAACTTTTCTAAAATTTTAAGAAACAGAATTTGTAAAATATAATATTAATGCCCTAAAGCATTCTTCCAAATAAGAGGTCTATTTTTTCAGTATATTAATCTATCTGCAGTGAAACCTGTCTGGTTTTGTTATTAATGGACCTCCTTGACTTAGTGAGGTGAACTGTCAGCCCAGGTGGGGTGAAGAATGGTTGTGATAAAGGCGTGCAGCAGGGCAGCAATCACTTTACCCTCTGCAAAGGACACAGCTACCGGCCAAGGCTGGAACCAGGAAAACAATCTCAACCATAATTTAGATCTGATTATTATAATTTAGATCTGATTATTTATGCAGTGCCAACTAAGTCCTTGACTTACACTGCTACTATCTATACTTACTTTTGTTGCACACCCATTTTGATCTCTATATTCACCCTTATTATTTTCAGAGAACCTTCAAACTATCATAAGTAATTTTGCAGAAAAAGGCTATAAGGAAGAAGCAGTCAGGCCAAAGAATAAACAAAAAGAAATGGTGGGCCACGTTTACAGTCTTGATGCAAATGTGTGGGTTACAATCAGGGATGGTGCTCACGGCTGGGCGTGGTAGTGGTTAAATACATGATTCAGACCCACCTGATTTTGAGGAAAGGACCAGTACAATCAATACTGCACATCTTGGTAAAAGGAGTTTGAGGAGATGGATCTGAGAGTTTAGGTCAGCTATGCTTAGGTGTACAAAAGCAACTCCCTGGGACTCCCATCCATACACAGGCCATTGAAACCTGACGTGTCTCTCTTACCCCCAACTCCATTTCCCATCGATTCCAGAAGAAGTACGGGCATTTCTTCTGAGACAGAACTCCTCCTAAGGTTTCTGCTTTCCTAATTAGTTATGTATGAAGTTTAACAAGAAAATCCCTCCAGGGCCGCCTCCAGGCCAAGGATCTTAAACAGAAATGCTAGCTTGATGTCTGCCACTAAGTTGTGTAATCTTGGCCAGCATCAGCTAAAGGCACACATAACACGGCCGTGCTCGGAATGCAAGATGACCGCGAGGATCCAGAGGGCGCGCCATGCAAGCTCACAGGGCTGGGGGCCACCTGGGCCCGCGCGTGCAGCCAGGGGCTTCCGGCCGCGGCCCCGGCGCGTGGTCTGCGCGCGCCCGGCCGTGCGTGCGGCTGCGGGGAGGCTGCGTGTGTGCGCAGAGCTGGAGCGCAGTCCACCTTCCCGCTTCCGAGCTGGGTGCGCGCCGAGCACAGGAGGTGAGTAAGAAGGGCGGCCCTGCAGAGTCTCCGAGGCGGTTGAGACCTGCGACTGGGTGGCGGGCGTGTCCACTGGACCTGCCTTTCCTGGAACGCGCCATCCTTGTAAACGCCTAGACCCCGGCAGCTAGGCCGGAGGCACCGCCCACTCCTTTGGAGCGGAGCGTGGCCCAGGTAGAGTCGCCCGGCCTTGGCGCTCGGGCTCGGGCCTCGGCGACCAGCAGCTCCCCGCGTCCGGTGAGCGCGGGAGAAGGGGCCCAGTGGGGCAGTGGGCTACGCGGAGGGCCCAGGCCGCGGCCGCAGCCGCTGGTTGTCCACCTTACCTTGCGTCGCCTGTGCGGGTCCAGCCACCGTCAGATCCGGGTAGTGACCCGGGGCGTTTGCAGCGGTGCGGAGGAAGAGGACGGGAACGGTGTTACGGTATTGGTGGGCTCCTAACAGGCCTGCGGCGAACGCTTTTTTGGAGCTATGGGGAAGGGCCCCGGCGCAGGGCTGTCGGAGGGATTGGAAAGGAATGTGAAAGTCAATGGGGAATGAGGAGAAGGGGCGGGGAGAGAAGGAAATCCCACGGGGCTAAGGCTACAGGATTCCTACAGGCGGTGTTAAGGAGCATACAAGGCGTTTTAAAAGGATTCCTAGGGGTGCAACGGAGTGTCACTTTTCCAAGCAGGAAGGAATGATGCCATCCTCAAGCACGGGTAGTCGTTGAATTCAGTGTCCGTTCACCTTCTTACTGCTGGATTTAGGAGGAAGATTTGCCGGTCTTTCATGATTTTGTTTCCTCTGCAGTTTGCGTTTAGAAGGTGGCTGTGTTGTCGGAAAAGCTGTCAAGGAAGAAATTGCCAAACCATGTCTTTTTTTTCTGTTTTCAGAGGTAAGGAAAATTTGGGTTTGCAGTGTTTGACTGGGAACAAGTTTTTTAGCTTCTCCCAGGAGGCTTAAGCAAAAGAAGGGCGCTGAATTTGTGCTCTTAGTATGTGTCGATGCTTGATAAAAGCACAAATTATCGAACATGTATCAGTCTGTAGAAGAGAACTGTTTTTTAAGAGATAAGAGACTGACATTTTTTGCCCTCATAGACTAAAATGTTCATTCAAATGAATGGCCTTTTTTTTTTTCTGTTCTTCTGTTCAGTAATTCACAGCAGATCTGAGTGTTTTAATTAAATTATGGAATACAGAAAACAACAAAAAACTTAAATTTCATCTGGAATTCCACAGGTGAGTTCATCTTACTTATAACTTATAAATTATCCTAATTGGTTAATAATGTCCGTAATAATGCCCTTTACAACGTTTAAGGATCATTTATGTAGCCACGAAGTTTGTTGTATATTCTAGTATGATTCTTTCATCAGAGGATTTGAAGAACTTCAACAGTGAAACTCTACTAAGCCATTTTGGATAATACATATTTTCTGTCTTTTTTCTTGCTTAAAAAACAGAGACAAGGCCTCTTTATGTTGCCCAGGCTAGACTAGAACCCCTGGGCTCAAATAATCCTCCCACCTTAGCCTGCAGAGTAGCCACGACTTCAGGTGTGTGCCACCTCACCTGGCTCTAGTAATATATATTTTTTCTAAAATATTGAAGTACTAAAATACCATGGTTTTTCAGGAAAACCCGATAACTATAAAAAGTTAATTCAGTTGGTCATATTTAACTTCAAGTTCTGACTCAACTCCCTTTATCCCTAAGAAAATGCTCCATTGAATACTTTTTCTCTTTCGCCTTTGGATGGATGATGTCTCTTTTTGTGCCCAGCCTCCAGCTTTGTTCCATCCACCATTGGATGATGCAGGTAGAACTCCCTTTTCGGAAATGCCTTTGTCCCTTTCACAACTACATTGTGTCCAGACCAAATAACCTTTTAGAGGGATGGATCATTGTTGCTCACTGTGGGGTAAACTCCCACTGTGTGGTAGATAGCCACATGAATGGGGTCAAGCATGTGGGATCAAACAGGATACTCTTAATGACCTTGCACAACAGATGCATTCAAAAGTTACAGTTCATTTAACAGCAAACTGTTAGGCAAACATCTCTCTTGGGACTATGGACAATGCTTTTATACTAATAAAAAAGTTGTATATTATAAATATTGATTTGCTTTTGTTACCAGGCCTTTTGGCATATTGTGAATTAGAGGCTAGGGGAAGATGAGAGGATGAGCTAGAAATACGGCAATTTGTAGGGCCACATCAGCATGGGGAAGGAAGATGAAGCTACAGAACATCTGTAGGGTAGAGCCCCAAGTGCCTGAAGGTTGGGAGATTTGGCTGGGGAGATAACGTGCACTCCTTGAATCTCTGAGATATTAAGGAACTAAAAGCTAGAGTAGGTTATCAGTTTCCCACCCCATGTAATTTTGACTCTGAATACAGGTAGGTAACTAGGATCCCATTGTCTGTGGCTTCTCTTTCTGTGTGTCTTACCTAGAACTATATTTAGCTGTTTTGTTTCCAGAGTTTGTTTTCAAGAATGGAGTTACCACTTTCTATGCAAAAGCAGAATGGAGTAGCTGAGACAGACCCTAGGGCCCACAAAGAAAATATTTACTATCTGCCTTTTATGGGGGAAAAAAGTTTGCCCACTTCTGGGATAGAACATGGATTTCTGCTAAACTCTCAAGCTGTGCATTTTGAACAGTCTCATAAATGTTAGAATAACAAAGTCCTCCTCTTAAAGCATTTCACAAGTCTGCAGCCACCTATTCCTGCAGCATGACATGAGGGCTCAAACTATATCTCATATCTGGAATTACATTTGACTACTATTTTGGTTACAGACTTTGTTGTTGAGAATGGAGTTACGCACTTTCTAAGATAAAAAGTTACCATCAAGTTTTATCTCTTAGCATTAAATAGTTCCTTTCTCTATACTGATACAGGCTGTAAATTTATGCCTCTATTGGGCACTAACACATTCTGAGAGTGCAAGCTCAGTTCCCTGCTGTGGATTTTGGTCACTAATTTAGAAACATTTGAGCTGGAAAGCCTCCCCCATGTTCTCTAGGTGGGCTTCACTGATGATGTTCGGTATGAAATGTGTAGTTGTGAGTCTTCCACCATGCTCTGCATTGAGTGTCTGCAGCTTGAGAACAGGGCTTGTCTGTCTGCTTCCCAGCTGCTACACCAACCTCTAACACAGGTCCAGAACACTGAGTGAATGAATGAAATACCCTCAGATGACTAAGGCAAAGGTAATTGATGGCTTAACTAACAAGAATGGTAAAGATCTGTAATATTCTCAATTTAGGGTAGTAATGGGAAGAAATGTTAACTAGAGCAGCTCCCTGATGCCCTTCCTCCGGTGGATAAAGCTGTTTGTAACAAAACAGACACAGAAAGCCCAGCTTTCAGGGCAGTCTTGCTGCTGTTCTGCCTGACTTGTGTGATCTTTGCTCCAGTTTTCCTAGCTCCCTGGACCGGGTTGACCTGTTGGCTCTTCCCACTGACTGCTGTATCACGTGGTGCTCTCCAACTACTCACCCCGAGTGTAAAGGTGTGTCTGCTTCTGCTGCATTCTTTGCTTCCCACCCAGGAATCTCAGGAGGCTGTGAGATTAGGTGTGAGGGTGGTCTCTCCCAGGGCACTGTGCCCTGGCAGAAGGAACTTGGCATTTGGAGCTGAAGGGCTTGAGTTTGGATTCCATGTCTTCCTCTACCTGGGCTGCACTGTTCCCTGAAAAATGGGATTGATGTTAACACAAATTTAACAGTGTCATGAAATGTGCTTTGTAAATTGTAGTTAGAAGCACTATAAACTCTAGTGTCCAGAAGTTCACTATGCCTTTTAAAAAAAAAAAAGCCCTGCTAAAAATCCTGATGTGTATTGCAAATTATTAAGAGTGATTTTTTATGTTTTTATTGGAATATGCAGTAGGGCAGAAGCAAAAAGAAAATTGCAGCTAAATTTTCCTTCTGAAGTCCTGCTGCTTTTGTTTGCTCCTCATTTTTCTCAGCCCAAACCCAGAAATCCGTAAAAGATTCTGCATGCCACAACCCAGAAATCTATCAGAGATTCTCATATACAGGGATTGTTTTACCTACAAGAAAGTAGTTTGTTTGCAAACAGTATATATAATATGTCTTACTTACATGTGTCTTTAAAAAGTCAGGTGTCTTCTACCTCAGCACACGGAAGCAGCAGGCTTCCATTTTAACGAGGCTTTAATGAAAGACATTCTCCCATATATCTTAGAAGATACCTGAGGGTGGTAGTGCTGCAACCAGCAGGGTTTCAAGGGCAGAATTGAGAAATGGTAATGGAGTATAGGTATTTATACTCACTGTCTACCTAAAACTGTGTGACAGCTACAGAGTGGTGCTCGAGGTGGGCTTTTTCTTAAACTCAGTAACTACTTCAAATTCATTCTTAAAAATTGAACAATTATATACACCATGGAATACTATGCAGCCATAAAAAAGGATGAGTTTGTGTCCTTTGTAGGGACATGGATGCAGCTGGAAACCATCATTCTTAGCAAACTATCACAAGAACACAAAACCAAACACCACATGTTCTCACTCGTAGGTGGGAACTGAACAATGAGATCACTTGGACTCAGGAAGGGGAACATCACACACCGGGGCCTATCATGGGGAGCGGGGAGGGGGGAGGGATTGCATTGGGAGTTATACCTGATGTAAATGACGAGTTGATGGGTGCTGGCGAGTTGATGGTTGCAGCACACCAACATGGCACAAGTATACATATGTAACAAACCTGCACGTTATGCACATGTACCCTAGAACTCAAAGTATAATAATAATTTTAAAAAAAATGAACAATTTAAAATATGCCAAAATGAAACCTTTTCTATGAACTACATTTTAAATGTCAATAACAAAGTTGTAGAACCTTGTAGTTAGAAGGGACCTTTGACATTTCTTAGAATAACACTATTTTTGGTTTCTCATTTGCCTAGTGATACTTACATATTATTCAAAATAATTTGAAAATCTCTACCATGGCCCTTCTAAGTTTTTCTTGCCTCCAGAACAGAACATCCCAGTACCTTCAGCCACATGTCATGCAATCCTTATGCAGATGATAAACCCTTCACCGAACGAGTTACCCTCTTCTAACTTGTCAGTGACCCTTTCGAAATGGAACTCATATGGGGCTATGGAATTATGACCCCTTTTGCCCAGATGCTTTCTTGAACCTAGGAGTGTATTGGGGGGTGTGTGTGTGTCTGTGTGTGTTAGAGAAGGGGGACACAATCTAGTATTCACTTGTAGGGTTTCTGTTAGCACTGCCATTCATTCACAAGTACTTGGGAGTGCTTCCTATGTGCCAGGCACTATGCTAGGTGCTGGGGACACAGTGGTGTGCAAGAATGAACATCATCTCTGTGCTGGTAGGGCCAGATGGAGCCTGATAAGTAACCTAGCCCAATGCCCTAAAATTCTGTTGAGGAATAATTCCTCAAATTCAATGACTTGCCTCCCTGCCAGAACTAGAATCCTTGTTTCCTAACTGCCCAGTTATTCCTTTACATCACCACCTTTTATCGTATTGGACTCATACTCAGCTAAACCATAAGGTCTGTGTAGGCTGCTGTTAAAATGTCCCCCCATCCTGCTCTTGTGCAGCTGGTTTTTCGAACTCTGACATAGGACAATAAATGTGTTCCCATCAAATTTCATCTTGCTGTCTTTAGCTTTTTCTCACCTGTTAAAACCTTTTGGATTGTAATTACATATTTTAATGAATTTGTCATTTTTTTCCTGTGTTTTTCTTGCCTACAAAATTGAATAAGCCCATATTCCTTTGTCTTTAATTAGAAGTATGAAATGAGAAAAGGCTAAAGATAGGCCTGTGATTTTTTTCCCCCAGTTTGACAAAGATGCTCCAGTCAACCTTAGAACATCAGCAGGAGGGCAGGTCTCTGGCACTTTTGTGTAACACTATTCCCAGAGTCCAGCACAAGGCCAAGAAATGTTTCTTGAACAAATGACTGCATGAAAAATACACTGGCTATGATGGATCAGCCGATTTTTAAGCCATCTAACCACTGTCATTACTCACATTTTCCAATTTTGTTCAGAAGGACTTTAAGTGCCCAGCTCTCTTTACAGAGAAGCTTGATTCTTAGGTGTTGTCTAGGAGTTTTGAAGAACCCTATTGAAAATGGGGCTTAGGTTAGTCAAACAGAGCATTTTCAGGGAATCTCTTCTAGCTCCTGATGGTCATTGCGTTTGTGTCATAAGTGTTCACTAATGTTTACAGAGTCTCAGCAACATATTCAGGGTTATTTGGAATACAGATTACCATTAGTCCCTTCAGGGATTTCTCCATTGACAAAAAGTGAACTTGTTGGGGAAGACTTGTTGAAAACTGGGTGAGGATTTGGAAGAGCTCAGTATGATTTGCATGGGAATTGGACTAGACTTCCCTTTCTTGAAAGTTTCTGGTTTAGCCACTTGAATAGCTGGCATTACAGGCATGCACCAGTTTGCCTGGCTAATTGTTGTATTTTTAGTAGAGACGAGGTTTCACCATGTTGCCAGGCTGGTCTTGAACTCCTGGCCTCAAGCAGTCTGCCCGCCTTGACCTCCCAAAGTGCTGGGATTACAGACATGAGCCACCATGCCTGCGCAAAAGTTTGTGGTTTAACTTTGACAACTCTTCACCTCTGAGGAAGAACAGAGGTGTTGCATTATGAAAGTATGAAGACACCAGGCCAGTAGGATAAAACAAGGCAGGAAGGAAGCTTTTGTAGTGCAGTGGCTACAGACTCCACTTAGGGTGGTGAAGATAGCCGAGTTTTCAGTGCTTGGCTCTGCAGGCTCTGACACCCTGACTAGTGAACAGGTGTCCAAATCTCAGGCTGGTTAGCCAAAAGATAAATGTTATAATAATGGTTCCTACTTCGTAAGATTGCTGTAATCATCAAACAAATGGAAATACAAAACATGCTTACTACAGTGCCAGGACCAGGCAAGGACTATTGCTAAAATTTTGGAGAGAGGGGAGTATGAAGAAGTTGGATAGAGTAGAAAGCAGGTTCTTTTTGATGTAAGCCTTTGTTTGCCCTGACAGAGGAAAGTATATTTCATTTTTACGTGTTATCAAATTAAGCAAATATACCAATTGCTATTCATTCAGTAAATAAAATTTCCTATTATATGTCCAGCTGTATGCTCCAAAGTATGGAGAAAAATGTAAATCATATCAAATATGCACAATCCTCAAATAAAGTAGCCTGACGCCACTTGAATATCACATGCACTACAGCTGGAAAAGGTTCTTGTATTTTGCAGCTCTCCTCCAGTTCCTACAAGTGCCTATGGCGAGACTTTTGACAGTGTGAGTGGTGCCCAGAAAAAAATGATGTTCACTTGTAGGAAGACTATGGGGCAGAAAGAAAGATCCCGGGAGAGGGGAGCACATGTGCAGAGGAGGAACCAAGAAGTGCGCATTTGGCCTTGTGGATCTCTACCAGTAGTTCTTGGGGGCTCGTATTTGTGGGATAGCAGAACATCAGGCAGCGGGAGATCTAGGGGAAACAGAATCCTTGGACTCTAGGAGGAGAATTACTGATTTGGAAGGAGAAGGTGGATCCACTAAGATTTATTTGCATGTTTAATTGTATTATAGAGAACGTCATGCCATGTAAGACACATTTGGGAGTTAGGAGCAAGGTTTGTAAAGGAGATGTAGACAAATAATATTTGTAGAGGAAGCATATAGTGTGGACTCTAATAATAGCAGCAATACCATCTACTTAGCCCTTACTGTGTGCCAGCCCCATCCTAGATGTTTAGGACGTTTTATTTCATGTAGCTCTCCCAGTAAACCCCACGAGAAGGTATTATTGCTCCCATTTTACAGATAAGGTAACTGAACCTTAAAAAGGTTGAGTAATTTGCTGAAGTGAATTTCATTGCTTCTCAAACTTCAGTATGTCCACAAGGCACCTGTTAAAAATGTTTCTGATTCACTAGGTCTGGGGTGGGGCTTGGGGCTTTGCATTCCTAATACACTCCCAGGTGGTGCCCATACACTTTGGGGGAGGGGTCTAGGCATCGCATTCAAATCACCTGGGAGCTTTAAAAATACTGCCACCTGGTGCTCGCTTTGGCAGCACATAAACTAAAATTACTGCCACCTGAGCCCTGCCATGCTCTGAAACTCTCATTTAGTTGGTCTGGCATCCAGCTTTGCTTCCAGTGTTTTTCAAGTTCTTCAGGAGATTGTAATGTGTGCAAAGTGAGAACCACTGGGTTAAAGAAGAGAGGAAAAAAGTAGTGGTCAGATGGCACTGGCTGTGTTTATTTCTGTATAATCAGGGGAGATCCTCAAACACAAAGCAGCAGTGAGTTGTGAAAATAAATAGATGTGTAATTGATGAGTCTAATTGAATGGTAGAGTTTTATATTGCTTTATGAGTTAATGTGTTTAGTTTGAAAGGGTACTGGTGAAATTTCCCTCAAATATGTGAATTGATAACGTGAGTTATATAATAAGGAATATACATTATTGATGTAATGATGATTTGAATTAATATGCACAGGACCTTTTTTTAGGCAATTAAGATTTCCACTCCCTTTGCAGTATTTTATGTAGAAGAAAAGTTAGAATGTTGCAAAACTGACAGTAGTTTGGTAATTATCTATAATAGTTAGCATATGGATGATCCTGAATCTAGCATGCTTGGACCTAAAATGTAGCTAAAATTCGTTTGTTTTTTTTGGACCTTTTAAAATGCACATGATCAGAGTTAGCATAGCCTATTACAATAAGGTTTTGTTATTAGAAGAGAGCTGTTGAAAAGCATAATCTAGGCCGGGCGCGGTGGCTCAAGCCTGTAATCCCAGCACTTTGGGAGGCCGAGGCGGGCGGATCACGAGGTCAGGAGATCGAGACCATCCTGGCTAACACAATGAAACCCCGTCTCCACTAAAAATACAAAAAAATTAGCCGGGCGTGGTGGCGGCGCCTGTAGTCCCAGCTACTCGGGAGGCTGAGGCAGGAGAATGGCGTGAACCCGGGAGGCGGAGCTTGCAGTGAGCCGAGATCGCGCCACTGCACTCCAGCCTGGGCGACAGAGCGAGACTCCGCCTCAAAAAAAAAAAAAAAAAAAAGAAAAGCATAATCTAACAAATTCAGTTTACTTTTGGATTCAATTTATTCTTGGCAATATTTACTAAGTGGATAAAAGTACGTTACCAAACCATTTACAAAGTATGCGAATATTACAGAGCGCCTACTATGTGTTAGACACTGGAAATATGGCAGTGAATAAGATAGGTCAGGTTTTCCCCCTCTTCAATCTTACATTCTTTTGAAGGGAACAGACAATAAACAAATAGAAATAGATTTTTTAAAGTCTAGATAGGGTTAAATGCTGAGAAGGTGTTAGGTTTAAGTCCCAGCTGATGTCCGACAAGATGTTAGGTTTGAGTCCCAGCTGAGGTCCGAGGGGAGTGGGTGGATGGGCGAATAGCTGAATGAACACTCGGGGGGCTGTAGGCAGGTGAAATGTAGTTTTATTCAGCAGCTTTTTAATCAGCAGCTTACTTACACTAACTCTTTCTCACAGTTTCTTTATCTTGGCTGTTTACTTCAGCTTTGTGGCTCCTCTTATGAGCCTGCTCCTGCTGCCCCCACCCTTGCAGCTGCACTCCCTGGCCTACAATGCCGGCATCAGGGTTAGCAGCCTATATTTTCCCTCTGGACATAAGTCCTCTTTCCCGAGGCGACCCACTCTCCCTTACAGGGGTCAGTAGCATCACTCTCTCTGGGCATTAGTGCACCCCCAAGCCATGTCAAGCCAACTCAAGCCCTGTGCACAGCATCAGCAGGGCAGTTATACCTTTTACAAACAATAGCGACTCAAAGCCAAGTATAAACTTACACAGACAGGTTATCTAACAAGTTAAGTATGCGCCTGTGCCCTAAACTTGCTAAGTCACTTTGACCCGAATGTTCGCCTTGGCCTATTCCTTAACCAAAGCACATTCATGTACTTTACGGAAGGGAATAATGAGGGATGTGATAGAAAATAAGTGCTGGGAGAACTACTTGAGATAAGGGGTCAGGGACGGACTCTCCTAAGTGACACTGTGCTGAGATCTGAGGCATGAGGAGCCAGCCTTTCCAAGAACCAGCTTTTTGGTTGGAGGGGCAGAGTAAGTGCAGGCTCCGCAAGGGAGCAAAATAGTTGACATATTCAGGGATAAGAATGGGAGCCAGGCCGGGTTTGGTGGCCCACATCTATAATCCTAGCACTTTAAGAGGCTGCGGTGGGAGGATTGCTTGAGTCCAGGAGTTCGAGACCAGCTTGGGTAACATAGCAAGACCCCATCTCTATATATTTATATATGTTTTTAATTAAGAAAAAATTTAAAAAATCAAAAATAATGGAAGCCATGTGGTTGAAATAGGATTGGGAGGGAGTAGTAGTAGCAGATGAGAAAGAGGCTTATATAAACCCTTGCAGCCAGAGACTTAACAGATCTTCATAAAAAATGTGAAACATTGTTGCTGGCATTGTGACACATGCCTGTGGTCCTAGCTACTGGGGTGGATCACTTGAGGCCAGGAGTTCGAGGATGATTGTGCCTGTGAATAGCCACTGCTCTCCAGCCTGGGAAACATAGCAAGACACATCTCTAAATTTTTTTTTTTGATGTTAATATTGTTATTTTTAAGCTTTTATTGTCTCTGCTTTTTTGGCATTCCCTAAATTTTCTGTAATGAACATAATATTACATTTGCAATTAGAATAAATATATTTTTTAATGATTACATTTGATTTCTTTTTGCAGGAAATAACCAACGTTTTTGCACTCCAGGAAAGAGTTTCGGGTTATTTTGGCTTAAATAGTTGTGCTGTTGTAGTATCTCTGTTTGTCTGTTTTCCTGGAGTCTTTGCATTTGAACACCAATACCCCCATTTATTTTCTAGTGACCTCCAGTATGTTTTTGTAGTAAAATAAAAAAGTGTGTATCTGCATGAACGATTAGTTACTATTCTTGTTAAAAATTTGTATTTTAGGTTTTAAGGGTAGGAATTTTGAGTCTTCCTTGTGAAAATGATAAGGCTGTGATGCTGCTATACTGTTTATATCAAGGTTCAATGGTTGCAAGAAATTAAAACTCAAAGCAGCTCTGGTCAGAAGAGCTCCTTAGCATAGGAAGCATAGCGAGCAGGCAGCACACTCCCTGGGATCTAGCAGCCAAGAACGTGAGATCTGGAGTCTTGTTTGAGTTTGTCTCCACCACTTACAAGCCTGTGATTTTGAGCATATTCTCCCTAAGTCTTAGTTTTCTCACCTATTAAAAGAGGATAATAGGGGTTTTTAAAGCACCTTAATTCATGGGACTCTCATGAAGATTACATGATCTGGTGCCTGGAAGCAGTTACTGTTGCCATCTCCTGGTACCATTGTTAATACTTGTTAACACTGAGTGCCCACAGTGATACACAGAATGACTGACCAGACTGCTAGGCTTTTAAAAAATGTTTGTAATGAAGTATGACATGCAAAAAGGTGAGTGCATAAGTTGTAAGGTGAATTGTCAGAGTAAACATGGCTACCACCTAGAAAGTCCCCTCATTCCATCCCAGTTATATTTCCTCTGTCTCCCCAGAGGTTGCAGTGTCCTGAATTCTAACACCATAGCTTAGTTTGCCTACTTTTCAACTTGGCGTAAATGAATCATAGTGTCTATTCTTTATGTGCTTGGCTTTTTTCACACAACATTATGGTTGGCAGATTGTCCATGCTGTGATGTGGTGTGGTAGTTTGTCCATTTTGGATAATGTGCTGTTATATGGATTTCTGCCTGCTATTGTGGGTGGATATTTGGGTTGTTTCCATGTTGGGGCTATCATGACTAGTGTGCTGTAATGACTTTTCTTGTACATTTTTTGAGGGGGGGCTGCCATTAGAAGGACTTGAGCCCCCACTTGTATATTTCTTGATGTCCTTGACATACATACACATTAATGGTGAGTGTCCTGCCTCAAGTGGGATTGTTGTATTGTGGGGCACATATATGTTCAGCTTTAATAATTCCTAAAAGTTGTCTGAAGTAAATGAACCAATCTGTATTTACTCCAGACTACAACTACAATTTTTATGGTTTTAATAATTCACAGAAACTGACCTCTTAAATCAATAAATACAGAGACCTCCTAAGATGGGGTTTCCAAAGGTGTGGAATACAAGTCTTGACAGAGGCTCTGAAAATTAAACCTATTAAAATTGGCTCGTTGTTCACAGAAATTTGAGAAACATTGCATATTATATCCTTTTCTCAGAGAATGTACCTTAACATACTAAAAACTCTGAGAAGCCCTCCACTTAAAAAAAAAAAAAAAAGAATAGTTTAGGCTGGGTGTGGTTACTCATGCCTGTAACCCCAGCACTTTGGGAGGCCAGGGTGGGTTGATCATGAGGTCAGGAGTTCAAGAACAGTCTGACCAATATGGTGAAACCCTCTCTGTACTGAAAATACAAAAATTAGCCAGGCGTGGTAGCATGTGCCTGTAATCCCAGCTACTTGGGAGGCTGAGGCAGGAGAATAGCTTGAACCCAGGAGGCAGAGGTTGCAGTGAGCCAAGATTGCGCCACTGCACTCCAGCCTGGGTGACAGAGCAATACTCCATCTCAAAAAATATATAATAATAATAATAGTTTGTTTGAATGATTTCTGGTTGTTTTGGCCCACGGAGCCTTTTTGCGTCTGTAACACCTGTAGATAAAACAGAGATACAGCCTGTGATTGTTGAGGCATTGGGAAGGAGACGGCCATCTTTGGCTGCTGTAAAGCTACAGCATTTAATAACGGAGGTGCTGATTACCCCCTCTGAGAGTGGTGCTTTCATTGATGGTTGAAGCATTGGTACACTTAATACACTGGAAGCTGATAACCTTTTTATTTTTGGAGGTTTTCTGAGCTTTTCTAGTATGTGAGATGTTTTTTCAACTGCTGCAGATCAACCCCTAAATCAACAAGTAATTACTGGTGGCCTGCTGTTCACCCAGCATTGCACTAAGTTGGTGGGATAGATAAGAACTGTTTGCTTAATGGAAATTGCTTATAGTATAGTTGGCAAATTCATGTGTAGTTAATATAAGCACAAATTTATCTTAAAAAAATTTTTGTAGGTATGGGGTATCACTGTGTTCCCCCAGGTTGGTCTTGAACTCCTGGCCTCCAGCGATCCTCCCGCCTTAGCCTCCTAAAGTGCTAGGATTATAGGTGTGAACCACAGTGTCAAGTTTATCTTTTAGAAAATGGAAATTATTTTTAAGTTGTAATTTCTTTCTTGACAGTGATGTGTGGCATTATTTAAGAAGTCAGTAATAAAACAATAGCATACTTCCCTGTTGGGCCTTTTCATATTGTTTTCTATTCATCGCTATTGTTGATTCTTCTTTCCGTCCCTCCTTTGGGACGTGGGAGTTAGAACAGTGTCAGGGTCCTTGTAGCCCACTACTCAGCTGTCCTAAGGAGGCAGGCCAGCTGCCGTGTGCTCTCACTATCAGGAAATGAGCCAATCCGAGGTCTCTGGCCAGTTTGATTTCTGTGACACACACATGCTGTGAACACAGGGGCCATTTCAGTTGAGCCTTTGTGTATATGGCTGAGTATCATTTTAAAAATATGTTTATCGATTGATGGTTGTACATATTTATAAGGTATATGTGATATTTTGATACATACATACAATGTGTAATGATCAAATCAGAAATTTAGGATATCTATAACCTCAAAAATTTAGCATTGCTTTATGTTGGGAATATTCAGAAACCATTAAGTGCTCTTGGTCCTGGGCCAGGCTCTGTGCTGACTGGTTAACCCAAGTTCTTTCCATTAAACCTCACAATAATTGAATTGGTTTTGTGATGCCTGATTCATAGCTGAAAAATGAAACTTTTGAGAAGGTAACTAACATGCCTAAGGTCATACAACTAGTCATTGTTGCCGTCAAGATTTAGGGTGGATTGGCTCTGATATCCAAAGCATTTTTATTATGCTTTTTTCCTGTTTGTTTTCATAAACTTAAAATGCAAAGAAAACTAAACATTAGAGAACACCTATATTTCCATCGCCCTGAATTAGCAGCTGTTAATTATAGTATAGTATTTGTGACCAGTGTTTTTTTTCCCCTTTAACCACATGTTCCTTTCATTCTTCCTGCTGATGGGTGTGGTATGTTTTCCTATAGTCCCATTAAAATCATTATTTCCTGTAGTCCCATTAAAATCATATTCATAGTTGCTTCTAAAGGCTAATCATTTCTTGTGTTTTAGAATTTTTATAAATGGTAATTTATACATGTATCATTATATAACTTGTTTATACTCAATGTTTTATTTTTGAGAGTTAAATTGATGTACTGTGTACAAATCCAGTTCATTTAGCTATCATATGGGATTCCATTGGAAGACATACCAACTTTTATTTATTATTTTATGCACATACATTTATGGATTTGATTGCTTTCTTGTGATGTTCCTTAGCTTTTCTTTCTATCCTCTGTATTTATTGTAAAATTTGATTAGATTCCAGTTAAAAATTACATTGTATCTCATTAGGAAATATCTAATATGTGTTTGTTCCATCATTTATGATGTTAAGATTAATTATTGGGTTAAGAGTGGTGACACCCTGATCTTCTAATGTAAAGTTTATATTTTTTCAGTTCTTGCAATTAAAAAGTAATCTTCATGGTGTTACTTTGGCGTCATACAGATAGCCAATTCTCCATCAACCTTTTATTTATTATCAAAACCCTGATGAATAATCATCAGTAATTTCATGAAAGATTGCAAAATTACAATTTTCTTATTCTGTCATTCCATCTATAGTAGTCCCTGCTTATCCATGGGGGCTATGTTCAACACCCTGTCCCCCAACCATGCCTGAAACCACTGTAGTACCACACCCTACCCAAGGAATGCCAAGGTCACCTTTTCACTTAAAGGAAGCACTTTGAGCTTCTCTTTGACCTATCTGAATTGTCAGCATCCCTACTTTTCTGCCTTGGGGCCATTGTTAGGTAAAATAAGGGTCACTTGCACGCAAGTACTGAGATACCATGACAGTGAATCTGATAACTGAGGGCTCCTATGTGACTAACAGGTGGGTAGCATATATAGTGTGGATAGGCTGGGAAGAGGGAGGATTCATGTTCCACCTGGGACAGAGAAGGATGGTGTGAGATTTTGTCATGTTACTCGGAACAGTGTGCAATTTAAAGCTTATGAATTGTTTATTTCTGGAATTTTTCATTTAATATTTTCAGACTCTAGTTGACTGTGGATAACTGAAACTATGGTCCAGGAAACTGCAGGGGTGATTGCTATACATTTCTAATTGGCATTTTTCTTTAAAACATTTTTAAATTATTTATTTTTGAAGCAGGATCACACTTTGTCACCCAGGCTACAGTGCGGTGGCACAATCACAGATCACTGCGACCCGGACCTCCCACACCCAAACCATCCTTCTGCCTCAGCTTCCCAAGTAGCCAGACCACAGGCTCATGCCACCATGCCTGGCTAATTTTATTATTTTTTGTAGAGACAGGGTCTCACTATTGTTGCTCAGGCTGATCTTGAACTCCTAGTCTCAAGTGATCCTCCCACCTTAGCCGCCCAAAGCATTAGGATTATAGGTGTGAGCCATGATACCTAGCCTATAAGTGGCATTTTTCTATAAAGAGCTTTTTCTCTTCAATTAGAGCTATTTGCTTCCCCTGAACTATAGATGATTCTTTAAAGCAGGAAATAAAAAATGCTATCTTTCCTCCATCACCCCAGTAATTTTCAAGTAAGAGATTGGTATAGTAGCTCCTGCATTGAAACGTTTTACATTGCTCGTGTGCAGTGCAGATATGGTGTTCTCTTTAAATTTATGGATGAAACAAATTGTGTATATGAGGATTTTGAGCTTCTAAACTGTTTTTGTTTTTTTTTTTTTTTATTTTTAGTAGAGACGGGGTTTCACTGTGTTAGCCAGGATGGTCTTGATCTCCTGACCTCATGATCCACCCGCCTCGGGCTTCTAAACAAATTTTTAGGAAATTTTATGGTTTTTAACTTTTTTAAGTGTTTTCCATATTTTTTGCAATTGATTTATAATTGTGCTGTGGTTAGAGAATGTAGCCTATATTATTGTTTTTAAAATTGTTGAGAAGGTTTATGTTACCTAATATTACTAGTTTTCTTTTTAAATGTGTTATGTTGTCTTAAAAATGAATGTTTCTATTCTTTTTATTAGATGAAAGGTACTAAATGTTTCATTTGATCAAGATTAATATTATTTGAAACATTCGTATCCTTTTTTATCTGCTTGATGTATCAGTTACTTAGATTTATTAAAAATCTCCCATTATAAATTTTCCCATTTATACCCATACTCTTCAGGTTTTGCTTTATGTATTTTGATGATATGTTTTTATGGTTATAGAGTTTCATGATTGTTAAATTATCTTTTTGGATGGTTTCTTCTATTAGTAATAACATCTCCTTTGCCCGTTATTAATGATGTTTGTTTGTTTATTTATTTTGAGACAGAGTCTTGCTGCTCTGTTGTCCAGGCTGGAGTGTAGTGGCAGGATCTCAGCTCACTGCAACCTCTGCCTCTCAGGTTTAAGCAGTTCTCCTGCCTCGGCCTCCCAAGTAGCTGGGACTACAAGTGTGCACCACTGTGCCTGGCTAATTTTTGTGTTTTTAGTAGAGATGGGGTTTTGCCATGTTGGCCAGGTTGGTCCTGAACTCCTGACATCAGGTGATCCGCCTGCCTTGGCCTCCCAAAGTGCTGGAATTACAGGCATGAGCCACCATGCCCAGCCTGAGAGTCTTTTTTTAGTAGATAAGTTTACGTTTCCTTAATTAACAGCACATTTAGATGTATTCCTGCCATCATCTTTTGCATTTTCTTTTTGCATGCATTTTTTCTTTTTCTTTCCCATTTTCCTACCTTACATTGAATAGACAGATAACTGACTTTCTTCTATTTCTCAATCAATTTGGAAGATATGTATTCTATATTTGTTCTTTCAGTGATCAATGTAAAGATTAATGTACATTCTTAAATGAACTTTTTAGCAAAATGTGAAGGTTTATCCATATCTCTTTGTTCCTTAAAATATGCTAAGAATGTTAGCATATTTTAATTTTCCTGTGAAACATCTTTTTGTAGCCATCATGTCATTTTTACCTAGTATTTTAATTACATTTTTTAACCACATGAAAAAAATTTTTGCCCCTCCCTCCTTTTCAGGATAATCTATTTTGATAGTAAGAATCATTTTAGAGAACACAAATAGGATGGAAATGATGCCAAGGGTAGAACCACAGCTGATAATAACAGCTTCTGTTTGTTGAATACCTAACACAGGCCAGAAGCTTTGCATATATTATCACTAATTTGCACTATATTAATATCTTCAATATAGAGACAGGAAACTGAGACTTCAAGAGATACATACCCATTCATCCTGGCTGGTAAAGGATGGAGCTGGAGAGTGGACTTTAGTAGCTGGCTTTGGAGCCACGTGTGTTGTAGGTGACCTAGTCTGTTCCGGCCAGTTCTTTAGAGTCCGTTCCTCGCTTTGGACTAGATAGTTTCACCTCTCTTTGCTGCTGCTTTATTTTATTCATGGGTCCATAAATGATAGACAAAATAACCGTAGTCAACATTCTCACATTTAGAAACGATGGCTTATAGAATGTGTAAAAAGTAACTTTTATAATAAGGTTTGCCATTTTAAGTTCTTCCCATTGTTGAAGAGTAGTAAGGCCTTCATCATCCATATGCAATTTATAAATGACACCCCTTACAACACTTTCCTTTGTTTTTCCAAAATCTGTTAAAATCTGCTGATTTGTTAGAATGAGATACTTGTTGTAATAAATGTATAAGTCGTTAGTGGCTGAGTTGTAAATGGTGCCCTCAAGGGTTATGTAAATGCTCAGCCAGGTGAGGAGAAAACATATAAAGGCAGTGTTAATTTCATAATTCTTGTTCTCAAACTATTCCACTTCAGGTTTTTTTCTGGGATTGTCAGTGTATGGCTAGTAAAGGGGATAGGGGAGGATAGGAGGTGGATGGACAGATCTATATTTTATCCTTTAACAAATGGAGATAGCATATCAAGCTTCAGTGTCCATTGCACTCCTGCCGTAGGCCTCACTTTGTCTTGCACTTTGACTCCTGAGAGAAAAATTGTTTTTGCCAACAAGGTCATAGAATGTAAGTGGAGAAGCAAGACACATATACATGGAACCGAACTGGAGAGAGTTTGCTAAAACATTACATTCCGTTGTGTGGGTTAAAATATGGAAAGCATTACATACAGAAAAGATAATTGTGGCGAGACGTTATCAGGGCAGGTAAGAGATGACCAGATGAAGAGAACAAGGAGCCTTGAAATCCTGTTATTTTCATATGTATTAAGAGATAGAGGGGCTGTATGTCCAGAGACCCTAAAGTTGACCCAAGGTAGAACCCTTGGTAGACCAGCCTTCCCATAAGGACATTAATGTCCATTCTCCATAGTGAATTCCAACTTTCCAAGAACTCTCCCCCATATAATTGTGGGTAAAAGGGCACCTGCCAGCAGCCTCCTCAGCCCACCCTTCCTCATGTTGTTCATCTGTCCCTTATGCTAAAATTCCTTAGCATTTGGTGTAAACAGTGTGTACTGCACTGTGGTGCCATGTTTACATGTTGTCTTGGGATTTCTTCTTTCTCCTGTCTCCTACTTCCTTTGGTCTCCTTAGTGCCTGGTCTTTGGAAGTAGAAGATGTCCAGTAAACACACATACATGAATGCCTGCAGACTGAAGTCTGTGCCCATGGTGCAAGGAAAGCTCTATGGAATCCCAGATTATAAACCACCCTCTGCCTTGAGATCAGGAACAGAGCTGAGGCCTTGCTGTCACTTTACAGTCTGAATGTTCTATGCCTCTTCTTGTCTCAGCTAGAGCTTCTGTGTAAAAGCAAGTGTTCTAGGAGTTTCCGTCCCATGATTCTGATTGGGTGTGTGATTTCTGAAGAGGTTGGAATGGGAAATGTGGAAACTTAGTACTAAGGACGGGCCTTTGATTTAAACAGTTGCTGTCCAGACTAGCATTTGAGTTTAACCAATGAGGTAAAAGAAGGGATAGGTGGTGTTTGGGGCAAGTCAAAGCTGTTTCGTAGTCAGTGTTTGAAAACTCAAGAGAGATGATCCTATTTGTGTCTGGAGGACTTGCCTTTCAGGTGAAGAATCTCTACCTTATCCCACATCAGCAGTCACTAATAATAGAATAATGATCACTATAGGGTTTTTCTTATCCGAATTTGCCAGAATCCATATCAGAACACACAGCTGAGAAAGACCCTTCGTTTATTTGGGCATGTGGCTAGTAATATCCCCTTGAACTAAATCCTTTTTTTATAGTTAGGAGATACATTTTATTTATTTGTTTTTATGGTAGATTTATTTTTTAACCCACCATTACCCATCTCTTTCTGTCCCTATCCTATCTGCACCTAGGATAGAATTACATTTAACAGTAACCTGTTAATTTAGATAGAGTAGGATAACTCTACTCCAAAAATAATCAAAGGATGTCTAACATTGGTCTTGATGTAAGAAGCTAAAATAGAGTTTTGGTTACTGGTATTTATTTGCTTATAGTTAAATGAAGTAGATTCAAGTCAGGACTTTTTGTTTTACTCTGGAGATTTTGTTCTACCCTTTCTCCTTGAGTAGATAGTCAGATGTCTTTTGAAAATGTGTTTTGGGTATGGAATATTAACGCAATTTTCGATAACTCTTCCAGAATTTTCAACTCGCGTGCTTCTGAGCTGCTGTGGATGGCCCCGGCTCTCTGGACTGTCCTTCCGAGTAGGATGTCACTGAGATCCCTCAAATGGAGCCTCCTGCTGCTGTCACTCCTGAGTTTCCTGGTGATGTGGTACCTCAGCCTTCCCCACTACAATGTGATAGAACGCGTGAACTGGATGTACTTCTATGAGTATGAGCCGATTTACAGACAAGACTTTCACTTCACACTTCGAGAGCATTCAAACTGCTCTCATCAAAATCCATTTCTGGTCATCCTGGTGACCTCCCACCCTTCAGATGTGAAAGCCAGGCAGGCCATTAGAGTTACTTGGGGTGAAAAAAAGTCTTGGTGGGGATATGAGGTTCTTACATTTTTCTTATTAGGCCAAGAGGCTGAAAAGGAAGACAAAATGTTGGCATTGTCCTTAGAGGATGAACACCTTCTTTATGGTGACATAATCCGACAAGATTTTTTAGACACATATAATAACCTGACCTTGAAAACCATTATGGCATTCAGGTGGGTAACTGAGTTTTGCCCCAATGCCAAGTACATCATGAAGACAGACACTGATGTTTTCATCAATACTGGCAATTTAGTGAAGTATCTTTTAAACGTAAACCACTCAGAGAAGTTTTTCACAGGTTATCCTCTAATTGATAATTATTCCTATAGAGGATTTTACCAAAAAACCCATATTTCATACCAGGAGTATCCTTTCAAGGTGTTCCCTCCATACTGCAGTGGGTTGGGTTATATAATGTCCAGAGATTTGGTGCCAAGGATCTATGAAATGATGGGTCACGTAAAACCCATCAAGTTTGAAGATGTTTATGTCGGGATCTGTTTGAATTTATTAAAAGTGAACATTCATATTCCAGAAGACACAAATCTTTTCTTTCTATATAGAATCCATTTGGATGTCTGTCAACTCAGACGTGTGATTGCAGCCCATGGCTTTTCTTCCAAGGAGATCATCACTTTTTGGCAGGTCATGCTAAGGAACACCACATGCCATTATTAACTTCACATTCTACAGAAAGCCTAGAAGGGCAGGATACTTTGTGCAAAGTGTTAAATAAAGTAGGTACTGTGGAAAATTCATGGGGAGGTCAGTGTGCTGGCTTACACTGAACTGAAACTCATGAAGAACCCACAGACTGGAGACTGGAGGGTTACACTTGTGATTTATTAGGCCCTTCAAAGATGATATTTGGAGGAATTAAGTATAAAGGAATTAGAGGTTTTTGCTAAAGAAATTAATAGGACCAAACAATTTGGACATGTCATTCTATAGACTAGAATTTCTTAAAAGGGCGTTACTGAATTATAAGCTTACTAGGCTATAAAAACAAAACAGTGTGGAGTTTTATTTATTGAACAATCTAGTCACTTGAAGGTTTTGTGTGTATCTTATGTGGATTACCAATTTAAAAATATATGTAGTTCTGTGTCAAAAAACTTCACTGAAGTTTTAGTGAACAAAATTTTACCTGTTTTTGGTCATTTTAATAGGTACTTTAAGATGTTGCAGTATTTCACAGTTATTAATTATTATTTAATATTACTCCAAACTTTCTGTGTTTTTAAATGTTTTGACGATTTCAATACAATATAAACAGGATAGTGAATCATTCTTTACATTCAAACATTTTCCAGTTACTCAACTGATCAGTTTATTACTGATATATCACTCCATTAATGTAAAGTCATAGGTCATTATTGCGTATCAGTAATCTCTTGGACTTTGTTAAATATTTTACTGTGATAATATAGAGAAGAATTAAAGCAAGAAAATCTGAATTATTGTCTTGTTTTTAAAAATATAGTCCCTAGTATTTTTAGAAGTCACTTAATCTGTCTCATTTTTCCACCTGGAAATTAGGAATAATGTAGAATGCCAGGCAGTAATTTCCTTTTGGAAAGGACTCTGAAGGCAGAAAAAAAGGGAGAGAACCTCATGGGCAGAATATTATAAAAAGAGTGTCATATTCCAGCATTTGAGTTGGAAAGAGAAGATTGAAGATCGAAGTTGCATTATTAGTCTGCCCTATTTTTTTCCTTTTAACAATCAGTTTGTGAATAAATAGGAAAGAAGCTGCCGCTGTTACGAGTTTCTCATCAAGATGAAAGCCCTAATGTGTAAAGTCAAATCTGATTTAAATTTTGTGCTTTTGTATTAAGACATTTCTTCATGTGGTGATATATCTTTTGTTGGACCTGCTAATAGTAGGTCAAAGAGGAGGAGTACTTGTCCCCTATTCCTGGGATTATGCAGTTTTCTTTTTAGAGTTTATATAGGGCAAGTGGTTATTTTTTTCTGAATTATAGGATGGAAAAAGATCATATCCTTTGTCAGGAAATATAAACTTGAAAGTATGTAGTCAGCTCTTGTAATATTCATATTTATGATTGTCCTGTATGAAAGACAACTTCAGTTAAAACTGTAATGTGTGGTTCTCTATAACAAGGCGATTTCTGTTTCCCAAGGCTCAGACCTAATCCAGTTATATTAAAATCAGTTAAATGAAATATTCTATGGAATCGATCTATGCCCTTGTTAATCTCCATCCATATAGGAGTCACTTTCTTTAAGACAGATGGTGGTAGTTATTTTTGTGGCATGGTTAGATTTGACTGGTTTTGCAGAAGATTATAGTCATGTACTGCATAATGACATATACAGTAGTGATCCCATAAAATTATAATGGAGCAGAAAATCTATTGCCTCATAATGTTATAGCCGTTGTAATGTCATAGCCTAGTGCATTACTCACGTGTCTGTGGTGATGCTGGTGTAAACAAACCTCTTCACTGCCAGTTGTATAAAAGTACAGCACATTCAGTTATGTACAGTACGTAATACTGATAATGACAATAAATGACACCGGTTTGTGTATTTACTTTTCATCATTATTTTAGAGTGTTCTCTTCCTGCTTATTAAAAAAAAAAATGTTAACTCTGATACAGCCTTGGGCAGGTCCTTCAGGAGGTATTCCAGAAGAAAGCATTGTTATCATAGGAGATGACAGCTCCTTTCATGCTATTTCCCCTGAAGACCTTCCAGTGAGACAAGATGTGGTGATGGAAGACAGTGATACTGATGATCCTGACCCTGTGGGCCTAGGCTAATGTGTGTGCTTGTGTCTTAGTTTTTTTTTTTTTTTTTGAGACGGAGTCTCGCTCTGTCACCCAGGCTGGAGTGCAGTGGCCGGATCTCAGCTCACTGCAAGCGCCGCCTCCCGGGCTTACGCCATTCTCCTGCCTCAGCCTCCCGAGTAGCTGGGACTACAGGCGCCCGCCACCTCGCCCGGCTAAGTTTTTGTATTTTTAGTAGAGACGGGGTTTCACTGTGTTAGCCAGGATGGTCTCGATCTCCTGACCTCGTGATCCGCCCGTCTCGGCCTCCCAAAGTGCTGGGATTACAGGCTTGAGCCACCACGCCCGGCCGTGTCTTAGTTTTTAACAAAGTTTAAAAAGTAAAAAAATAAAGTTTAAAATAGGAAAAAGTTTATAGACTAAGGATATAAAGAATATTTTTGTGCAGTTTTACAAGATATTTGTGTTTTAAATTTAATCTAAGTGTTATTACAAAAGAGAGTTTAAAAGTTTGTAAAGTTACAGTGATTTAAGTTTAATTACTGAAGAAAGAAAATTTTTAAATGAATTTAGTGTGGCCTACTTTAAGTGTGCCGTGTTTGTAAAGTCTACAGTAGTGCACAGTAATGTTCGAGGCCTTCACATTCACCCACCACTCACTCAGTGACTCAAACAGAGCAACTTCCACTCCTGCAAGCTCTGTTCGTGGTAAGTGCCCTCCCTACGCAGATGTACTATTTTTTATCTTTTATACTGTTTGGTGTTTTTACTGTGCTTTTTCTATTTTAGATACACCAATACCATTGTGTGACGGTTTCCAACAGTAAGTATTCAGTACAGTAACATGCTGTACAGGTTGGCAGCCTAGAAGCAATAGGCTCTACCATGTAGCCTAGGTATAGAGTAGGCTATACCATCTAGGTTTGTGTAAGTACACTCTGTAATGTTTGCACAACAACAAAATCACCTGACGTATTTCTCTACAACATATCTCCATTGTTAAGTGCCACATTTCTGTACATCGATGTTTGGGAAGCTAACTCAAAACATTTCTAGAGAGAACTTTTAACACACAAAAAAATTCCCTTTCACTTTTAGAAAAGACAAAAACAAAAAACAAAAAACACCAAACAAGTAAAATGTGAATAATTGCCAAGTTTCAGAAGATTGTTTCTTCTGAACTGAAGGTTGGTGTCTAAAAGAACCTACAAAGTTAAATGATTAGGAAAACATTAAGAGATTGGGTCATTATTTTTTTTGTTTTTAACTATATTTCTTAAGCTTTCAGGAAGTAAATATTAGCTATGTTATTAAAATCATGACCTGGTGTTTAATCAAATCAGCAGCTTTAAAAATTTTAACTCATATAACAACGTTTAATACTGGGGCTTTTCCTTGCGGTGATTCAGCCCCATCTGCCTTAGCCCTGCCATCCCCATAGTTTCACACACCCTCTGCCTCACTTGCTTTCCCTGTCTGCAAGTGTTGAATTTGTGACTTAGCACATTAGTTAGCTTTGCTAAGGGTCACAAATGCTACAGTAACACCCAAATCTCAGACTTGATGACAACCAAATGTTTTCACTCACATTGCATGGCAGTGGTTGGCTGCAACCCTGCTCCGTGTGTCTTTCATTCCGGGATCCAGGCTGAGGGGCAGCCCGTTTGGAACATGCTGTTCTTACAGAAGGAAATTAAAAAGCTGGTGGAAGCACAGTGGCATATATTAATACATCCACTGGCTGAGACGAATCCCTTGCCAAGCCCAGTGTCACTGAGGTGGGGAAGTACATTTCTCTTGCAGGAAGTAACTGCAAGTGGTGTTGCAGCATGCAGGAATGTGTTCTTCCGCAGAATGAGGTATGAAAAACAGTGCAATTGTACTGTGAGCTGCCACACTCAGTGTCTGAAAGGGAGACGGAGCCTTCAGACAATGCTAGAGAACTCTGCAACAGACCCCAATTTAGGCCCTGTAAACCTGCAGAAACATAAGACATAAAAATTTTTGCCTAATGCTACCAACTTTGAAGGTGGTTTCTAATGATGATAATTAAAACAGTTCTCACCAGGGAAATTTCCCATTGTCTGTGGCCCCGGGGCCAAGCCTTCTTTCCTCACATCTGGCCCCTCCTCCATACATGCCGGTCCTTACCCCTGCTTGAGGTTATCAACGAGTAATTTCCAAAACTCCTTTCCACTTAGCCCTCTTTGTTTCCACTTTCTCCTTTCAGACCATGTGGGAAGCAAGACAGAAGTGAATGCTACTTATATTTCAAGCCCCCAACCCCCCCCCAAAAAAATCAAGGCATTTCCCAGATAAAAGGAAGTCAACTTCTCTAAAAATAAATTTTGCCATTCTCTTAAAAGGTTGCAGCAGCTGCAGTGACAATTCTAAATGCCACTCTTCCCTCTATTGCAACATATGTACAAACTGTACAGAAACAGGATGAAAATATAACAAAATTTGAACAGAAAATGCCTCTCAAAGATTTCTTCCTACTTTAAAAGTACCTTTTATTATTTCATTCTCAATGAGGATAAATCATTTTTATAACAGATGTTTTAAATATATTAACAAATTTAGGTAAAGATAAAAAGTGGCATCAAAATGTCACGAGCAAAGACTGCTGGGGTGCAAGCCAAATGCTGTGTTTGCCGCTGAGCCCTCAGCCTCGCATGCCCACCGTCCCGCTTCTATGCAGGGAGGGGCTGCCTCCCATCTCAGTCACTTGTGTTGTTTAAGACAGGGTCTCGCTCTGTCACTCAGGCTGGAATACAGTGGCATGATCATAGCTTACTACAGCCTCAGGCTTCTGGGTCCAAGTGATCCTCCCACCTCAGCACCCCCCAAGTAGGTGGGACTACAGGCGTGTGCCACCACACGTGGCTAATTTTTCAAAAACTCTAAAGATGGGGCTTACTATGTTGCTCAGGCTGCCACCGCTCTTTACCAGCCTTTCTTGCTCCTCATGTTTTGACATCTGAACCAATCCCAGCCAGTGGGACTCTAGGCGATGTCTGCTGGTGGGCTTCTGGGCTTTCTAATAAAGACAAAGTGTCCTTTTCTTTGGCCAGGTGTTATGTCTGCAATGATGGTATCTGAAGCAACCATGTGGATCCCATGAGAACAGCCTAAAGGCCAGGGCAGTGGCTGAGATGGAGAGCCTGGCTCTTCATGACATCATTGGGCCACTGAACCAACCCTGTGACCACAGACTTTTTGCCCTTGCATATGTGAGTTAACCACCATGGTGGGTGCCGTGGTCTGTTACAGCTGAGGACATCCAAACTGTAGGAACATAAGAAACAGTTTTCCCCTTCCTGAGGATCTGGGCCAGTGATGAGTGGGGCTGATGTGAAGAGGTAAACCCAATTTCCTATGAGGCAGACAGAAAGCAGCTTGTCCGTGACGCGGGAGCTCTATGCTCTGGGATGCGTCTTGGTGGAGAATGGAGCCCAGCCTGAGTGAGCAGCCCACACTGATGGATTAGAGATATCGGAAATAAAAAATGCCTTCTCTTCCTTGCTCCTCAATAAGTGATTGCCTTCCATTTCAGGCAGCAGAGTCTGAATTCCCATCTGCTGGGAGCACAGAAAGGGGCACAGCATCCTGGTTACAAACCTGAAGTCTACACATCTGTCACTAATGAAGCCATCACAGTCTGGAGCCAGGTCTTCCCATTTGAATGAGGAGAGAGGACAGAGTCACATTTGCTTGCCTTTTACTGCTTACTGACTCAATAGCATCAGGGAAGGTTTACTTTATGAACCTGGCACAAAGTAGGTTCTGGGCCTGATGTTAACAACATTCACTCTGCCCTCTTCACAAATGAAAAGGTGGAACATTTCTGACTTCTAGTAAATTCACATTGCAATGACTTTCTCTGGACACAGATCTCGCAGTTCTCCCATCCCTCAAGGCTGCTGTGATTAATTTATTTTAAGAAGTCTTTCACAGTTTGAGGAGAAGAACAGTTGAAAAGCTCTAGGTAGAGGTTAATTTGGTGTTCACAAATCAAGTGATAGTCCACTCTATCTCATAGCTCAATGAATAGTAGGATTAGGAGAGTAACTTCACTTTTGTATTGAATCCCTTTTTATATGTACCTTTAAAAACTTTTGCACTTCCTTTTTTTCTCCTTCAGTGAACCTTAGCATATAAACAAAATATTTTTTTAAAAAGCATTTTATATGTAGACATGAACTTTTATATTTCTCAGACTTAAATTTGAAAGCAGGTAGAGTAGGCAGTTTGTTTTGCCTGCTTAACTCCTTTCCCTTTTGTTTTTTAAAAAAATAGTTTATTCTTTTTAAGAGATTGGGGTCTCACCGTGTTGACCAGGCTGGTCTCAAACTCCTGAGCTCAAGTGATCCTCCTGCCTTGGCCTCCCAAAGTATAGTTATTACAGGCGAGACCCACTATGTCTGGCCCCAACCTTTTCTAGAAAATTCTGGAATTATCTAATCCATGAACTCCATCTGCATGGTTAGTGCAAGTCACCATGTTACTACTATATGGCCCAAGCCATGAGTACTACCCACTCTTCAGAGCCTAGAATCCTGGAGAGAGTTTACCTCTATTTCATTCTGTCTCCAAAGTTTACAGTGTTTCTTCCTGCATCTTGTGAAAACCTTTGCAGACGGATATTCTTTCCTGAACACTTTCCTCAAGCTGCATCGTGCTGTGTTGCTGGAGTCTGTCATCTATGTATAATGTAACCCTTGTTACCTGATAGTAATTACTATAAACTTTGTCGATGCGTTACTCTGAAGAGGGGTAAAAGTTGTGTTAGGTTTACAATAAACATTTTTTGTTGCATACATTGTATACATGTTTATAAATTGCCTTGTTTTGAACCAGAGCCAGGCTTATTCCCATTCCAAATGAAAGCACCAAAGTCTCAAAACCTCCTGCCTCTTGCTTCTGTTATGCTTTGGTCTTATCCTCTACCCATGAATTGTTTCTTTACTTTCCACACAGAACCCCAACTCAAGCTATTCCAACTCAGAAGCATAGAGAAATTATAAAATTCAAGAACAGATATTAGAATGGAAAATGAGTTTAACTTAAAAGAATACCAACAGTCTCAGGTTTAAAGTCTAACAACTTTATGTGTTTATTTTTGCTTTAATCCTGTCATGGGTAAATTTTTAGCTGTTCATTTTTATACAACAACATAGGATCAGAGATAACGTGAACACATTAGTCTCTACAAGGCTAATTCTACCCCAGCACCCATCAAAGTGACCCAAATGACACGCCATGCATCTTGAGTGACGTGCACTGCCATATACTCTGAGCTCTACTACAGGTAATGTTACACCAAATTGACGTTGTAACTGTGATTCAAATGTCTCTTAGAGACAAATATAGAACAGTAGGTAAAATAACCCTGAAGACTTCCAAGAGTAATGAGGTTTCGCCAAGGTTTGTTGTATTTATCGTGGATAGTTTTCAGGAAATAACTTACCAGAAAGCCTGATTGATTTGACAGTCATTTTGACCTGTGATTTATTTATTAAATACAATTTCAAGATTCCTGGAATAAAGTATTCCTAATAGATTGTAGATCCTGTATCTTTTTATAAGCAAATAATCCCTTGTGATTTTTAAAGTTGCAAGAAAATGCTGATGGAAAAATTTTCATGATGTTGAAATAGGTATAAATAGAAGCTTATACAAAGCCACTGTCTCAACATCAGCAGGATAAGAGAGAAGAACTTCTGAGATATTATACTGTTTCCCAAAGAAAACACTACTCAGTTTTTTTTCCTTCCCCTTTTTCTCTCCCCACCCTGTGCTTTCCTCCTTTCCATCCCTATTAACTGAGTTCCACCTATGGTTTTAATCTTACTAAATCAGAAATTGGCTTAGTTTCATTTGAATTTCCTTTTATATGTGCCCATGATTAAAAACAACAAAAACCCTGCTTTTGATCACAATAAGATCTTTACCATCTCTAACCATTCCTTCTCCAGTATATGAAGTATATGAATTATTCTACTTCAATAGGATTCTAATGCAATTTGGCAATAACTAGTGTTTGGATTTAAAAAGCCATTGGCATAAACAGAAGGAGATGTTTAGGGGAAATGAGCAGGCAAGCAGATAATTTAGAAAGAAGTGATGGTTTCTGTGGTTAAAAATAAAAGTCTGGGATTTAGTTTTTCTTTGCCATACAGAAAACAGATGTTGCTATTTTTGTTCAAAATACAAAACTTAAATTCCATGCTTAGACTCTGGAATGTGTAAAGTAACTATGGATACCAAATTTATGATTTAAAAAAATCTGACATTTAATCTGTTCATATTTGAAATCAGGAAATAATTGTGCTCCTGAAATGTTAACTTTCTATATAACAGATTGACTGATTTATATACTCAGGAACACTGAAGATACTCTCAGTTCAGGGCTCTCTTTGGGGGCATAAGGTTATTACACTATATAGTCTCTTGGGAACAAAAATAAAAATAGGCCATGGAGAGATGTTCTTGCTCCTCCTTTTTCTCCTTTCTATAATCCTTTTC
Source organism: Macaca mulatta (assembly GCF_049350105.2). Taxonomy (NCBI): domain Eukaryota; kingdom Metazoa; phylum Chordata; class Mammalia; order Primates; family Cercopithecidae; genus Macaca; species Macaca mulatta. Next base: position 64,231,320 of record NC_133407.1, on the reverse strand, counting down.
TTCCCCCAGAAAGATCCTGAGAGAGAGACAACCTGGCTTTCACCAGCCTACTGCTGTGCCCTTGCACAGCTGCTGGCCCACTTGGGTGGAGGCTTCCAGTGGCACCCTCCACTGGGACACTCGTACCCCCCATCCTGGTCCCCAGAGGCTCCATGTCTCACTTCCCACCCCATCCTTGGGAAACGAGGTGAGCTAGTAAAATGGAGTAATTGTCTTCTGCAGTTTGCTTTAGTGTGGGCAAGAAATTCCCAATCTCATATCACTTGCTTTTATATGTGAGAAATAATTATTCTAATTCTGCCCTGTCCGAACAAATCTATGACCAGTGGAAGAAATCATGAAGATAACAGTTTTCATCCCATTGGGTCAATATTGAGTGTTATAATATCTCTGAGGCCCCCACTAGGATGTAAGCCCCAAGAGGGCAGTGATGGCGCCTGAGTGCTCACCAATGGATACATTCACTCAGACACAGTCACTGCCTAGCAAGTAGTAGATGCTCAGACACACAAAGAAATTTAAAAAGGAAAGAATAAAATATGCAAGCACACTTACAGCAATAATAGTGACTTCCCCAATGTAATATGTTCATAAGACTGATCAATCTGTTATAAATGCAATGATGCTTCTATTTTTAAGAAAAAAACTCATACATTTTCCTTATACAAATTATGTGAGCAGAGTTTACATTGGGGTGTTTTGGAATGAACTGTTTAATTACTATTTTCCAGGTTTGTCAGAATAATCATTTATCTGAACCCACTAAAATTTCTACTTGTGTGTGTCTCTTTTTTTTCTTTTTCCTGGCTGCCCATGAGAATGCTGAGACGTTATCAAATAGATTTCAGTTCTGTGACCTGAATTGCAGTTGTGTAAGTGCTATAAATAAAAATCATTTGCTTTAGTAATTGAATAGTAAACTGAAAGACAGTATTGTAGATGTTAATATTTCAATGTGAACATCTAATAAATTAAAAAGAACAAACACTGCTTTCTAGAATGGAAGCAAAAGTTATGGGTTTCTCCATAGTCATATTTTATTCATTATTCTACTTTCTGCACACTGTATATGCTTGAGGTAAAACAATCATCAAGATGATAAATACATAAAGACCGTTAGTTGTAGTCTGGGAGCCTCAATAAGAGTAGTATTGTGGCTTAATGTCCCATGGTTCTAGCTTTTCTCCACACAGCAGGATTTAGATGTTTTCATTACTAAACGAAGAAGTCACCATTTGTCCTAAGATACACTAAGACAAATAGGAATTTAAAACTTATACGAAAGACATCTTTTTCTTGGGTTAGAGATGTCTAATACATCATTTCTACAGGATTAATTTTTTTAATTATATGGATTAGAAAACTAAGAAGCAGGAATATCAGATCACTCTGGTTTGTTTCTGTGAAATTGTCTGTTGTAAATTGAGTACTCACTAGTATTCATGGTGGCAGTTGCAAAATTACCAGTATATTAAAACTCGCTCACATTGTAGCTGTGTCTGTGTTTATCTGACTTCAGTTTTATCGTCCATGATTTGGAACGCGAACGGAACCTAGGACAGTTAAGGTGTTGAGGACAGCAATAAATGAGACCTCGTGTATCCATTTTCATCAGAAAAAAATGGAATAGGGACTGCAAAAAAAAAAATGGAATAGGGACTAAGTTCACAAATAACTGAGGATGTTATTTGTTATCACTTCAATGTTACCTCCTTCACTAAGAGCGTAAGTACAGAAAGCATAATTTGTGATGTAATAAACTATAACACCTCCTTTTCTTAATTTAAAATACTTCCTTTTATATTTCCCTTGATTTGGGCTTCTGTATTTTCTTAAAAATGCTTTCCTTTACATTCTAATTTTGACCACACTGGAAACTGATTGTACAATTTTTTTTATTAAAAAGTGTTCCAAACCGTTTTTCTTAAATGTGATTCTGCCCGTGCCATCAGTTCTACAAAAGGAAGCTTTAAAATTAAAATGCTATCTTCATTAACGAATAAGCAAAGCATTAACCAATACTCTTAAGAGAGAAGCCCATTTTTTGAATGGTGAAAAGTGGTAACAACTGCCTTTTCTTGATCTATGTGCAGGTGTCAGAAATTACTATTAAACACAACCTGTATATAGTAAAAAATCTGATAATCCACATTTCTTATAAGCTACTTTTTACATTTTTAATGTCTGGGTATCCTAAAGGGGTTTTCCCCTGATACTTGACTATTATGTCCATCTTTGCTTCTGCATGAACACACTTTACAGCATGAATTATCTAATTAATATAGAAATATTTTGAGATAATGCATGATTTCGTATTTAACTTATGAACTGCCTCATGACAAAAGGTAATGAGAGCTGATACAATCCTTCTGAAGTGGCAGTGAGTAACCCAGGCAGGTTTTGCTCTGGGTCACTCAACCCTCTCTCCACCACAATCTGCCACCAGTGCCTTAACATTAATCTGCTTGTGCTCAATGTCCTCGGAGGTTTTTGAGATTAACTTGGATTTGGCAAATGTTACGTGGGATTTTGTGTTTAAATAATGAAAGATTATAGGACTTCAAGAATAAATGAAACCATATCTCTAAATACAATCTATACCTTTGCTGCATGCTTGCTTTTCAGTGGAGCTTTGAACAGTGAAACTATCTGTGATGATTTGTTAAAATGAATAGTTACTACATGCTGTCCTCAAAGTCCTTAACTTGGATTTATTAAAGCAATTGTACATATGATGCTATGGTTATTACTAATCACATAAAAATTATCAATAATCAACCCCAGCCTCAATAGTTTGCTGTTCAACAGTGATAAAAATAACAAATAGACAAAGCATTAACATTACTAAGGATCAGCAAACAAATTTACATGTTAGAAAAAATGTTTAGAAATGCATCTAATGGAAGCCTCATGGTATCAACTGCCCCTTGCCCTTTGCAATCCACCACCTAGCCTAAGAGATCTTACTTTTAGTTTTTTAAACTATTTTGGATAATGTGCAGAGGGTGAGCTATTCCTAAATATTGGATGTAATTTTAAGTTAATGACTTTTGCCTTAATTCACTCCATACCATGTTTTCGACTAGATTTGTTTCATCCATTACCTTGGGGTAATCTCTCATAGCTTCCCAAACCTATTTCTGCAGCCAAGAGTAACTACTATGAAACTACAGGAAGGCCTCACATTTTAGGCAAGAGATAACTTGCCAAACTTAACTATGTACATAAAACATGAAAGGTGGGATGATACGGGACAGGAGTTTTAGAAGGTATGAGCTCTAATTGATTTCAAATTATTTCACTGAATCCAGAGAGGACAATAAAGGAAAGAAAGTAAGTTAAGTGTTTATAGTTTACATTTCAATTATTATGTAACAGAGCATTAGTTTTAAAAATCATTAAAATTTCAAAAGTGAATTAAAATCAAATTTGTGTTTTTCCTTTTCTGTGATTTTCTACATATTTTTAAATATCACATAGTAATGAAATATAACAATATTCATTTTGATTCAACCTGAAAAGCAAAGGTAACTGCAAAAAAGCAATGGAAAGATCTTGGAATGAATTTGAGACATATCTAGCTATGGCAGGGCTCTTGCTCATTATTCATATAAAAGAAAGGGATGGCAGGGCATGGTGGCTCACGCCTGTAATCCCAGCACTTTGGGAGGCTCAGGCGGGTGGATCACGAGGTCAGGAGATTGAGACCATCCTGGCTAACACGGTGAAACCCCGTCTCTACTAAAAATACAAAAAATTAGCCGATCATAGTGGTGGGTGCCTGCTGCTCGGGAGGCTGAGGCTGAGGCAGGAGAATGGCGTGAACCTGGGAAGCGGAGCTTGCAGTGAGCAGAGATTGCACCACTGCACTCTAGCCTGGGCGACAGAGCAAGACTGTCTCAAAAAAAAAAAAAAGGGGGGGGATGATGTTTAGAGCTTTCAGTAGGATTGTTCTGCTATCAATATGAGGCTGCTGTTGGTCATAGTAAGTCATACTACTTCTTAACACTGCTTTTATTAACAAGTCAGCTTCATATATGAAAGGCTCATGCTTCTAAGTTGCAAATTGTACTGCTACTACTAAGAGTCAGCATGAATGAAACCACAGCAATATTTCAATATACCAGAATTTCCCAAAGAGTGTTCTTTAGAACACCAGTTCCTTGCAATGTTACTAGGTAGTACTCAAAAAAGTTTCTGTGGTCAAATTAATCTGGAAAACACTGGGCTAACTGACAGTAGATATTTGTTGTGTTTTTCTCTCCCCTGCAGGACATTTAAATTAGAGCCTTAGATATGTTCATGTTATAACTTTCTGAGATGGTATGTGTTTTCCAAACTTATTTGATCCTGGAACCCTATATTTAGAAGAGCATCTTTGGAACTTGTATTCTTTGGAACACACTTTGGTAAACACTGGATTCTATTATTTCTACAGCTAACTATCTCAAAAGTCTAGATATCAATGACTTAATCCAGAGGCAATTAAACAGCCATGGTATCTAACAGTCATGTCATTTCTCCAGAGCTGGATGACGAATGCTGGTGTGACATGCTAAGGCAATTTTGGGGGACTATTAGGGGATGAACAGTCTAGTGGTGGGTCAAAAGGAGGAAAAAAGAATGTCTGAAATGATTGGAAAAGTTTTATACAAAGTATATATTCCTATACTTTCTGATATACAATGATATGCTGCCTTTTCTAAACACAGACCTTTCATTGACACAGTTGCAAGAGAGATCTGGCAACAACTTAGAGTACAAAAAAATCAGGAAAATCAAGATACACCTTGATACACAAGCTCCTTGCAGTGTTACTAGGTGCTACTCAAAAAAGTTTCTGTGGTCAAATTAAACACAAAGGAAATTAAACTCAAAGGAAACAACGGAATCAATTTCCTAGAATCCAACAGTGGAATCAATTTCCTAGAATCACTTCAGATTAAATTGAAATGATGATGCTATGATTCTCATGCAGTCCTCTTTGCCATTTACCCAAAATGATGTAATAATTACACTTGTATGAAATAAGGCCTGTTTTAAATTATCCAGCTTGCATCCTTCACTATAACACTCTCTGTGTAATACTCTTATGACATATACAAGATTCAAGAAGCCAATACCTCAATCCACAGCAAGGAATAAAATGCAGCCACTGGTTACCACTAATATGTACATATGTACACAGATATGTCACATTAGAACAGCAATTCAGAGTTAATTGCCTTGGGGCAAGTTGGTCATATAAAATAAATGCAGATCTTGGGAACAGCTTTGGAGCTTTCTATATAAGTATTGTTTATTCCTATGATGAAAGAATTGTAAATACAATTAATTTTGTAAAAAATTTCCCTAGCTGTCCCTCCCCCAACCTATGTTAAGAGTACAAATTGCCAGTGGAGCAGCAGCAGAGCACTGCATTAATGGAGACCTGGGCCTGGCACCCTGCTGGGGTCTCATAAGCACATGGCCATTCCCATCTTCATTTCTAAAAGACTGTAAAACCATCCCAAAATTTGGCACCATGGGGACTATTGGCAATTCGAACTCGAGCTAGCAAGGGAATCTAAGAAGCCTTGGGTGACAATTCCAAAGCTTTGGCAGTGCTGCTTAGGGAAGCTTCACATGCAGACATCTCAAATGAATTTCCCTAATGGCTAGACTCAGCATTCCCGGGTCCCGGGGAGCAGCCAGTGTGCTACAGGGCACCTCAGGAGTGATGTCTGCAAATCCCCAACAGCTGGAAAAGGGCTAGGGAGACAGAGCTCCAGAAGGAAGAGAACAAAATACTCTGATTTTAGATATAACTACCCTAACTATTAATGAAACTGCTACAGTTTTGCCTAGAACTTCTGTCTTTTAAAATCTACAAGCCATAGTAGGGGAGAAAGAGGCAGTAATGGGAGTAGGATATATACACTCTATTCAGTTAACATTAGAAATGAATTAATTGCACAAAGCAAAATTTAGAAGACGCCTTGTGAACCTCAATTAGAGAGAAAAGTTATGTAACTTGTGCACTCAGCACCATCTGTTAAGAAATTCTGCAGGGCACGTAACCACTGATTTACTAATTTAGTAGCTTTTCTTTTTCATCTTTATCAAAACACTGCTGCTTTCATTTTAGACAATAAAAATAACTGTGGAATTTAAAAATGTCTTTCCCTTGCTATTATACATTTTTGTGCTATGTTAAAAATAAAGAAAGAAAGTTGGCTATGGGCTGTAAAGTGCTGACACCATTGGTGCTGATTTCAGTTTGATGGTGGGTGGGGGCAACTCTCAGGCGTCAGAACGTCCTGAATCCCCAAGCAAACCCAGTCGCCTGGCCTGGCCATATCAGCACTGCTCACAGCCAGCATTTGTTTTCCACATTCCCTTTCCTGTCCCCCCACCCCAAATATTAATACACACATCCACATATTCAGTGTCTCTCCAGAGGCAAATGCTTAAATCTGAAATGGTGGCAGATATTTTGTACTAGAAGATTCTGTGGCTAAAAAATAATAACCAAGGTTCTAACTGTAATGCTGGAAAATACAGTATACAAAAGTAAGCAAATCTCATGGGAAGTCATTAGCAATTCTCAGTGCAGTCAAAGAAAGGTAAGGGCTTAGAGAAATCAAGATAGATTGCAGCCCTCCATATCCACAAGGCAATTTCTTCACTCTCTCAAGCTCTTTCCTGGACACGGCTTTGGGAAAGCTCTACAGCAGCAGGAGGGGAGAGGGCAGGGCTCCACGGGAGGAGGTGTCCGGTGAATGTGGCCTATGGGAAGCTATAACCACAAATGCCCACAGGGAAAGAACACCACCAGGTGGATACAGAGGGGTGGGAGGCAACAAAAGTTCCGTTTGGCTGTTTGAGTCACCTTAGGCAAAGAGAGTGACCCAGCATTTTCTCTAAATAAACTTATAAAATACCAAGGTTGGAAAAACGATACATTAGTGATACAGGAAATGGAGAGCAGCAAGCCAGGCCCCTAAATAATTCTGGCCCACTTCTCAATATGGGTTCATGCTGGAATTCCCGACTTGCTGTGTTGCCACTGCCGGTCTGTTTGCTGCCTCCCCTGCAGGGCTGCAGGCCACAGGGGGCGGTTTGTGTTTGCCTGGGGAAAGCAACCTGATGTGGATGGAGATTTGCAACTAAATGTTAAAGGCTGCTGCCTTTCCATTGTCAAAGAGAAGCTTATTCCAGTAGTTTCCCACCAAATTCCAAGCTGCAGTAGCTGGGAACTCTGTAGCTGGCTTCAAGGAGCACACATACAGTTATAGGCTGCTGCTTCTCAGAACACTGCCTGAAAGACACTTGAAAATCACTAGGAAAGGGGCAAGGAAAAACACAAGAACTGGCAGCTGGAGCTCAATTCAGGGTGGTAACCTCACCAGCTCACTCCTTTCTCGATGCAAACAGCTTACTTGCCAGGGAACACTGTGACTCATTCAGTATCATTTCCTTCATCTACTGCTGAAAATGGAAGGAATCATGGTATTGTGACTTGGTTTTTTCATTTCCCCTAACATGGTTTCTTGGTCATGTAAGATGAAAAATCATGGTGTCTGTTTGTGAATTTAACAGCTGCCTATTACATACGGTAAGGACTAAGCAAAAAGGTTAACGGTCATGCATGATTTGGATAAATGCACAAAGGCTGGTCAGGTGGTATACAAAGTCTATTTAACTAATAAAGGAAGCAAGGGAAAAGGGTTATTTCTGCTGTGCAGGCAGTTGCCACTGGTCTCCCATCCTCTCTGCTTCTCGCAGTCCCCAAGAGCAGCCAAAATAATAAACCATTCCAAATCTGCTTTCAAGCTGCTACTGAGCAGAAAACATGGGCTCAGAAGGACAAAGCATTCTTAGGACAGCTCTGTCTCTTGGCAGAGGGTGTTGCCACGTCAGCCCCTGACCACTCACAGGTGACGCAGTGGCCTGTCTCCTGCAGCACTGGGTGGCCTGTCCTGTCCACTGTTCCAAAGAGAGGACACAACAGCTGATGCCTGGAGGACCCTGAACAGGATCTTGAAAAGAATCTTGAGGGAGACTAAATGGCACATATGCTATTCACTTCATATACGTGACTCTATAGCTATTTATTTATATATTTTTGACACTGGATGAAAGAGTTGGGAAAACACGAAGAAACCATTTTCCAGCTTCTTAACTACATTGGCCAAGGGCACCCTCTGTTCCTCACTGCTTATAGACCTAAGACCACCAGGGAGGGGGGAGTCCATGTCTGGGATGGATGATCCTAATTACAACTCCCACACTTTTCACTAAATTAAAAGAGACCAGTGTGTTGCAAGTCCTTTAGTCTAAGGCAGCTGAGACCCCTGAAGGGTTCACTGCTCTTCTGTTTTGCTGCTATTCCTGAACTTCACCACCATGACTGTTATATTGTCAGGGCAGCCTCTGTAAAATGACTGTAAAACTATGCTCTTGGCCCCAAAGTGAGGTTCATCCAAGCGCTCCTTGATGAATCGAACTGCTTCTTCATTGCTGAAAGCATCCCAGAGGCCATCTGATGCCAAGATCATGAACTCAGGCTGAAGCTTGTCCAGGTCAAAGGTCAGGATGTCTGGGTCTGGGATGACCACGTTGAGATTTTTCAGCGGATAATCTCCCAGGGACCGAGACATGGCCAGGATTCCCTGGACCCTCCAAGAGCCATTGAAACTGATGAAACCACCTAGAAAGACAGGATGAGCCCATTAGTTTGACCAGCTGATATCTCACATACCGGAGATAGTCTAGGTGTGTGCGCAACAGGGTGACCTACTTTGTGTGAACTGGGCCGTGGACACTCCCCTTAACCCCATCACTCCCGGGACCCACTGCATGGCCTGGGGTTTCATACTCTACCAGTTGATCCTCATACCCTCATCCTGGCATCTTGAAGGATTTCAAGAATATATCAATAAGAGTACTGAAGGTAGGGGATACATATGGGGGAGGGCATTGATTTTAACTTAACACCATGGTGGCTCAGTGATTGACAGTAGAGAGTGTGAGGATAGGGATTCAAGGAGAGTGGCAAAGGAATGCTGAAAGGCAGGTCACAGGCATATATATCATTTGGCCTGAGGCCACCCTTAAGTGTGCCAATATAGATCTCAAAACAGCTCTGTCCCCCCAAATAGGATCAAGATTAAGAAAAAGCACATATTAGTGTAGTCATTAAAGGCTCAGGTCAGACTACTTGAATGTGATTCCTGGCTCTGTCTCTTCTAGCCATGTCTCACTTTGGATGAGAAACTCTTTCTCTGATCCTTAGTCTCCCTGCCTGCAAAATAGAGACAGTATCTATTTTATTGGGTTGTTGAGAAATGAAGGTGTTATTCCACATAAGTCATTTGGCAAGGTCCCTGAACATAATATACACTTAATAACTGTATCTATTATTTTTTTCTCCATTCACATATTTGTCAGATATTTACTACTCCATGGAAGGCAATGTGCAGGATATGAAGTTATACAAGATCCAGACCTTTCTTTAAAAAAGTAGACAGCCTGGCGGGAGAATTAAGTCACAGAAAGTAATAAATACAATAAGCACGAAGTGGTATTCTTCACGGTGAGACCAGTGTCTGCTAAATGCTGTAGGCAGATGGAGAAGGGAGGGATGATTCCCAGTTCTGATCATGAGGGAGTAATGAACATTAAAGGTGGGCTTTGAGTGATAGGTGAAACATCTATGGGCAGGATACGTAGGAGGACATTCCAAGAAGTGTGGTCTAATAGGCAAGAGCATAAAACCCCGTCCTGGGATTCAACTGTAGTCTCACCATTCACTAGCTGTGTGTGCTTGGGTATGTAAGCCTCTGTGAAGTTCCAGTTTGTTGGTTACAAAATGAGAATAATATTATCAACCTCTTAAGACAGGCAAAGAGAAAGTGTATGCATAAAGTGCTAGGCTTTGCTCCCAGTACAGGGTGAGCACACAATAAATGACAGCTAATGTTGTTGGAAACAGTATAAGGAGTGGCGACAGAAAGCCCAACATGTATATGGCCCAGACTGGCTGGACCTTACTGTCATGCTAAGCAGGAGGGGGAAAGATGTCCTGAAAAGAGGCTGAGGCCAGAGAAAACACACATGAAGATGGTAAAACCAATCACTGTTTCTTAAGCCCTGTAGAAAATATGCCCTTGATCAAATTATGTAAAAGAACAGAGAGGTTAAATTAACCACCTTGGAGACAGTGTCCAAATTTGCTTCTACAAAGAATCAATGTAGAGTGCAGGCGTGGGTAGTGGGTACGGCAGGGAAGAAGAGGAAGGATAAAATGGCCATGACATTTCAAAAGAGTACTGAATGGTAAGATGACATTTTCAGGTGTATTGTGTACACATCCTTGCCTGTGTTGATGCAAGAGTGGGCTAACTTGTACCTTAATTTCACAGCAGACTCTTAACAGGGAGATGGTGTTTTGTAAGTGGGAAGCCAGCAAACTTTGCTTTTACTGCCTGGAGGTCATCTAAGCTTGATGGATGCTCCTAAAATACCATTTGTTTCATCCCATCAACAGAAAACCTGACCAATGCTTTCATTAAAAACTATTTTGCAACTCAAGCAGTCACTGAAGCAGGAGGTTGTAATAAAATTCAACACATTTTGACTTAACAGTATGGTTCCCTACTGTGAAAACTAAAATGTTGATTAGGTTCATTCAATTCATTCACTGGGCAGAAGCTGACCTGTAGAGATCAATGTGCAGATTAACCCAGAAAGCAGGGGCCCATCCTGGTCAGACTAGTGTCTATGAGCACCTCGCTTGCTCCCCTTTGACAGCTGACCTGCTGCCTGGCACATCGTGAACAGCATACATCCTGCAGCTCTCAGTCTGAAAAGCAAAAGAATGCTTCCCTTCCATAGGTGTAAAGGTATCCTCTGAAATCTAATTATGAAAATGTAATAATCAACTGATAATTATCCTCCTTGTCATCGTCCAATGTCCAATGTCACTCTAGCAAAGCCCACACAGGCCACACTACTTAAAACTGCAACTCCCTGACACTCCCCTTACCTGCTTCATGTCTTTCCATAGCAGTTACCACCTTGTGATACACTATATGAATGACTTATTTTTACTATTTTTTTTGTTAATGTCTACTTACTCCACTCCCCACCCCCATGACAATTTCAGAATATAAGTTTCGTGAAAGCTTGGGAATGGGGCTTTGTTTTATCCCCAGCTCCTAGAATATTGAATAAACGAATGAATGAATGAATAAGGGGCCCCTCTACCCCTAACCTTGCTCTGAAATATTTACTTATACCAGGCAGTAAGCCAGATGCTCAAGGTATAGAGATGAACAAAACCAAGTTCCTGTCTTCAAAGAGGTGACAGTCAGGAAGGCAAGGCAGATAGGAGAGCCAGGTATGTCCATGTATTGTAAAAGGTGACCCAAGACATCCACATAGGATGCTGGGGAAAGGCAGAGGGGCATCCACCCCAGACTTGGAAGGCCCTTGCCACAGTGTGACATGGAAAGCTTCCAAAAGAACACCTTAAACTGAATCTTATGGGATAAGTAACTGTCACCCAGAACAGCACTTGCAAAGGCACAGAGGTATTGGAAACAAGGTCTTTTGAGGAATGATTAGTAATTTGGTGTGGCTCCGAGGGAAGCAGCATATAGCAACAGGCTAGAGAAAAGTGAGGACCAGGGGCCCAAAGATCTTACTAGCCTTTAAACTGGTAATGGGCTTTTTAGTTCTTTTGGAATCTTTGGCTATGAAGGACAGATTTAGTGGCCATTTATTTGATAGGCAACGATACAAAGTTAATCTCAGTTACCTCAGTAGCAGCCTCTGTCTAATCTCAGTTACCACAGTAGCAGCCTCTCTAATACCGGGTAACTGAACATTTTATCCAGGAGCTCCCCAAGCAAGCCGCCTTGTTCACCAGCAAGACAGTAGACATTTCTTGGAGGTGTTCACAAGCTTACCTGCTCTCTTTATCCTCTTTCTTTCCTTCAACTGGTAAGGCTTGTGATCATGAGACAAAGGAATAGCGTTCCCATCTTTGTCACACAGGACCCCGCGCGAATCACCCACGTTGGCCACAGTGAGGTCTTTATCTGATAGCAGAGCAATCAAACACGTTGTGCCTTAAAAACAGAAGAGAGAGACAATGCGGGAGGTCAGCAATGCGTTCAGGTTCCATTGCTTCTTGTGGTAACTGGATTCTTCAGTCATTAAAATTGCTTCTGGGTGAGAAGAAATTGCTGGGTGAGAATTTGACTCCAGCCACTATGAAAATGACGGCTGTTCGCTTCGACAACAATGATCAAATCTGACAGTCAATTTTCTTAACCATATTAGAGTGTCACTAAAATAGGCTAGGATAACATTATAATTTTCCTAAATCACTTTGTCTCTGCTACTCTTAAACACATATCATATTTAAAAGGATTAGGAGAGAAACAAAATCAGTTTGAAGTTTCAGTCAACTGATACACACTTTAGGCTTCTGCTTGGTGCTGAGTTTCTGTGAAGTGCCAGTTGGAAGTGGGAAGGATGGGGGCGGTGTGGTGGGCTCCTCATTTCTAGGAGGGCCTAGAAATGCCAACAGCTGAATCCTGTGGAGCATGAGGAAGTTGTGATGTCGGGGCAGGATGAGCTTGCCTATTCAAAGTCTGACAGCAAAGACTGGTGGCCAGAAACAGGTCAGCTCCAGGGTGTGATGGAGGCAGACCATAAAGACAGAAGCAGAAAAAGCTCTGGTGATGACGGAACTAAAGCCTAGGGAGAGGGTGGTCTGAGTCAGAAGGAAGCAAGATTGAAGATGTCCTTGCCTGAAGCCCACACAAGACACAAAGGACAAGCTCTCCTGAAATTCTTTTTGAAATGGGAATGGATAAAAGCAAATAGCGTTGAACATTCTGGTCTAGTTGGAGCCTGCCCTGTCCAGTTCCTTTCTGTTCACCTCTTCCTTTTTGACAGTGTCACTCAATATGCAAATATCTGCTGAAATGCACAACCCATTCAGCTCTAGCTTCAAACATATCACCCTTACTTGTTAAAATTATGCATTAAGGCCGGGCGCAGTGGCTCAAGCCTGTAATCCCAGCACTTTGGGAGGCCGAGGCGGGCGGATCACAAGGTCAGGAGATCGAGACCACAGTGAAACCCCGTCTCTACTAAAAATACAAAAAATTAGCCGGGCGCGGTGGCGGGCGCCTGTAGTCCCAGCTACTCAGGAGGCTGAGGCAGGAGAATGGCGGGAACCCGGGAGGCGGAGCTTGCAGTGAGCCGAGATCGCGCCACTGCACTCCAGCCTGGGCAACAGCATGAGACTCCGTCTCAAAAAAAAAAAAAAAAAAAAATTATGCATTAATTAGTCTTCATTAATGTTTCCTTCCTCATTAAGGTCATATTCCATAACAAGAATGTCAACTGTATCTAAATGGCTCTTTAGTTTTCATGGCACAACAAAAAAGACTGAATTTTTTTTGTCTTTTTTTAAGAGAGGGGATCTTGCTCTGTTAGCTAGGCTAGGGAGCAGTGGTGTGATCATAGCTCACTGAAACCTCAAATTCCTTGGCTCAAGCAATTCCCCCACCTCAGCCTCTGGAGTAGCTGGGACTACAGGTGCACACCATGGTGCTGGCTTGAAAAAAATAAAAATAAAAATAAGTAACTGAATTCTTTTTTAAAAAATGTTACTCTAAGTTCTGGGATATGTGTGCAGAATGTGCAGGTTTGTTACATAGGTATACATGTGCCATGGTGGTTTGCTCTACCCATCAACTTGTCATCTAGGTTTTAAGCCCCGCATGCATTAGATATTTGTCCCAATGCTCTCCCTCCCCTTGCCCCACAGCCCCTGACAGACCCTGGTGTTTGATGTTCCCCTCCCTGTGCCCATATGTTCTCATTGTTCAACTCCCACTTATGAGTGAGAACATGCAGTGTTTGGTTTTCTGTTCCAGTGTAGGTTTGCTGAGAATGATAGCTTCCGGCTTCATCCATGTCCCTGCAAAGGACATGAATTCATCCTTTTTTATGGCTGCATAGTATTCCATGGTGTAAATGTGCCAAATTTTCTTTATCCAGTCTATAATTGATGGATATTTGGATTGGTTTCAAGTCTTTGCTATTGTGAATAGTGCTGCAATAAACATATGTATGTATGTGTCTTTATAGTAAAATGGTTTATAATCCTCTGGGTATATACCCAGTAATGAGATTGCTGGGTCAAATGGTATTTCTGGTTCTAGATCCTTGAGAAATTGCCACACTGTCTTCCACAATGGTTGAACTAATTTAGACTCCCACCAACAGAAAAAAAAAAAAAAAGCAACACTGAATTCTTAAATAGACATAAAGAATAAATACAAGTTGATATCAAGAGCAGAGAGAATAATTAAAATAACTATCATAATCAGTTATTATAGTTCTGCTTGAAATTCCATTCTTAAGCTTATTTAACTAAAAATGCCTTGATCAGATATGGAAACACATGAAATGTTGGTTACTGCAGGATTTCTAATACAAAAGGCCTTGAGAAAAAAAAAGACTAATCTCATGGATTATCAAAACAATTTTTAAAAAGCTATAAGAATGAAAATTAAGCAAAAGCACAATCCGCACAATTAGAAATTGTTGTTCTCAGTTTTTGATAGTGTTTTTTTGATACTGGAAACTGAAATTTTGGTATTCAACATATCCTCACTTTGTCCTCAAGCATCTGATTGAGTTAAATTGTCCTACACAATCATAGCATAAATTCTCCAATAAGGCACAGTCTTGAAAGGTAAAACAGAAAGATTGCTTCATGGGATATTACATGGCTTGTAGGCATTACTTCAGCATCACTCTTGGAATCCTCTCTCTATAGGACTCTCTTCTCACAATGTACTTTTTGGGTGAGTGTGTCACCGACCTTGGCTTCCACACTTTCTAAGTCTATGCAGTTAGCCTGGTTGACACTCCTGAGGTGTACACCAACTGCCTAGTAGGCATTTCCATTTGCTTGTACTCCAGGGGATCCAAGGAAAGGCTTTAGGGCCTCCATGAGAGGGAAGGGGAGGAATCCAGCTGGCTGAGTTAAAGGCCACTTCTCCAGCCACATTTCAACTAGGACAGCTCTACTTCCACCTGTTAACAGCTAACAAGTGAGCTGCCATGCAAGATTTCTTTTCAAACAAGGGAGAAGGAGTCATTCTTGCAGCTAGAAAAATAAAATAAAATTTAGTCCCATATTTTGTGATTAAGAATCACTGAAGGGTTTTAAGCAGGATAGTGACACAATGAGATTCATGTTTTAAAAGATGATTCCAGGGGCAATGCAGAAGATAGATAAATTGGGAGCAGTGAGAACAGGTGGAGTTAATGAGGATCTGAATTAATGTAGTAAATATAGGGACAGAGGATATGTGATAGGTTCTTATTTTTTATTTTTAGAGATGGGTTCTCACTATATTGCCTAGACTAGTTTTGAACTTCTGGCCTCAAGTGATCCTCCTGCTGGCCTTCTAAAGTGCTGGGATTACAGGTGTGAAACACTGTGCCCAGCTCCTGTGACAGGTTTTTAAAAACCAGAATGGATCAGTCATAGAAACTGAGAAGAATAAAGGATGAGGGGAAAAGTTTAGGATAATACCCTTATATCTAGATGGGCGAAACTGGGCATTCCATGGACAAGGACTCAAAAAAGTCTGCTGGGTGCTTCTGAGAAAGGCATCCACCCCCCCCCACTAAAAGAGACACAGAGCAGACAATAACTGTTTGTTTGGCCCAGTGCTAGCCTATGTGTTTCCCAGACGTGTGGCAGCCATCGTGCAGCTATGAAGGGATATCCCTTAGGGTCATGGCAACAAGTGCAGGACTGTAGAGCACAGAGGTAAACAGTAAAGAGCCTGAGTCCCGGAGAATATCAGGGAACTGCTGAACCACCCTAGAACTGCCCTGTCCTTGTTCTATGAGACAATAAATGCCTTTCTTGTTTGAGACTTTTTGAGTTGAATTTTTTTTGTTGTTCCCTGTAATATCTGAATTTGGTGAGAGATTTAGAGTGTGGTTGTTCAGCTATACAGTTGTCCCTTGGTATCTGCTGGGGATTGGTTCTAGTACTCCCTACAGATAGCAAAATCCATGGGTGGCCAAGTCCCTTATATAAAATGGCTTAGTATTTGCATATAACCTATGCACATCCTCTTGTATACTTTAAATCATCTCTAGATTACTTATAATCTACAATGTAAATGCTATTTAAATAGTTGTTATATTATTTTTTAATTTGTATTATTGTTATATTGTTTTTTATTGCTTTAAAAATATTTTTGATCTGTGGTTGAATCCACAAATGCAGAACCCATGGACATGAAGGGCCAGCTGTACTCACACGCTATTGAATATACTTAAGATTTATGACCCACCTTTGTCACAAACAAATCCCACTGTTTCTGTGGGTAAATTAAGATCTACCTCATGGTGAAGTTTTCAGCACTATACTGCCTATGTTAGCAACAGAATCTTAGACCTGGCCAAAATGGGTGAGCCCCAGATAGCAGGGTTATGAGTTATAGATATATTCTGAATTACTGAAATGTCTCCATTCCTCTCTCTACAGAGGAAACCTGCCCCCATCCTGGGTGAGATGTGTGTGGTTCTGGAGAAATAATATGTGGAAAGCAAGGCTGAGCACCGGGGTGGGAGGCTTAAGAATGATCTGAAACAAACCAGGACACCAAAACCAGCTTATTGTTTGGGCTTTGCAGTTTTAGCTTAGGATTGTAACAGACAGCTTACAATCTAATCTTGCTTGACAGAACGAATTGCTTGTTACTGGGAAACTCCAGAAAAGATATTATGCCCAAGAGAAAATGAAAAAATCATTTCCTTTTTTATACTTGAGACAAAACACTTGCAAGATTCTGGCTATTAGTTCTGAGATAAAATATTTATTCCATCATAGCACTGTATTTATCAAAAATACCAGGGCCTGACAATGTTACTTAATTCTGAACCTCAGGATATTTCTATATTAACGATTTAATCTAGATGAGAACTTAACTGCAAATCTGAAAGAGATCTTGAAAATTTCACCTAATAACCTTATCTCACAGGTTTAAAAAAAACCAAAAGGCTAAAAAAAAAAAAAAAAAAAAAATGGTGAATTCACATGGACTAGACTTCAATGTCCTAGCTAAGTGAGGTCTGGCAAATTATTTGACTTTTAAGCCTCAGAAAATGGCACCATAATCCATCCATTGCTCAAGCCAGAACCTAAGAATCATCCTGGCTTTTTCTCTTTTCCTATTTCCTGACATTCAGTCCATCATTAAGTTCTGTTACTCTTACCTCTAAAATATCTCTTAAACCCTTCCAGTTCTCTTGTTCTCACTGCATTGACTCCAGTCCCAACCACTGTCATTTTAGCCCCTGGGCTATTTCAGTAGTCCAGGTGAGAAACAATGGTGGCAAGTCCTGCATGACCTGGCCCCTAGCTAATTTGTCTAATATCATGTCACATCACTCCCTTCCTTGCTCAAGGCCTCCCTCCTGTTGCCCATACATGCCAACCTTTTTGTCATCTTTGGGCTTTTGTACTCGCTGTTCTCTCTGCCCGACATGTTCTCCTGTGCTTGACATTGGCTGACTGACCCATATGAAGATGTTGTAGCCCAAGTGTGACATCTTCAGAGAGGCCTTTTCTGACAGGGATTGTATTTCCTCATTGTTTTGCTTACTGCCCTTACAACACACAATTATGTAGATATCTTGCTTATTTATTTAGACTATTTATTTATTTAGTGTCAGTCTTCCCCTTTAGAATATAAACTTCACAAGATACATTAGTCCATTCTCACACTGCTATAAAGAAATACCTGAGACTGGGTAATTTACAAAGAAAACAGGTTTAATTGGCTTATGATTCTCAAGGCTGTACTGGAAGCATAGTGGCTTCTGCTTCTGGGGAGGCCTCAATAAGCTTCCAATCATGGCAGGAGGCAAAGGAGGCATGAGGCCCTTCACATAGCTGGAGCAGGAGGAAGGAGGTGCAGTACACTTTTAAACAACCAGATCTCACAAGAACAGCACCAAGAAGGACGGTGATAAATCATTCATGAGAAACCGCCCCCATGATCCAATCACCTTCCACCAGGCCCCACTTCCAACAATGGAGATTACAATTTGACATGAGATTTGGGCAGGGACACAGATCCTAACCGTATCAGAAGTTTTGGATTTTCCCACCATAATGCTGATGTCTAGAATATCAAAAGCACCCAACATTTGCTAAATAAACAAATTAATAGATGAGTGAATAAGCATTCACACATAATGTCCTGACCTGACATAATGCTAAGCTCCTAAAGTCTTGCTCTGACAGTTGAGCCCAGTTCAGTACCACAATGGACAACACCATCGTCCAGCTACTGCCATACAAGGAGCTATCAGATGTAGCAAAATACACTTTACACACTGATGAAAACATGATGACCCTCCCGTACATGTACAGCTCATGCTCACATGCTCACTCCTGGTAGGTGGAGAGAACTTCTGGCCCAGGTATGTCCCAAGTTCTTTCCTCCATCCAGGATTCTGGTCCAGTGCAAACAACACATGGGTAGGGCTTCCATCCTCACCACACCACCCAAAGCCATGGCACTTTGTGAAGCAATAAAGGTACATCACAATGGTCATTATGAGGACCATCTGTGTCTGCTTCTGAACTCAATATGTACTTCAGCAAAATGGGCATGTTTTTGTGTTGGCCTAATAGGGAAGACACACAAATGCAAATTATGTATCAGTCTATTCCTGTAAACCAACATTCTCCCCTCTGATTTAATTTCTGGAATGCAGACTAAGTAACAATACACAAAAAAGTTATTATAAACTAAATATTTTGGTTGGATAATATTAGACAATTAATTCATTTGACAAGTAGAGCTTGAGAAAACTGTAAATCCTAATGAGGATTATGTAACTTGGGGTATCTCAGACATCTTTTAAACTCCTCGTTATAAATAGTTTTAAAACTTTCTCAGTTAAATTCCTAACAAAGTTGTAATAATGATTCATTCAGTACTATAAACTCTACTAAGTGGCTCACAAACACTTGCAATTGATTTTCAAACATTCAGGGTAGGGAGGGCCAGTATTCTCCCTCTAAGCAGATGAGGAAAATGGGACTCAGAAACCTCAAATGTCTTATCCTTCATGCCCACCCCAATCCTCAGCCCCTCCCCCAGCATTATGAGTCTGTGTAGTGTACAAAGCACTATGATAAAAACAGTTTCTTTTCCATGAAACCTCAAGTGTCTTATCCATGATCACATTGCTCAATGCATATGTACTGAATGAGTAAATGACTAAAAAACCTGGGAATCCCAAATTGTCACTTTAGTGATAATGAAAATGATGGGCGGGGTGTGCTGGCTCACACCTGTAATCCCAGCATTTTGGGAGGCTGAAGCAGGCGGATTACCTGAGGATAAGAGTTCGAGACCAGCCTGGACAACATGGTGAAACCCTGTCTCTACTAAAAATACAAAAATTAGCCGGGGGTAGTGGCACATGCCTGTAATCCCAGCTACTCGGGAGGCTGAGGCAGAAGAATTGCTTGAGCCTGGGAGACAAAGGTTGCAGTGAGTCAAGATAGTGCCACTGCACTCCAGCCTGGCTGAAAGAGTGAGACTCTGTCTCAAAAAAAAAAAAAAAAAAAAAAAAAGAAAAGAAAAGAAAATGATGGTCCCTACTACTTAAGTATTTTATTATAATGCTAAACATTTTATTTATATTATATACTTAACCTCTCTGGAACTTAAAAACAAGAGGCTTGGATTAGTTAACCTCCAGGCCCCTTTCAGCTTGAATACTCTGCAGGTCTTAAATTGAAATTGCAAACTCCAATCCTTTCAGGTCAGGTGTAAGAAAAAATCTTGGCCTTCTTGGCGTAGCTTTACCCTGCTACTTTTGATGGGAACCTGGGTTCTAAAACATTTTTCGGCTCTAAGGAAGGGCAAGCATGATGACAAGTGAAACTGACATCAGGTTTCAGTGTTGGGGCTACAAAAGGGAGCGGGGGACTTGTAACAAACCAGAGAACACGTGCTCAGGGGAAAGCAGTTCCTCAGCAATGAAAATGGTTGCTGTGTAGGAATGCAGGTGCACTGGGAATGTTTCCTCCGATTTTTCAAGGGAAGTCGTTTTTGTATGAACTCTCCTGATTTTTAAACGTTGGCAACTTTTATCTTAAAAAGCAGTACAAGCCAAGCAAAAGGCAGCTGTTGGTCAAATCCGGGTTGTTGGTGACCCTGTGCTCCCGGGCTTTCTATTAAATTAAAGCCCAAGATTACTATGATTCTTCATAGTACCCCTTTGTATAACAATAAAGATGACAATGAAATCTTACACTTCTGGTCTGTTTTATGAGTTGTGAAGTGTTTTCTTACCCATTCTGGCACTCAGTTCTCAAAGCTCATCAGACAGGGAGGAATGATCACATCGACCTTATACATGCATAAATTGGGTACAGACAGCTCAGGTATTTGTTTAAGGTCACCTGGCTAGTTAGGTGAGGCAAAGGAGGGAAGAAATCACAATAGAGACCTAGAGCAGCTGAGGGTAACATTTGCATCACATCTCATGGCTGCCCAGCTGCCAACTTACTGTACATCACACATATCATGCTATTTATATGCCTTATTTATGATTCTTTGACCCGTTAGGCTGAAAGTCCCTTTTAGGGCCAGGGAGATGCCTTATTCATTGCTGTATTCTTTTTTATTTTTTTTGAGATGGAGGTTCGCTCTTGTTGCCTGGGCTGTAGTGCAGTGGCGCGATCTTGGCTCACTGCAACGCCTGCCTCCTGGGTTCAAATGATTCTCCTGCCTCAGCCTCCAAAGTAGCTGGGATTACAAGGCGTGCACCACCATGCCCACTAATTTTTGTATTTTTAGTAGAGACGGGGTTTCACCATGTTGTCCAGGTTGGTCTCAAACTCCTGACCTCAGGTCATCTGCCCACCTCGGCCTCCCAAAGTGCTGGGATTACAAGCGTGAGCCACCATGCCCAGCCCATTGCCATATTCTTATAAGAGTGCTTTGTACACTGCACAGACTCATAATGCTGAGGGAGGGGCTAAGGATTGGAGTGGGAGTGGAAGAAATGTGGGTGCTTTTCAATTTATACCTATTAATTGTACTACTTGTATAATTTACCCCTTATACTATGCAAATATAGACACTCTAACCATGTCCACACACATATTCTTATTTTTAAAAATATTAACGGGGCTATCTAGGTGATAGGATTTTGGATTTTTTGTTTTCTTCTTTATAAATTTTTCTGTATTCAGATGAATTTAATGTTATTTAAATGTTGCAGTAAGGTGAAGTTTTACTTATTCACAATGTTTCAGGAGCATATTTACTGCATTAAGCAAAGTATGCAATATATAAAACAAAATATAGAACTAACAATCCTGTTACAAAGAGTTAGATGGAAGAGATGGAAAAGGACTCAGAGGAATAGTGGTAACAATGATGACAGCAGCCATTTTGATAGTACACATTCAGATTCAGATTCAAATATCAATGACTATTCATCAGTGTCTGGGTGACATGAGAGCCTCAGCTGCTTTTAGGCTCTCCCTGCACTGCCTTGCTGCATCTCTAAGTAATACCACCCAATCCTTCTCCTCAGTGGAAACATTCTGCCTTAGGTGCCAATCAAGATCCTCATTCCCTTGCCCCCCTCGAACTTTCTGTAGGCACACAGGTATGGTTTTAAAATTGGAGTCCTGAAAATCCTTATTTTATGAAAATCCACCTTAGTGCAACATTTTCTTAAGTAAGTGACGTCACTTATTATGTTGTTGGGGTAGGGATAGGAAGCTGGATGGAGTAGAGAAAGCTGTGTGGAATTAACATGATTTATAAGCCTTGCTTGATAATGCACGTGGACACTCACCCACACAATGCCAGGCTGCTTATGCTAATAGCAGCTCCCTCCTGTGACATAAAGTCTTTTCTATGAGAATAAGGGAAATTGCCATTTTTGTTCTTTAGGAAAGACAGAGACAGATTGGGGAGGGTAAGGAAGGGGTGGCAAGGGGTAAGGAAAGGGAGGAGGAGAAAGGGGGTGAGACACAGAGAGATAGGCACACACACTTTTCAAAGATTTCAGTGAGGGTATTGCAACAGCAAAAGGGCCATTCATTATACACAGCACGGGAGAATCAACACATTTATAGGATGAGGAGAAATAAAATAGGTTTATCTCATAAAGGTTTGACAATGAATGTTAGTTCAATAACACAATTTCAGGGCCTAGATGACATCAAGGCCTGATAACGGACAGAAATTATATTGGAGTGCAACATACTGGCGAAAGAGTAGGTGAAGGCAGTCATTAATGAAAGTATCACATGGGAAAGATAAGATCACTGTCAGCAGAGGTTTCCAGCCTCCATCTTCCACAGCCAACACTGTGATCAGCCCTGTCCTGAAACACAGATAAAGTACCTGGCAGCTCTCAGATAAGACTCCCTGACCCCTACTCTTGTCTGCATAATCTTCAGGTCCGCCAAAATCTGACCTGCCTAGAGCTTTTTACGAGCCTTTCTTCTAATAATCAATGCCATGGCATAGACAGACTTGTCAGGGATGATACCCTGTGTGGAAAACACTATAAACAGTAAGCTTTTATCTTTCTTTCTTTTCTCTCTTGTCTATTGCCTGAGTCCTTGAACCCCCTGCTCTGACTTTGCTGAGAGGCAGGCCCTCATCAGAGTCATATTAATGTGTGTGGCTGGGCTAAGACTGTGTCACCTGACACATTAGTCTAACTCTGTGCAAGAGGCTATTAAATTAATACTAATTACGATTCAAATCACAAATCCATAGGTCCACTGTAATGAGTCTTGTAGTAATGGGCTTGAAAGTTATTTTATGTTAAGAGAGGACTGGTAGAAAGTAATTGGAAATTAGGAAACGATCTATCTATATGGAAGGACACAAATGGGCCACATTGTGACAGCTGCCATATACTGAGCATTCACCATGCATCAGGCTGTGTACTTAGTCCGTGGCATTTGTAATTTCTTTAATCCTAATAGCCTATGAGGTACTATTATTATTCCTATCTTACAGATGATAAAACTGAGATTATGTGACTAGCCCAAGGTCGTACAGCTAGTAAGGGGCAGAACCCACCTAGTCTGTTGCCAGAGTGTTGCTTTCAACGTCAAGGCAGGCGATTGCTACCTTGTGTTTAATTTTTTTGTGCAAACCAGAAAAAGGTATGTCTTCATCAAGACCCTTTACTACCATCCCCATAAAATGGCTGTAATACATATTTAAATCAACAATGACCACAGTGTGAATGGTGCCTCCCAGAGCGGTGGGGTAATCCAAACATACACAACCATATGGGCAACCCTGCTTGGAGGCTTTATCCCATACCCACTGGCCCCAGGAAGAAAGACATCATAGAACAAGGTCAGTCAATGAGGAAGTTCAGCAGAACAGCACATTAGGGGGTTTCTATTTCATGGAGAGACTTGTAGCAGCCCTAAAACCTGACCGGGAAGAATGAAACACTGACAACAAAATATCTAAGGCAAAGGATATTGTTAAGAACACACCAAGGCCTTCTTCCATCAATACCTGAGGTACTAGGATAGCAAACCATCTTTGTGGGCTTCCAAGCAGACACAACAGTGATGGGACACGCCCATATATGCAGGGAGGCTCATGTGAATCCCCTGGACTGGGTGGAGGCCCAAGGTCCTCTAAAATGGCACCTCCTTGGATCTTCCTATATAATAGAAGCTGCCTCAGCTTCCCCTCATCACACGCTAAAGAGCAGAGTGGCAGGAATGACATTTTATGAGAAATAGATCCATTACAAATTAAAATTTTCCTTTCCTCTCTGATATTTTTGCATAAGCAAACATACCAACTATTGAGTTTGACACTGGCTGAATGTGAGGCAGTCATCTTGATGACAAATTCTATTATTTTAAACCCTAGTGCTATATAGTTTAATTTTAGATTTAGGTATACTTGGGCTCCTCCCCCAACAGACACAGTGATTAATAAGATGGCTACAATAAAGTGAGAAACAGGGTATCAGTGCCAGAAAGATCTTTGCCACAAATGAGGTATGCCACCCTAAATATGAAAAACAATCTCTTTAGTGAGGGAGGTGGGGGTCATAATTCAAGCTTTCAGAATCTGATGGAGTATTCATTTAATTTTCACACTTCACCAGAGTTAAAGTATAGATGTGTCATCTGATTCTCATGAATATTATTTTGAAATCGAAATGTTCTTCAACATCACATTTCAATTGCTATAATACTAGTGTTTATTTCACACTTGGGTGCGGCCTATGGGCACCCTTCTGGTCCTTCCTTTTCTGTTAAGTATGAACATATTAAAGAGAGCTGCTTCCTAGTAAACTGATCACATGCATTGGAGAGTCTTAGGAAACCACAGCAGGTCCACTTGGTGCAGGAGCTTTCATATATACTCTCTAGGCATGACTATTTTGAGGTACATTCAAGCAGACAAGCTTTTGTGATACTCATTAGCATACTTCTCATAGTTATTGCTGGCATTTCGTTCAGACTGTACAATGCTACTGAAATTAATTTATAATTACATAATCACAACATGAATTCTAAGTCCAGTATCTTTTAATGGTAAATAAAATTAATTTCATGGTTGTTTTGATTCTTCCTACATAAGCCAGAGAAGCACCAGCTATATTTTTTCATGTCTTCATGTTATTTGAGGATTCTTCAGTGAGTGGTCTCACTTCTCTTTTAGGGTTCCCAGTAAATTACAAGTATGGTCTCTGCTTTTTTTATGAATGCTATGGGGCTATGGGTGTGGGGTATAACAGGAACTTCTGAAATATAGCCTTATTACAAGGGGCATCTGTCTTTCAATAAAAGGCAGAGAGGAGAAAAGCAGAGAGAGGAAAAGGGGAGAAGAAGATTGAACATGAGAAGCACAGCCTGAAGCATCCGGTACACTTTCTTTAACATTTTTGTTCATGGTGTAGAATCAACCCTCTTTCCTATAGTTTTAATGAAAAACGAACCTGTACTTTGATATTATTAGGTTATCCTTATATAAATGACCATATAGTTATCAATCTATTTACACACACATGTGTTGGTAGGATGATATTTAGAGATATTAAGTTCCCATTCCCTTGCATGTATATGACCCTCTTCCATTCAGCTTGAGACACTCATTGTCCTAGGGACCATTAGGATTGCTATGGCTGAAATGCAAAGAAAAAGAAATAGTTATGCTTAGCTTTTGAATTTCAAGGAGACTGTGGAAAGTCACAAAGTGACAATATTCTCAAGATAAAAATATTCTTACAGGTCTATCAGCCAAGGTTTTGGACCACATCCCAGGCCTATGAAGATGGAGCAAACAGTGAGTTTTCCTGCCCATGAGTACTCTCTTCCTGCTCTCCCTGATGAGTAAGGCTGGCCAGACAGCAGGGGTGTGAGTAGAGTAAGATGCAAGGAAGACAAAGAGGAAAACAAGAGGGAGTCATTGATGTGAGGATCTCCAATAATTATGTGGAGCTTAAAGCATAGAAGACTTAGAACTTGCTTTCCTGGGAATAGCCTAATAAATCATAAACCTTTGCTCCAGTATGGAGAGGCAATGGCTGAATGAGAAGCTAACTGGACAGTAGAGTGTGAAGCAGAGAAAACTGCGGAGAACCGCTGGCCTCCCATTGAGTGAGAACAGTCACTCTCAGGAGCTTCAGCGCCCCAATGAGTGGGCCTTCCGACCACAGGTCATGGAGACTCTGGGTCACCCCCGCAGATGCCAGGACAGTAACACCATCCTGACACTTAGATCGCCCCTGGGGAAAAGGGGGACAAAAACATAAGCTCAATTTGGTATTTACAAAAAAGAACCTGAGAAAATCAGGAAATTATGGAATATACCTGGAAGTGAATGAAATAAGCCCTTGTAAAGCATGCCATTGGCAGGTTCTGCAGTTACTCATAAATCATTTCCAGATGATATTTTCCATCCAAACAGAACACAGGCACTTATAACCTCACTCAAAGGGACAAAATAAAGACTGGGCTATCAAGTGGATGTAGGATAAATAACCCCTAATCAGATTTTGGGCCAATTTGATCCAATAATATTATTAATTCTCTAGCTTGTTTTGGGCTCAGCAGACTATAAAACTGACTCTAAAGCTATGTTTCCAGGAAGTCCCAATGACCTGATAAAATCCTGATATTAATTCTATCTGGCCTATCTGGACACATATCAAAAAGTGATATCTCATCTATGCATCTATATCTGAGAAAATACAAGCATATTACTTCATGAAGATGACCCTCTTTCTCCCTCACACTTCTATCTCCTGTACTTAATAATATAGGACAGGATCGTGTGTGTGTGTGTGTGTGTGTGTGTGGTGACTAAATGGTTCTGTGTTCCTTGTTCCCTCATTCAGTGCCTGCTATGTACAAAGTACTAGGTGTGTTCTGGGGAAATAAAGACAAATAAAATATAGTCCTTACCCCCAAGGCACTTAGTGTCTAATGCCAAAATAAAATCTAACAGACACTTAGAATTCAGCATGATAAATGTTATGACAGTGCTATGAGAGAGAGAGCCTGGATGTATGGGTGTGGGTGATAGCAGAGAGGGGAACTTGTCTCAGTCTGAGGAGATGGCAGGTAGGTGGTGGAGAGGAGAGCTGGGAGTAAGTGAGACCTCAACTCTCTCTTACACATGCAGCAGAGAGAGGAATTCACATAGTTTAATATGGTTCTTGACACAAAGAAGGAGGTAAAGAAGCAATCTGTAGAATAAAACCAAATGAAAGGAGCAACCTTCAAAAGAAGATTTCTTTGTAATTCACTTTCAAAACAAAGAATAGAAAAAAAATACTTGTTTATGCTCTTTGACATAATAATGCCAATTCTTGGATTTTATCCTAAGGAAATAATCAGAGATTTGAACAGAGCTTTATGTACAAGGATTGACCTCACAGAATTACTTAAAGTAGCAAAACAATGAAGACAGCCAAAATGAGTAGCTATAGTATGACAAATACATTATTAACTATCCAAACAAGAAAGCGTTATAAGGACATTAATTATAGTGTTTCTGAAGAATATATATTGTCATGAGAAAGTCTCATATTTTAAGTAAAAAATAAAACACTGTTTATAAAATTTAAAAATAAATATTACATTAGCATTTTTACTTGAAAAGAACTAGATATAAAATATTCCAATTTCATTCATATAAATACTTGAAATGTGTATACAAATATATGCAAAAGATATTAGAAGAAAAAAGGATATCAGTTTTGAAAGTTGATTTGAATTTTTAAAAAAAACTTCTCTGAAATTTTCCTGATTTTCTAGATATAATATGACTCATTTATAGAAATTACTTCACTTTTACCAAATTCAGTGCTTTTTACCTTCATGTTTCTTGGTGTTAGGCATTTTTTCCTCTCCTACTGAGGGTCTTTTGTCATGGTCCACAATGACTTGACTGGACTTTTTGATAGTTGTTTGATTTTCCTCACTGCATCAACCTGTCATTTCAGTCACTGAAGACTGTGGCTATGCAAGTGAAATACTGATAAACCTTACTGCCTCCCTGTTTTCCGTTTTGGCCAATGTAGTTCCAGAGAGAGAAAAAAACACTATCAGAAGGAACAGGGAACGCCAGGTCGTAGACTCATCATCGGTAGGCTTGGAAAGCTCTGGGTTCGCTGACACCACACTCAGGTAACACCACCATACCATGTGGTTAGATGCTTTTGCCCAGGAAGGGACAAGGGATAGCCAGGGAGGTCAGGGGAAAAGCGATAGAGGGCAGCAGGAACAGGGTGATTATGAAACACCTGCTGCATGGGAAGCCTTGACCAGGGAGAGCCAGCTCTAGAACAGGTGGTGAGTCTGTTTCTGCTACGGGCAGTTACTGAGTGGGTATCACATGATACAGGGGACCAGGCTGATGGAGGGCAGGGCTGGTGAGAAGGAAGAGTTACAGGATGCCAGAATCTCAAACCAGATGTCAAGTCACAATAGGAAATGTTATTAACTAAACAGCTACAATGTGCTAGACACTCCCTTCGCTGTTCACGCAAACCTGACCTCATCCAGTTTCACAAAAATCCTGCAAGGTACACGGGATTATTACTACTACCCTCTACCCCATTCCACCGATATGGAATAAGAAGCTCACCAATATCACATTGCTTTTGAGTAGAAGACCAAGATTTTGAACCCAGGTCTGACACCCTAAATCAGGCTTTAAAAAATTTCTGCAAGATGTAGAACCTTATTAGGAGTATGGCAAAGAGACAGTTAGCTTTGGCAGCAAATAGCTTTATTTAAGGATTCTTTAAAGTTTATGCAGGTTGGGTATCCCAAATTCAAAAATCCAAAATCCAAAATGCTCCAGTGAGCATTTCCTTTGAGTATCATGTTGGTACTCAGAAAGATTTTGTTTCTGTTTTGGTTTTTTTTTTTTTTTCCCCTGAGACAGGATCTCACTTTGCTGCCCAGACTAGAGTACAGTGGCAAAATCCTGGCTCACTGCAGCCTCGATCTCCTGGGCCCAAGTGATCCTCCCACCCCAGCTTCCCAGGTAGGTGGGACTAGAGGTGTGTGCCACCGTGTCCATCTAATTTTTGTATTTTTTGGAGAGATGAGATCTCACCATGTTGCCCAGACTGTTCTCGAACTCCTGGGCTCAAGTGATCTGCCTGCCTCAGCCTCCCAAAGTGATGGGATTACAGGCATGAGCTACCGCACCCTGCTGGTTCTCAGAAAATTTTGAATTTTGGAACATTTCAGATTTTGAATTTGCAATGCTCAACCTGTATTTGCTTCCACTGGAAAAAAAAATACAGGGCAGGCCAGGTGCAGTGGCTCACACATATAATCCCAGCACTTTGGGAGGCTGAGGTGGGTGAATCATTTGAGGTCAGGAGTTTGAGACCAGCCTGGCCAACATGGTGTAACCTCATCTCTACTAAAAATACAAAAATTAGCTGGGCGTGGTGATACACGCCTGTAATCCCAGCTACTTAGGAGGCTGAGGCAGGAGAATTGCTTGAACCCGGGAGGCGCAGGTTGCCGTGAGCCAAGATCGCACCACTGCACTCCAGCCTAGGCAACAGAGCAAGACTCGGTCTCAAAAATATATACAGAGCAATATACAAATGAGATATTCAAAGAAATCTTTCTGGTACAGCATACAAATGAGGTATAAAATATTTTTAACTGTTTTTTGAATTCATGGCTGAGCTGGAAGATGTGATTTCCTTGGAGGCCAGAAACAAGAAAGTTACAAGCCCAAGGGATAAAGTGAGGAGGGGGAGCTGATCACTTTAGAAACACCACCAGATACATGTCTCCCAGCACCCTGAGGCCAATCTCCTGCTGGAAGGGGCTCTTAGGGTATTTAGAAAGCAATGTTTCCAGTGCATCAGAGACAGAACTGGAGAGTCTTCAGAGTTAGCAAAGTGATATCAAACACTTCTTCCAAGGGTCCTGAATTATATTACTAATTTTTATTCATCAAATAAGGCAACAGGCTCAGGGACTAAGAAACCAATTCAACATTGGTGGGTGATTTGCAATGAAACCGGAACTTAAGCTGCATTTCAGCTGCTCAGCCCAGTACTCTGGGTACCACCCTAGAACTGGGGCATATTCCAGGCTGCTGGCTCAAGCATCTGTTAACCGAAACTTGAAGGCTCATATATTTCCACATGTGAAAAGAGCTTTAGCAGTTACAGTCCCAAAGGTTTAAATGAACACTTGAGGTTTAAATGAACACCATGTGAACAAAACAGATAAAGAAGCTGGCCACATCAGTTAAGAATGAGGAGAGTCTATGATTAAATAGGGAAGACTATGCTCTAAGTAGGTTGAAATCCCCAAGTGCATAATATGTGGATGGCAGGAGGCATCTTTTAAACCGAAAAATAAGAGCACTTCAAGGGGCACAACTTCCACTTATCGAAACCCTCCTCCCAGGACCCCTGGAAACTGCCTCCGGTTGACTGCTAAGAAATGAAGCTTCTCACGGCCCCACTGCCCTTTTGGATCCACCCCAAGTTGAACTGGCTTCTTCAGGTAGTTTTTCACTTGTTACCAGTCTATTTTCCAGGCAAATGTAATGAAGTCAACCTCTGACTTGAAAAAAAACACAATGTTTTTAGGTTTTCAGAGAACTCCTTCACTTTGAATTGGTCTAGGCCCACAGACCGCACAAAACTGCCAGGCAGCATGGAACCAGGGAGGGAGGGCACCTTCGCAGGTGGTTTCCTGAGTTGGTCTGGCCTTGTGTAGCCCCTGAAGGACTTATAAGCCCCAGGGTGGCATTGTCCCTGACTTTCTGGGCTTCTGCTGCTCTGGCTGGAACAAGATTCTGGCTGAGCCTATGAATGTTGTTTATATAGCCTCTGAACTCATCCGCTCGCTAGCCTGGTGGCTGAAGTTATTCATTCATTCAGCAGGCATTTAACAAGCACTTTCTGCTATGCCAGGAATTCTGGTAGTGTTGTGAACTCAGAAACAAAAGAACTTCAGGTAAAGAAGTGACAGCTTAATGGGAGGCCAAAGAGGGAAGAATAGAACAACAACAGTTCTATTATAGTTGAAGTTGACAGAACCAAGCACAGAAACCAGCCTGCTGTGATACAAGGAGGAGCTATTTGAGTTGAGTTTTGACTGATGAATGGGGAGTTAGCCAAGGGTGGTGGGGAGGAAGGTTTGAATTGTGTGCGTGTATGAGTATGTATAAGTATGTGTGGTGTATGAGTATGTGTATGTATGTGTGCGTATATGAGTATGTATGTGTATGTGTGGTGTATGAGTATGTATATGTATGTGTGCATGTATGAGTATGTATATGTATGTGTGGTGTGTATGAGTATGTATGTGTATGTGTGGTGTATGAGTATGTATGTGTATGTGTGGTGTATGAGTATGTATATGTATGTGTGGTGGTGGTGGGAAGTTGAATAAGTAAATGAATATAAGGGATTTTATCTTCCTTAACTTAAAGATTTAAAAATATTTTTTAACAATGACTAGGATGTCTAATTTTATGTGAGTCCAAATATATGTCAAATCTCAATATGGAAATTTCTGACATTAGGAAATGTCAAAGCTTTTAAACATTACCAAATTGCAAATATTAATAGATATCCAGGCACCATTTAAGAAAATTGTGTTTAGAAAGAAAACATTGTTGATAAAAAGAGTCAAACTCTAAAATATTTTTCTGAGTCAAATATGAGTGACTATGGCCCATGACACAGCCCTCAGGAGGTCCTGAGAACATGTGCCAAAGGTGGTCAGGGTGCATCTTGGTTTTATATCTTTTAGGGAGGCATGACACATCAATCAAATACATTTAAGAAATACATTGGTTTGGTTCAGAAAGGCAGGACAACTCAAAGCCAGGGCGGGGCCAGTAGAGGGAGGCACTTCCAGGCTATAGGTAAATTTAAACATTTTCTGGTTGACAACTGGTTGAGTTTGTCATTGGTTGAGTTTGTCTAAAGACCTGGAGTTGACAGAAAGAAAATGTCCAGGTTAAGATAAAAGATTGTGGAGGCCAAGGTTCCTTTGAAGTTCTATAGTGGCTGCCCTTAGAGACAATAGATGACAAATGTTTCCTGTTCAGATCTTTAAAAGGTGCTAGACTCTTAGGTAATCTCTTTAGGATTGGAAGGGCCTGGAAGAGACAGATCTAGGTATGTTAACAGAGATCCTTTACAGATGCAAATTGTCCCCCACAAAGGACAGCTTTGCAGGGCCATTTCAAGATATGGCAAATAAACATGTTTTGGGGATAAAATAATTGGATTTTCTTAATTGTCTTATAATGTTATGCCAGAGTCAGGTTGGAAAATAAGTCACAATATATAGGGTTGAATAAAACCCATCTGATGAGAATTTATGGTTTCTACGGTATGATTCCCCAGACCCCTTAGATAGGAATTTGGGCAAGTTAAAAAAAAAAAAGAGAGAGAGCTTAGTCCTCAACATAAAAAAGAAGCAAATTCCCACTCTGACTTTAGAATGTTCACAAAAAAAAATATGGATTATTTTGTGATTAATTATATTATAGTAAAGGTTTTGGCCATATGCTATAGTGCCCAATTACAGCACTGTAGAAAGTAAATAACCATGCTTGATTTTCTCTCATTCTATTTTCAGTTCGCATGTTTAACTTTATGGAGAGTCAGGGAACATGTTGCTCTTGCTTGCAAATTTTTAACTAATGGCAATGGAAAATACCCACCCTTAAGAATCTTTAATTAAGTACACATGTTATATCAGTCCCTTGATACAATGGTTGAATGACATCCAGGTGAGTTTTTTAAAAGGTGGGAGAGGTCTTAGCACTACTTAAGAATTAAATCTCTGAGGCCAGAATGATCAAACTATGTATTGCACTTAAAATTTCAATTAAAAAAAGGCTTAAGTGTCACTCCTTGAAAGAAATGGCTTCATGTCAAAGAAGAAAGGAAAGGGGTGTCTAAAGATATAAGTATGTGTTTCACTAAGCACCAGCACTTGGCCAGCTAGTACTATTCAAACTATGATCATGAACCATGGCAAATTATCATCGCCTTAGAGAGAGCACACAAATGGAATGACCAACTCATTCCACATCCAAACCCGGTAGATTTATATCCAGTTTCCAAAGAGGGTATACGTTGCCTGAGATAGGACCACCAAGGTTTAAAAGCCCAAAGGCTTGCAGAAATCAGGATTGTAGCATTTATTTGGAGAAGTTTATTTGATTCAGGCTCCAGTTTGAACAGCAGATGGGAAGCAGGTTCATTCAATGCTTTCTATCTAAATTTGCCACATGGAAGAAGCTTTTTGTTATCATTTAAAATATGAGGTATGGCCGGGCGCGGTGGCTCATGCCTGTAATCCCAGAACTTGGGGGGCCGAGGGGGGCGAATCACGAGGTCAGGAGATCGAGACCATCCTGGCTAACACAGTGAAACCCCCTCTCTACTAAAAATACAAAAAATTAGCCAGATGTGATGGTGGGCACCTGTAGTCCCAGCTACTTGGGAGGCTGAGGCAGGAGAATGGCGTGAACCTGGGAGGCAGTGAACCGAGACTGTGCCACTGCACTCCAGCCTGGGCAACAGAGCGAGACTCCATCTCAACAAATAAAAAATAAAATAAAATATGAGGTATGAGTTTCATAAAATTCCAAGTGAGGTTGGAACCTTGAAGGTTCCAACACTAGAACAGCTTCAGATGAAAAAATACATGCTCCCTCCTTACTGCTTTCCCACTCAGTCACCTTACTTCCTAACATGGCAGAGTTCCAAGAACCTTGATCATTTTTCCAAAGGAGAGTCCTCAGAATTGTCTCATTCTTAATTGGTGAGAGGCAGAATTGTTACAGGAAAGGGGTCTTACTCCAGACCCCAAAGAGGGTTCTTGGATCTCGCTCAAGAAAGAATTCAGGGTGAGCCCACAGTGCAAAGTGAAAGCAAGTTTATTAAGAAAGTAAAGAAATAAAAGAATGGCTACTCCATAGATGGAGCAGCCCCTAGGGCTGCTGGTTGTCCATTTTTACGATTATTTGTTGATGTTATGCTAAATAAGGGGTGGATTATTCATGCTGCCCCTTTCTAACCATATAGGGTAACTTCCTGACGTTGCCATGGCATTTGTAAACTGTTACGGTGCTGGTGGGAGGGTAGCAGTGAGGAGGACTGGAGATCATTCTCGTCACCATTTTGGTTCTGGTTTTGGCCAGCTCCTTCACTGCAACCTGTTTTATCAGCAAGGTTTTTATGACCTGTATTTTGTGCTGACTTCCTATCTCATCCTGTGACTTAGATTGCCTTAACCGCCTGGGAACGCAGCCCAGTAGATTTCAGCTCATTTTACCCAGGTCCCATTTAAGATAGAGTTGCTCTGGTTCACACGCCCCTGACAGAAACACTAAAGCAAATGGAAGAATGTTCACATGATTTTCAGATTAATCACTTAAGAGGGGAGACTAGACTATAATATTTACCAAGGAGATATGCTAACAATAAAGAATGAAAAAGATGTCAGGATGGAGTCAATTTTGCTTTTAAAAAAAAAAAAAAAACCAGCATTTTGGGAGGCCAAGGCAAGAGGATCTCTTGAGACCAGAAGTTTGAGACCAGCCTGGGCAACATAGTGAGACCACGTTTCTACAAATAAATAAATAAAAATTAGCCAGGCATGATGGCACATGCTTGTAGTTCTAGCTGCTCAGGAGGCTGAGGTCAGAGAATTGGTTGAGTCCAGAAGTTCGAGGCTGCAGTGGGCTATGATTGTGCCACTGTACTCCAGACTGGGTGACAGAGAGAGACCCTGTCTCTAAAAAAAATACAAGAAAAATAAAACTCATAACGATGTTTATTGATATTTGCAACCTACAACCAACCCTCTGTCATACATTTTACGAGGCAATGTGACTCAGTCTTGCTGAAGAAATGAACACAAGATAGATTCATTCAACATAATTGCAGCTTAAAACAACAAATATTTATTATCTCACAGTTTCTGAGGATCAAAAATCCTGAGGGGCTTAGTAGGGTGGTTGCGCCTTAGGATCTCTCATGAGCTTGTGGTCAAGCTATCAGTCATCTCAAAAGCTCAAGTAGGGGCCGGGTGCAGTGGCTCACGCCTGTAATCCCAGCACTTTGGGAGGCTGAGGCAGGTGGATCACCTGAGGTCGGGAGTTCAAGACCAGCCTGACCAACATGGAGAAACCCCGTCTCTACTAAAAATACAAAAAAAAGAAAAGAAAAGAAAATTAGCCAGGCATGGTGGCACATGCCTGTAACCCAGCTACTCGGGAGGCTGAGGCAGAAGAATCACTTGAACCTGGGAGGTAGAGGTTGCAGTGAGCTGAGATCGCACCATTGCACTCTAGCCTGGGCAACAAGAGCAAAATTCCATCTCAAAAAAAAAAAAAAAAGCTCAATAAGGGAGGGTACATTTCCAAGCGCATTCACATGGATCCTGGCAAGCCTCAGTTCTTCACCATATAGGTCTCTCCACTGGCTGCCCAAGTGTCATCTCATCATGACATGAACTTCCCCCAGAGCAAGTGATTCCAGAGACACACAGCAAAGGAGCAAACCAAAGTCAGAAGCCACAGTCTTTATATAACCCAGTCTCAGAAGTATCATCCCATCACTTCTGCTGTATTCATTCACTATAAAGAAATGATAAAGTCTTGCCTGCATTCAAAGGGAGAAGAATTAAGTTCCACCGCAATGAGAGAAGTATCAAATAACTTGTGGACATACCTTTAAAACCATGCTTATGGATACCATAGAGTCAGATAATAAAAATCTGGGCTAGCAAAGCACACAGATCAGAATTATCAAATTTTTTTTAAAGGATTTTTGCTTTGAATACAGACCTTTTTTAGGATTCAAAAATGAGAGGCTTCCTAGAGAACTTGTTAGATAAAAAAATACAGTAAATGAGATTTCATGGAAGCCACGTCTTTCTTGGCAGGAAAAATGGACTTGTCCCATCTTTTTAACCTTAATGGGAGTCCCTTAAAATCATGGATTTCTGCTCTGAAAGCACCTTTGAATTTGCAGCAATCAGTGTGAATGTACTTCCCTGACTGGTGACCACAGGTTGATAATGACTAGTATGGGACTAAAGGTAACATTAAAACGGAGAAAAAAACCTAGATAAACATGAAGGAATATGTACTATGCTCTGTAGTGTCTTGAATGGCACCTGGCCTGGGTTAAGAACCAAACTCTTTGACTATAGATGTAAAATTTACCAATTACTGAAGGATAACAATTACAGGTCACATTTATCGAGCACCTACTCTGTAACAAGCATTGTTCTAAGTGCTTTACACACACTCGTTCACATAATCCTCACATCAGTCTACTAATAATACTCTCATATGCCCGTCTTGCAGATGGTTGAACTAAGACACAAAAAGAGTAAGTAATTTGCCCAAGGTCACAGAGGTATTAAGAAGAGAAGATGGGATTTGAATCTAGGTAATCTGGTTCCAAGGCCCATGCTATTAACTTCCACAGGGCCGGCCGGGCGCGGTGGCTCAAGCCTGTAATCCCAGCACTTTGGGAGGCCGAGATGGGCGGATCACGAGGTCAGGAGATCGAGACCATCCTGGCTAACACGGTGAAACCCCGTCTCTACTAAGAAATACAAAAAATAGCCGGGCGAGGTGGTAGCGCCTGTAGTCCCAGCTACTCGGGAGGCTGAGGCCGGAGAATGGCGTGAACCCGGGAGGCGGAGCTTGCAGTGAGCTGAGATCCGGCCACTGCACTCCAGCCTGGGCTACAGAGCGAGACTCCGTCTCAAAAAAACAAACAAAAAAAAAACAAAAAACAAACAAAAAAAAACTTCCACAGGGCCTGATCTCTACTTACCCTCAAATCTTTCTGATTTTTTCTTATATTACTACTCCCTATATACATACTTATAATGAGCAATTTCCCCAAAGGTAAACAACTTTTCAGTAAAGATCTGTGAAGTCAGTGAGTATACCATATAAAGAGGATGGTCAAGGAAGAACTGCTATCCCCTCACACTGACCTGGATAATTAATGTTGTCTCCAAAGTGATTTCAAAATTTAAGATAGAATAGGTTAAAGCAGAGTCTGATCTTTTCTTTCTTAGAAAATCTCAGTCATGGCTTGATTTGGACTTGCTGACTTGCTGGTATACTGTTTCCCCTTTTTTCTGTGGTTTATGATGATGAAAACAAAAGCAGACATCATATGTATAGCTCACTAACCGGAGACAATCACTAAATGTTGAAATCAGCTGGCTGAACTAACAATGACCCTTCCTGAGTATGTTCAATCATACGCTGAAAAGCACTGCAAAAAAGAAATAATGTGTTCAAACCCCAAGAATGTCCTTGAAAATAGCAAAGTCATCTATTAGGAATGTCCAGAAACTGGGAAAATTAGAGCAACCTGTAAAATTACTTTAACGTTGGTTAAGTTCCTGGCAAGAATTGCCATTAACAATCATACATGACCTGATTTTATTTAGTTGGGAAATAAAGCAATCTTACCTCTGACACGACGTAAGTTTTAGTCTCATACTTCCTCTCCCATTCATGTTATTTTAATCTTGCATCTCCTATTCTTTTTAGTCATTCTTTCAGCAACTATTTTTACAATAACAACAAGGAGTAGTTGTACATATCTTGACTTCAAACAATGAAGCACAGCCTTTAGCATCTCTGTCTACAGTTAAAAGCACTTTCTAAAGAATTAAAAGCAATGGTTACTTCTCTCAAAATTAGCTCTTCCTCTTTGGCCAAGGGGCCCCGTGCCACACAAACCATGAAATAAAAGTTTTCCTGTTTTACATCAGGCTTGAGCGCTTCCTGCATTGCTCACCACTTCTTTCCGTTTGGGTACTTACCTATTCAATAAGCAGAATAAAGCTCAGGCAAAACTGCAAGATGGCTTACTTTTTTTTTTTTTTCAATTTTCTTTTTTTTTTTTTTAATTATACTTTAAGTTCTGGGATACATGTGGAGAATGTGTAGGTTTGTTACACAGGTATACATGGGCTGTAGTGGTTTGCTGCACTCATCAACCAGTCATCTATCCTTCCCCTAGCCCCCCACCCCCTGACAGGTCTCAGTGTGTGTTTTTCCCCTCCCTGTGCCCACATGTTCTCATTGTTCAACTCCCACTTATGAGTGAGAACGTGCAGTGTTTGGTTTTCTACTCCTGTGTTAGTCTGCTGAGAATGATGGCTTCCAGCTTCAACCATATCCCTGCAAACGACATGAACTCATTCTTTTTTATGTCTGCATAGTAGTCCATGGTGTATATGTGCCACATTTTATTTTTTATTATACTTTAAGTTCTGGGATACGTTTGCAGAATGTGCAGGTTTGTTACACAGGTATACACGTGCCATGGTGGTTTGCTGCACCCATCAACCTGTCATCTACATTAGATATTTCTCCTAATGCTATCCCTCCCCTAGTCCTCCACCCCCCGACAGGCCCCAGTGTATGTTGTTCCCCTCCTTGTGTCCATGTGTTCTCATTGTTTGACTCCCACTTATAAGTGAGAACATGCAGTTTTCTGTTCCTGTGTTACTTTGCTGAGAATGATGGTTTCCAGCTTCATCCACATCCCTGCAAAGGACATGAACTCATCCTTTTTTATGGCTGCATAGTATTCCATGGTATATATGTGCCACATTTTCTTCATCCAGTCTATCATTGATGGGCGTTTGGGTTGGTTCCAAGTATTTGCTATTGTGAACAGTGTGCATGTGTCTTTATAGTAGCATGATTTATAATCCTTTGAGTGTATACCCAGAAATGGAACTGCTGGGTCAAATGGTATTTCTAGTTCTAGATCCTTGAGGAATCACCACACTGTCTTCCACAATGGTTGAACTAATTTACAGTCCCACCAACAGTGTAAAAGCGTTCCTATTTCTCCACACCCTCTCCAGCATCTGTTGTTTCCTGATTTTTTAATGATCACCATTCTAACTGGCATGAGATGGTATCTCATTGTGGTTTTGATTTGTGTTGCTCTAATGACCAGTGATGATGAGCTTTTTTTCATAAGTTTGTTGGCTGTATACATGTCTTCTTTTGAGAAGTGTCTGTTCATATTCTTTGCCCACTTTTTGATGGGGTTGTTTGCTTTTTTCTTGTAAATGTGTTTAAGTTCCTTGTAGATTCTGGATATTATCCCTTTGTCAGATGGATAGATTGCAAAAATTTTCTCCCATTCTGTAGGTTGCCTGTTCACTCTGATGATAGTTTCTTTTGCTGTGCAGAAGCTCCTTAGTTGAATTAGACCCCATTTGTCACTTTGGGCTTTTGTTGCTATTGCTTTTGGTATTTTAGTCATGAAGTCTTTGCCCATGCCTATGTCCTGAATGGTATTGCCAAGGTTTTCTTCTAGGGTTTTTATGGTTTTAGGTCTTACATTGAAGTCTTTAACCCATCTTGAGTTAATTTTTGTATATGGTGTAAGGAAGGGGTCCAGTTTCGGTTTTCTACATATGACTAGCCAGTTTTCCCAGTGCCATTTATTAAATAGGGAATCCTTTCCCCATTGCTTGTTTTTGTCAGGTTGTCAAAGATCAGATAGTTGTAGATGTGTTGCATTATTTCTGAGGCCTCTGTTCTGTTCCATTGGCCTATATCTCTGTTTTGGTACCAGTACCATGCTGTTTTGGTTACTGTAGCCTTGTAGTATAGTTTGAAGTCAGGTAGCATGATGCCTCCAGCTTTATTCTTTTTGCTTAGAATTGTCTTGGCTCTATGGGTTCTTTTTTGTTTCCATGTGAAATTTAAAGTAGTTTTTTCTAATTCTGTGAAGAAAACCAATGGTAGCTTGATGGGGACAGCATTGAATCTATAAATTACTTTGGGCAGCATGGCCATTTTCATGATATTGATTCTTCCTATCAATGAGCATGAAATGTTTTTCCATTTGTTTGTGTCCTCTCTTATTTCCTTGAGCAGTGGTTTGTAGTTCTCCTTGACGAGGTCCTTCAGATCCCTTGTAAGTTGTATTCCTAGGTATTTTATTCTCCTTGTGGCAACTGTGAATGGGAGTTGATTCTTATCTCAAAGGATACTCTATCTCTTCCCTGAATGTGACCCATCCCTTAACACCCAATACTTTAAAACTTTTCTGTGAGCCAGTTGTGCTGGCTCATGCCTGTAATCCCGAGGTGGGTGGATCACCTGAGGTCAGGATTTCAAGACCAGCCTGACCAACATGGTGAAACCCATCTCTACTAAAAATAAAAAAAAAATAAAACAACAACAACAACAACAACAACAACAAAATTAGCTGGGTGTGGTGATGCCCATCTGTAATCCCAGCTACTCAGGAGGCTGAGGCAGGAGAATCACTTGAACCTGGGAGGCGGAGGTTGCAGTGAGCTGAGATTGCGCCATTGCACTCCAGCTTGGGCTACATAGTAAGACTCTATCTCAAAAAAAAAAAAAAAAAAAAAAAGGAAAGAAACTTCTCTGTACTGAGGTACTCTACTCATATTTGTTCTTCATAAGCAATGCTCCAAGCCTTCAAAATCTGCCACCTCTTCCTCCTCCCTCTTCACCCCCATCCCCTCATTAGGATTCCTATTGCCTTGGTTTGAGGATCCTAGGTGTTAGGTGGACACCTGAGAATAGCAAGTTTCTATAATAGCAATTGATCTACTAACACAAGGGCAGGAATCTGCAATAGTGGGATTTCAGGAAATGTCATATGCTAGTAGGAGATATATATGTAAGAAAGAAAGCCTTCCATGTGCTTTTCAAAGTACATCAGGTAGGTGATGACCAACTCCATTTATGTGTAAAGATAGCCCTTGTAATACATTCTTTGTTCACTTTGAGTGTTCACAAATTATTCTGGGATGACCTATTGAGTGATAGAGAAATGGACAAAGGTGAGGGTAGGATCGCTCTTTGAAATACTGGAATACCTAACCCTCACAGAACAGAAGGAAGGTAATTTCATTGCTGCCACTTATAGGAAAATAAAGTGGCTCCACTTTAACCATTTGGTGAAATCTCTTTAGCCCTTTGGTTATCTCTACTGCTACTATTACAAAGGAGTAATTTTAAAATGGTCTCTTGTGTTCAAGCGCTAAAATAAAACGGGCTGGGTGGGTATGGGATGTGGTAAGGAGACAAGAAGGTGATAAGTCAGCCCTGTTAGACTTCACTCTTTCTTTCTCATTTTTCCCCCCTAGGCAGAGGAAGATGCTACTATGCACCCTTGTTGCCCTATTTTCCACTCAGTGGGCCTTATAGAAAGCTGTCTGGGAACAGCATCATTAGCAGGTAAGTTAAATTGGCTAAAACATCCCCATGGACTGCTGGTGTTGCTGCTTCAAGGTATAGAGTATTGTCTGGTGTGGTGGCTCATGCCTGTAATTTCAGCACTTTGGGAGGCTGAGGTGAATCACTCGAGCCCAGGTGTTTGAGACCAGCCTGGGCAACACAGCGAGACCTGTCTCCACAAAAATATAAATTTTAAAAAATTATCCTAGGTGTTAGGTGGTATGCATGTTAGGCTAGGCATGGTGATATGCACCTGTAGTCCTACTACTCGGGAAGCTGAGGTGGGAGGACCCTTTGAGCCCAGGAGTTTCAGGCTGCAGTAAGCTATGATCACACCACTGCACTCCAGCATGGGTGACAGAGTGAGACTCTGTCTCAAAACAAGCAAACAAACAGAAAGTACAGAATGCATAGCTGCCATTCACAAGTCAGGGAAGAGCTGTTCTGCCACAGAGTGTGATGAGAAGAACTTGAGCTTTGGAGTCAGACAACCTAGCTTCACAGTCTATCTCAGGCAAATGACCTCTTTTCGTTTCAGCAATATACATCAAGGTACATAGTTGTTACTCAGTAATTGTTTGTTCCCATCGTTTTCTTTCCAGGTCACTGGAATCTACAAAGCCACCACAACCACTACTTTCCAGCTTGTGCCTCTGGTATCTTCATGAATTTTCTTCCATAATTGCACCTGAACTCTTGCTTTATCAAACAGACAAGGACATCTGATTATTCCAGCCCACCGTACTTCTCAGAAATACAATCTTCTGACCTGTCTGAATTTCTACTGGAAGAGAACTTACCAGTCCTCTGGAGCCTGTAACAGCAGCTTATAAAGGAAAGTAATAAAAGAAAGTGGAGGTGAACCATTTGGGGCTCCTTTTCAAGAAGGAGGGTAGGTGTAGTTTTTGAGATCAAGCCAACTTGTCTAAAATTTCTTCCTTCTCTTATTTTGATTAGAAGTCTTCGCTGACATCCCATTCCTTTCCTAAGGTCTGGTGGAGTATACCAAAGGAAGAACTTCTGGAAGCTTTCCTTTTTTTTCTCAACAGAGATTGTTTCTATATCCTGTGTTGTGAGTAGAATGTAGTAGGTACTAGAGGCCTTCTTTCTCTTATTTCATATAACTGAGGATTTTGATGTATGGATGCTATCCATGGGGAAGGAGATATATGGCTTTGAAAAACATATTTGGAAGCAAAAATATTGGGAGCCTGGGCCCATCTAGAAGTCTGACTCTAATTGGTGGTCCTCTAAATGACAAAATACCCAAATTCCCATTTTGGCATCTCTTGGTAATTGATATTATTATAATAGTGACAGGAGGAGGCTGTTGTCATAGTCCATTTGGGCTGCTATAACAAAATACCTGAGACTAGGTGATTTATAAATAGCAGAAAATTAT
Organism: Macaca mulatta; assembly: GCF_049350105.2. NCBI lineage: Eukaryota > Metazoa > Chordata > Mammalia > Primates > Cercopithecidae > Macaca > Macaca mulatta. The sequence continues at coordinate 64,189,041 of NC_133407.1, read as the reverse complement.
TTTTTACAGTTCTAGAGGCTGAGAAGTCCAATATCTAGGTCCTGGCAAGTTCAGTATCTGGTGAGGGCCTAATCCATAAATGCCACTTTCTTATGGCATCCTCTCATGGTGGAAAAGGCAGAAGGGCAAATTAATAAACAAACAAACAAAAAAAAAGGGAGGAGGGATGAAGGCTGTGTCCTTACATGGCCAAGAGATAAAAGAGCAAAAGGCACGAGGGCACTCCTTTCAACCTCTTTCATAAAGTCACTAATTTTTAATTATCTCCTAAAGGCCCTACCTTTTAGTACTAACTTTTGTGATTAAGTTTCAGCATATGAATTCGGGGGGAAGGCACGTTTAGAACACAGCAGTTGCTGATTGGGAAACCGTAAAATGGAAAATAGGAGACAGTCTGTAAGATTTTGTCTGGGATAGGCATGAAGCAGCTCAAAGTCTACTCCCACGGTATTTGCAGGCATGAAGTAAAAAAGTTTCCCAAGTTTCCATGCGCCAGCTTGTGCTCAGTCTTTTCTTCATGGTTGCTGAAAACCTCAGGGAGGCTGTAGGGTGGTGGTGGTGGCAGGGAATTGTTCTGATATCAGGAATATAATGAAGTCATGTCATTTTATAAAACAGCCACCGAGGCAGAGAGGTTAAAGGCTTGCTCTCTTTTGTTTTCTCTTGCCAGTTCTGCTCTATGTCTCAGTAGAATAGCAAGGAAAGGAGAAACTCTATGGGGGTGTGTATATTAAGGGTGATAGTAGAGGGGTAGGTGGTTTCCATAAAGTGGTGTGTATAAAAATGAGCTCCTGGGGGTAGTGATAAACAGCAAAGTCAAGAAAAAAAAATGGAAATATATTAAGATTTTCTTTTTAGAAACTATTAATAAGAATGTGCTTTTAGACATTATTTTGAAATCTCTTTTATATTTTCAGATGCTACTTTCGATATTAATGGTGGAAATAAAAAATATCCTGCCTACATATCGCTTTCTTCTCGAAGTTTAAAAGTGGTTTCATTCAGCTTATTTATTGGAATTTTATGACATTCTTGTAAAGTGTGCAGGATGATCTAATACCAATTCCATTCTGGTATCATTAATGAAAATAATATGAACTTGCAATGAGATGGACAGGGGTTTCAAATCTTAGCTCCATAGTTACCATTTGTATGACCTTGGCTAGTTAATAGCACTGTAAAACTCAACTTCATTTGTTCATTAAATCTGGCTCTTTCTGTAACTATCTCAGAGGGTGCTTATGAGGATAAAATGAAATAACCTATGTAAAATGTTGGCCGCCACAAGCACTCAGTAAATGTTTTCTTACGTGTGAGACTTCAAATCCACATCTGCCCTTTCAGATATTTGAGCTGCCATTAGACTATATATAGTTAGGTTTTGTTTTGTTTTGTTTTGTTTGTTTGTTTTTGTATATGTGCTGGCTCTGACACTGGAATTGAGGTGGAAAATAATGGGTATTATGCTCACCATAAGTGCTTAAAGGCACTGGGAGTGTAATATAAACCCCCAAGTGTATTAACTGTGATGAATTAGACTTTTACTAGTACGGATGACCTCCCTGAATCCATACTGACCACAGTTTATCAAGATTACTGCTATTACACCAAGTTGCATGTTGAGGAGTACAATCTCACTAATTAAAATTTTATAGGGCATGTACACTGGCATTCTGTCAGCATCCTGATAAGCTTTTATTAATGACTGCCTTAGGCCTAGGGTACCCTCTCCTAACATTCTAGCACCTGGGAGAGTCTTTTTGGTCTTTGTTGGTGTCATGTATCCCAGTTTATTCATAGGGGAGGGGTGGTAGGAGAGGGAGAGTAATTTGATTCTGCCTTGCAGTAAGGCTGAGATTCTCAGCAACAACCATGCTGGCCCAGCCTCTCATTGAGCTGACTTTGAGCTGATTTTCTCCTGGATTTCTGGGTCCTTTCCCTTTTCTCCTTTATCTCTGTTTGGTTCTTTATACTGTCTACTTTGCAGAAGCTTCTTCTTCTACCTGTTCCCCAGGGTTCTGCCCTTGGCCCCCTTTTTTTTCTCCTGCAATACTTGCCTAGGATTGTCTCACCCACGCCCACATCTTCAGCCGCATCCACCTGTATACTTATGCCTGCCAAATTTTTATTTCTAGCCTGAGTGTTCAAACTACAGGGACTCTGCATTCTATTTTCCTGTAGGTACCTCAAACTCATTATGATAAAAAAAAGTTTCTTAGATTTACACGTGCTGTTTCATTCATGCAGCCTGAATCACAGAGTGTCATCAATGTTAATCCAAATCCAGGGACTTGGGAGTCCACAATGACTCCATGACCATAGCAAATCACCCGGTAAGGCTTGCTAATTCTATTACTTTGTGATTTCTAAAATTTCCCTTCTTCTCAATCACTTTCTGATTATGAGAAGAGCCTAGTGGTTAAGAGCACAGGCTTTGGGTCTGATTCCTAGTGTCACCACTTGCCAGCCATGAGGCCGAACAAGGACTTCAGCCACAGTTTTCTAAGCCTTGGTTTCTTTATCTGTAAAATGAGGATAACCTTTGATTTGCTGTTTAAACCGGTTAATGTTTAGTACCTCGGCCATGAGGAGCCGTACGTATGGTTAGGTTTTATTCAGTTTCTCATTTCTTCTCAGCTTGACCAGCTGAGTTCTCTTTTTGCAAACTTTTTGCAAACTGATTCAGTTATCTTTTTGCAAACTTAGATGTACCTAAGATTCACCTGGAGGGACTTTTGTTGCTCCTTAGATTGCTGGGCCCCAATCCAGAAAGTATGCATTTCTAACACGTTCCCAGGTGATATGCTTTGGCTGTGTCGCCACCCACATCTCATCTTGAATTCCCATGTGTTGTGGGAAAGACCCTGTGGGAGGTAATTGGATCATGGGGGCAGGTCTTTCCCATGCTGTTCTTGTGACAGTGAATAAGTCTCACAAGATCTGATGGTCCTATAAGGAGGAGTTTCCCTACACAAGTTCTCTCTTTTCACCTGCTGCCATCCATGTAAGATAAGACTTGCTCCTCCTTGCCTTCTGCCACGATTGTGAGGCTTCCCCAGCCACAGGGAACTAACTGTACATACATTAAACCCTTTGTCCTGTATAAATTACCCAGTGTCAGGTATGTCTTTATCAGCAGCGTAAAAATGGACTAATATACCAGGTGATGCTGACTGCTGCTCCTAGGCCTACACCTGGATTGCACCAGTGATCTAAAGGTCTCTTGGCCTGCAATCTCCCCACCCGCATCATAGCTGCTCCACAGTGCTGTCAAAGCCATCTTTCTAAAGCATGATCCAATCTTTACGTAAAATTGCTTGAATTTCCTAGTAGCTGCTAAGCATTTACAATGTGGTTAGATATAGCTCTGAGTGACTAACATCAGTTAACTTATTTAAAGCTGAGAACAGCTCTGTGAGGTAGACAATATTATCTCCATTTTACAGATGAGAAAACCAATGCATAGAGACCTTGTGTAACTTGTCCAAGATCCAAGGTAGTAAGTTTCAGAGCCAGAATTTTAGACCAGATTCCAGCCCTCATCTCTGGAGCCAATGTACTCACTGCCCTTCTTCCCCTGCTATTTCTCCACCTTAAAATCTTCCAAAGAGCAATACCCTCCAGGATTTAAACTCAACAATTGGCACGGCCTGTGTGAATTGTTCTCCGTTCACCACCCATTACCTTGTTCCTTGAGTCTGGCCATTACAAACTGGTTTGGCAAGTACATTTTCCCCTGCACAAGACACCAAGACACTTCTATCTCCTTGTCAAACTTTTTCTTTCTTTTTTTTGAGACAGAGTCCCACTCTGTTTCCCAGGCAGGAGTGTAGTGGCATGGTCTCTGCTCACTGTAACTTCTGCCTCCCGGGTTCACGCGAGGGACTCCTGCCTCAGCCTCCTGAGCAGCTGGGATTATAGGCGCCCACCATCACCACCCAGCTAATTTTTGTATTTTTAGTAGAGAAAGGGTTTTACCATGCTGGCCAGGCTGGTGTTGAGCTCTTGACCTCAGGTGATCCACCTGCCTCGGCCTCCCAAAGTGCTGAGATTACAGGCGTGAGCCACCATGCCTGGCCATCAACTTTTATTCATCCTTTGTAAAGCTTGGCTAAGAACCTCTTCTGAGAGGTCTTCCCAGCTCTTCCTCAGCAGCTGTGGATTAAAGACCCTCCTTTTGTGGAAATTCCCCTAGCACCAAGCACTTAGCTATCTTTTGAAACTATACCATGCACACCTGCTTGCTTGTCTAACCCTTCACCAAACAGTGAGCACCCCCTTAAGGGCAGTACAAACTCTTAAAATTGCATCTGGGAAGTAGCTAATAACTCTGTTAATGTTTGAATGTAAACTACAGCCAATGCCACTTTTAGGCCCTCACCTCCTACCTCCTTTCTGGGTTCCTTCTTTGGACTTCCCCTTATGACTATATTGCAAAACTGGTCTTAATTCTTTTAAAAAGATTTTATTTATGTTTGTTATTTCCCTAACTAGAAAATGTAAAATATAACAAATATTCACATACCTACCACTCAGTTTTAATAACTTTTAAGATTTTACTTTATTTGCTTTAGATCTTTAAAATATTATAAGAAAATACATAGAATTATCAATTTCCTAGTTAATCAAAATAAACAATCTCAAAGAGTTTTTGTTTATATTTAGTTTCCATTTTAATTAACCTATTGTCTTAGTTTATTTGTGCTGCTATAACAAAATACCAATGACTGGGTAATTTATAAAGAACAGAAATTTATTTTCTCACAGTTCTGGAGGTTGGGAAATCCAAGATCAAGGCACCAGCATCTGGTGAGGGCCTTCTTGCTGAGTCCTCACATGGTAGAAGATAGAAGGGCAAGCTAACCGAATGCTGCATGAAGACTCTTTTTTTTTTTTTCTTCATTCAGAGATGAGGTCTTGCTGTGTCATCCATGCTAGGCTGCAGTGATGTGATCATAGCTCAATGAAGCTTCAAACTCCTTAACTCAAAGATCATCCTGCCTCAGCCTCCTGAGTAGCTGGGACTACAGGCACATGCCACCATGCCTGGTTAATTTTTTTTTTTTTTAAGGTTTTTAGAAGTGGATTCTCACTATGTTGTCCAGGCTGGTCTCAAACTCCTGGCCTCAAGTGATTCTCCTGCCTTAGCTCCCTGAATAGCCGGGATTATAAGTGCAAGCTGCTGTACCTGGCATGAAGGATCTTTTATAAGGGCCTTATACCTATTCATGAAGGAGAAGCTCTCATGGCCTAATCACCTCTTAAAGGCCCCACCTCTTGATACTATGACACAGGGAACACTTCAGTTTTGGTGAGAATACATTCAAACCATAGCACCTATACATGAGAGACTTCTGGAATGGCAGAGTAAGCACTTCCAAAAGTCTGCTCTTCCACAAAACTATGAGAACACTGGAAAAAATTGTTAAAATCAACATTTTCAGAATTCTAGAAATTAGCTTGAAGCTTTCAACAACCTAGGGAGTGCTTATTTAGGAAGAAAATGGCTGAATATTGGTAAGAAGAGTGAGCTTTGTGTTGTTTTAACTCACCCTATTCTCATTCCTCTCTAGCCAACTCTGTGGCAGCCTTAAAAACCAGCAGCCTTGTATTCAAAGTGGTTGTGAAAATTAGCAGCCTAACAGTCATGAAAAGGGGATGAGGTGGTTTGGAACTCTGAAAAAGAGCTCCATCCCCAGAAAACTGTCACCATCTGTGGGACTCACTGGAAAAACACCCCATTTGCAGAGCTTTTTTTTTTTTTTTTTTTTTTTTTAGTTTTTGAGTTTCCCTCTTGTTGCCCAGGCTGCAATGCAATGGCATGATCTCGGCTGACCGCAACCTTCACCTCCTGGATTCAAGTGATTCTCCTGCCTCAGCCTCCTGAGTAGTTGGGATTATAGGCATGTGCCACCATGCCTGGCTAATTTTGTATTTTTAGTAGAGATGGGGTTTCTCCATGTTGGTCAGGCTGGTCTCGAACTCCTGACCTCAGGTGATCCGCCAACCTCAGCCTCCCAAAGTGCTGGGATTACAGGCGTGAGCCACTGCACCCGGCCGGAGCTTCTTATTTGATCTGATTCAGAGCTTCCTAGGTAGGAAAGCCCTATCCCCAGGGTATTGGTTAAAAGCAATCAGTGGCAATTATTTAACATCGCAGTCATGTGAAAGTCAAACAAAAGACTATCCAAAAATCTTTTTTTTTTAAATTTTGAGATGGAGTCTTGCGCTGTCACCCAGGCAGGAGTGCAGTGGCACAATCTTGGCTCACTGCAACCTCCGCCTCCTGGGTTCAAGAGATTCTCCTGCCTCAGCCTCCCAAGTAGCTGGGACTACAGGTGTGTGCCACCATGCCCAACTAATTTTGCCCAGCTAATTTCACCATGGTGGCCAGGCTAGCCTTGAACTCCTGACCTCAAGTGATCTACCCATCTTGGCCTCCCAAGGTGTTGGGATTACAGGCATGAGCCACCACGCCGAGCCCCAAAAATCTTAAGAGGAAGATTTGGGAAATGGATGTCCACAGTGGAATTTGAAAAGCTAAACCATATTCCTGGGATACATGTGTAAGACTTTGTGCATGTGCAGAAAAGATCTTAAAATGCCCTAATTTATTACCTCTAGATGACTTTATGGCCCTACACAAGCAAGAAATGAAAAAAAATGATAAGAAATGCAAAGAAACAGTAAAGTATGGCCCACACATGGGGATAAAAAACTATCAGTAGAAACTACTCCCGAGTAAGCCCAGATGTTAGACTTTCAAGCAAAAAATTTTTAATCCACTATCATAGTATGTTTAGAGAACTAAAGAAAACTGTGTCTGAAGAACTAAAGGAAAGTGTAAGGATGATATCTCACTGAATGGAGAGTATCAATAAAGAGAGAAAAATCATTAAAAAATTACCAAATTACCACATAGAAATTCTAGTTTATATTTGTGTAGTAAATGAAATGAAAAATTCAATAGAAGGATTTTATAGCAGATATGAGGAGGCATAATAAAGTATCAGCAAACTTGAAGATAGGTCAGTTGACATTATCTAATTTGAGGAATAGATAGAAAAAAAGAATTAAAAAAAATTTTAATAGAGCCAGAGCCTTGTTGGGCACTGTGGCTTACACCTGTAATCCCAGCATTTTGGGAGGCCGAGGCAGGTGGATCACGAGGTCAGGAGATCGAGACCACCCTGGCTAATATGCTGAAACCCCGTCTCTACTAAAAATACAAAAAGAAATTAGCCAGGCATGGTGGCAGGTGCCTGTAGTCCCAGCTACTCGGGAGGCTGAGGCAGAAGAATGGTGTGAACCTAGGAGGCGGAGCTTGCAGTGAGCAGAGATGGCACCACTGCACTCCAGCCTGGGCCACAGAACGAGACTCCATCTCAAAAAAAAAAAAAAAAAATAGAGCCAGAGCCTTAACAGTCTGGGGAACATCATGAATTACAACAACATATACAGGATTCCCTAAAGGAGATGAGAGAGAGAAAGGAACAAAAGAATATTTGAAGAAATAATGGCCAAAACTTATAAAATGTGATGAAATACATTCATCTATACATCTTAGAACCTCAACAAATTCCAAGTAGAATAAACTCTGAGAGATCCACACCAAGACATATAATCAAACTGTTAAAAGTCAAAGATGGAAAGAGAATCTTGAGAGCAGCAAGAGAAAACAAACAAACAAACAAACAAACAAAAACCCTCATAATGTACAAGAAAGTCTCTATGAGACTAACAGCTGATTTCTCATCAGAAACCATGGACAGCAGAAGGCAGTGAGACATATCAAAGTGTTCATGAGAAGAGTGTCAACAAAGAATTCTCCATCCATCAAAATTGTGCTTCAAAAATGAAGGAGAAATAAAGTTATTCTGAAATAAAAACTGAGAAAAGTTGTCACTTGAAGCCCTGAACAAAAAAGGATTTCATAATAGTAGTAAATATAATAGACAATAGAAATGTATTTTTTTAACAGAAGCAGGATTTTAATTTAAAAAAATATATTTTGTTCTAATTTGATCTTATTTGTAACTATTTTTTTCTCCTAATTTAAAAGATAAATTTTGAAGCTAAGGTGTTACTTGCAGTCTCCAAGCAGCCATTCAAAAAGTAACCAAAGGTAAAAAAAAAACAACAACAATCGAATTAAAACAGAAAACATCTAGTTATGCAAAAGTATGCAATAATGGAGTGATAAAAACAAAATACATAAGATATATAAAAAACAAATAGTAAAATAGTAAACATAAATTTTAACTGTAGGTAATTACCTTAAACATAAATGAATTAAAAACTAATAAAAAGGCAGAGATTAGCAAAACAGATTTTTAAATCTGATACAACTATGTGCTTTCTAGAAAATACTTTGGCTCCAATGGCACAAATATGTTAAGAGTAAAGAGTAAAGTATGCTATAAAAAAAAAAAGAAGAGAACTGGAGTAGTTTTACAAGTATCAGATAAAATATACTTCAAAGAAATTATTACTAGAGACAAGAAAGGATATTTTAAAACAATAAAAGGGTGAATACATCAGGGAGAAAAATATATATGCATGTAACAACAGAGCTCTAAAATACGTGAGGCAAAAACTAACAGAATTAAAGAACAAAATAGATAGTTCAACAATAATAGATGATAACTTCAAAATCTCACTTCCAGTAATAGAACAACTAAGCAGAAGATTAAAAAGGAAATAAAAGACTTGAACAATACTAGAAAACCACTAGACCTAACAGACATCTATAGAACACTCCACCCAACAAACACAGAATATACACTCTTATCAAGTATATACAGGACATTCTCCAGGTTAGACTATAAAACAAAACTTAATAAATTTAAAAGGGTTAGAAACATACTAAGTATGTTCTCTGACCACAAACGAATGAAATTAAAAATCAATAACAGGAAAAAATTTGGAAAATGTAACAATATATAAGGAAGTCATGAATACAATCCTAAATAACCAACGTATCAAAAAAAAAAAAAAAAAAAAAGAAATCACAAGGGAAATTAGAAAATACTTTGAGATGAGTGGAAATGAACATACACACCCAAAATTTATGGGATACAACTGAAGTTTTTACAGCTATAAACACCTATATTAAAGAAGAAAGTTCTCAAATAAAAAACCTAAGCTCCCATCCTAAGAAACTAGAATATAAGGGTAAACTAAACTCCAAAGAAGAAAGAAAATAATAAAGATTAGAGCATAAATAAATGGTATAAAAAATAGAGATACCAACAAACAAAAGTAGGTTCTTAAAAAAGATCACCAAAGTTGACCAAACTTTAGCTAGATTGATGAAGAGAAAAAGGGGAGAAGACTCAAATTACCAAGATTGGGAATACAGGAAGGGACATCATTGCCAATTTTATGTAAATAAAAAATAAGCATAATAAGAAAATACTATGAATAATTTAATGTATACCAATAAATTAGATAATGTAGATGAAACTTAGAAGCTCCTAAAAAGACATAAATTAATAAAACTGACTCAAGAAGAAACAGAAGATCCCAACAGACCTATAACAAGTATAGAGATTGAATCAGTAATCAAAAGCTTCCCATAAAGAAAAACCCTGACCCAGATGGATTCATCAGTGAATTCTATCAAACATGCAATGAAGTATTAAGGCCAACCAATTCTTTACAAACTTTTCCAAAAAATAGAAGAGGAAGGAGCACTTCCAATTAATTCTATGGTATGGGCAAAATAGTATCTTATGGTGATTTCATTTGCATTTCCCTAGTTAGTTGATAAGGTTTAGCATCTTTTTAAGGGACATTCCTATTTCCTCTTCTCTGAAATGTTTGCTTATGCTAAGGTCAGTTTCCTCAATGAGCTTTATCAGAAGTAAAGCTGTTATTTTGCTTGCTACTTGACTGTCTCCTATGTCTTATTTCTTAATTATTTATAAGTTTAAAGGGAGGAAACAGGGTATTATTTTAAATGTCCTGGTGAAGAATAAATAACCAATTTGCCTACACGAGGGTTCAGGACTTAAATATATGTTCAAATATTTTGAAATGCCAGAATGTATTAGAGTATAAAATTGACTTAGGAGCAACAATTTTTTTTTTTTTTTTTGAGACGGAGTCTCGCTCTGTTGCCAGGCTGGAGTGCAGTTGCACGATCTTGGCTCACTGTAACCTCCACCTCCTGAGTTCAAGTGATTCTCGTGCCTCAGCCTCTTGAGTAGCTAGGATTACAGGCACAGGCCACCACACTCAGGTACTTTTTTGTATTTTTAGTAGAGACGGGGTTTCACCATGTTGGTCAGGATGGTCTCGATCTCCTGACCTGGTGATTCGTCGCGTCGGCTTCCTAAAGTGCTGGTATCACAGGCGAGAGTCACCATGCCGGGCAGCACAACATTTTACAGTTAGCTTCATTTATGATATTAGAGAGAAAGGCCAACTTGTTATATGACATATCATCTTGTTCATGCATTACTGTGGCTCTAGTGGACATATATCATGCAGTAAATGCCCCGAGCTAACTGACTGATGTTGTAGCAGTGACAGGTAACACAAACTCACTCAAATTTATTTATTTGAAAATTTGTTCTATATACAAATCTCTTACTGCTAAATGGTACTTTGATTCTATTTTACTTCGGAATAAATTTCCATCTTTGTAGTAGCTAAAAACCAGCTGTTGACCTCACCAAAAAGTGTCTAGAATTTATCTTAGTTAGTTAAAAAAGAATTGGTGGCCAGACATGGTGACTCATGTCTGTAATTTCAGCACTTTTGGAAGCCGAGATAGGAGGATCACTTAAGATCTGGAGTTTGAGACCAACCTGGGCAACATAGTGGGACTCCGTCTTTACAAAAAAGTTTTGAAAAATCAGCCAGGCATGGTGGTGCATGCCTATAGTCCCAGCTACTCAGGGAGCTGAGGCAGGAGAATTACTTGAACCCTGGAGTTTGAGACTGCAATGAGCTATGATTATGCCATTGCACCCCAGCCTGGGTGACAGAATGAGACCTTGTTCCTAAAAAGAAACAGTAACAACAACAACAACAATCCCAGAATGACCACAAGTATCTTAATTTGGGTTGCAATGTTGAGCATCATCTATAGTATTATCTAAAATAATTAATTAACCAAGTTAATCAAATAATCTTATCCTCTACTTCAGTGTTTCCTGAAGTGGTTTCTGTGGCTAGCCAATTCAGCTGAATATAGATAGAAATTATTCAGTAAAAGGGTTCATGCCCCAATAAGTTGGGGAAATACCAAGTTCTCAAAGTTAAAGGCAGGGAAACTATCAGTCTTATGAAGCCTTTAATATACTGTCAAATGGTGGATTCCAAAGAAGGTCATGGTATGCAACATATCCCAAAAGTTTTTCCCTCCAGAATGCCTGGAATGCCTAGATGCCAAGGAACATACCTTGGAAAATGTGAGGTTCTGCTTCGATTCTTGTCATCAGCTTCCTGCAGGTAACATGGTTAATTTGTTTTCTCAAATCTTTTTCTGACTATTAAGTGATATTGTGAGAAACATTATTTTTAGATTTAAATTTTATATCAGCTTCATAATAATTGGAAAGTGTATAATAAATATTTATACAAGAAAAAATATCCATAATACTGAAATGCTACAAAATTCCTAAAGAGATATGATTCAATTTCATTAAAATGCTAATTAACTCTACTCCTAAACTAATTAAATGTTCTTTATCATCAATTGTAGTTTATAGTATCTTAAAGACAAAAAAAAATTCCAAAGCAATAATATTGGAATTCCATTTGTAAAAATATCTATGCTACCTTTCATGTTCATAGAAAGATGAGAGAAGATATGAAAACCATTTGATATTATTACTATTGAATAAACAAAATACATTTCAAGATTTCTACCTGAAATATTCTTATTTAGGGCCAATGTATTTGTAAAATGAAAGAAGCTCTTTCTAAAATTGATGTGTTATGGTCTTTTATGTGTAAATGCAAATCCTCTCTTTGTGATCCACCACGGAGAATTCTATAAAGATGGCCCTTCCTGAGGAGTCCCTGCACGGAATGGGGTTGCCAGCACATAATGTGTGAGGAGGCTAACACATGCACACACAGTCTGAATGCAAATTTATCTTTTAAGATTGACAGTTGAATTAAATAATGTCAAGATGTATACCCCATTTATTTTATTTATTTATTTTTTTAAGAGTAATTGGTTTGCTCCTATTAATTTTAAGCTTTTTTCCCTTTTTTTCTTTCTTTTTTTTTTTTTTTTGAGAAGGAGTCTCGCACTGTCGCCCAGGCTGGAGTGCAGTGACCAGATCTCGGCTCACTGCAAGCTCCGCCTCCCGGGATCACGCAATTCTCCTGCCTCAGCCTCCTGAGTAGCTGGGACTACAGGCGCCCGCCACCGCGCCTGGCTAATTTTTTGTATTTTTAGTAGAGACGGGGTTTCACCGTGTTAGCCAGGATGGTCTCGATCTCCTGACCTCGTGAAGCTTTTAAAGGTATATTCAATCAGGTTAGGGTAATAGGGGAAATTTCCTAGAACCTCTAGTGTAAACTCAAATTTTAGGTACTTCACTGGAGTAAAGCAGGTGCTTTACTGATTCCAAGGTTATTTCAGAATGCAAAACCTCTCTGTTTTTCCCCTGTATTTCCCTACTCAACCCTGGCAACATTTTTTCCTTGTATCTGTAGTGGAAACCTTAGCAGCAGACAATAACTGCTCCAGGTTTGTCAAATAGATTTATTCTTATAAAGACCGGCTGGCACCTTTGCACCAAGGACAGAATGGGACATTGAAGAGGGTTTAAATGAGCTAACTGCTCTCTTTCTTTGACCACTGGAATGTTTTCAACTTCCCACGACAATTCTGAGCTTAGGAAAATTGTAATACAATAAGCATAATTGGCACTTACTTCTGAGGCTGGCATTTACTTCAGAAAATAGAACATGTGGATCCTTGGTAAGGCACCAAAAAGTAGGTAGTTTATTCAGCTAGGTACTTGAAACTTGAAGGTTTTTGGATAACTTTGGTGAAGAAATGAAAAGGCTACTGAAAAGCCAATCAGCATAATCAATTGCATCAAGATGCTCAGACCCCATAATAGGTCTAAACAAAAATATGACACTTCTCTATATCTAATCTCCCTCAAATTCCTTGGAGTTCTGATAATTTGCTATTTATTGCATTCTATGACATTTTCTTCCCTCTGCAAATTTCACCATGGTACTGATTTTAAAATGTTCTTTAATTTGAGATCATTTGGGAGAATTTCACCCATAAGATAACTGGAGACACACCCCCTCCTTTTTCTAAAAATCCACCTCCAAAAAAGAAGACTATGAATCATCTCTATCCACAGTTACACTTTATAAGTATACTAATGAAATATTTCAAAAATCCATTCATTTCCAACTAGAAATATCAGCAGAAATATTTCAAATTGGCTCTTTCATGACTTGGCAAGATAAGCATAAACAAGAAGAAAAAAAAGAAGTGCATTACATTTTGTTCAGATAATACTCCAAATATTATCTTCTAAGAAACTGGAAAACACAATCTTCTCCAAATGAATACCCAATCCATGAGCAAACATTCTTCTCTTAAAGACTCATTCACTGGTTAATCTCTCAGAAAGTCTCCACACCATCCACATATTGTTATAATCAGAGCACACTCTAAATAAAATTGAGAATTAGGAAAGTTGCTCTTGAAAAGCTTACTTTTCCCCAACCTCATGTCCTACCATGATAGCCTCCACTCTCAATCCTTTGTTTATTCACCTCTCCTATCAAAATCTATTTGTACTATGCCTCGCCCTCTAATAGGAATATGATGAAATAATATTTTCTTACAAGAAGGAGTTCCTCATCTATCTTATAAACCCTCTTTAGAACTGCCTCCTAGAAACTTCAGCCTGAATGTCCTGTGAGTATGTGAAACCCAATTTAACATCTCCCTCCATCTCTCCTCCTCCTTCAACCTGTTCCTTCTTCAGCATTCCATATCTTGGTTAGGGCATCATCATACACATAGTTACCCAATTTAAAAATCTGAGAGACAATGTATCACACTGTACTGGAAATATTTGTTTGCATATCTGTTTCACTCACAAGACTACAAGCTCCTTAGGGGAATATGATAGGCCTCTCCTAGAATATAGGACCATGCAATATGACAGAAACGAATAAATATTTGATATAGATGGAGATCACAGTCTAATGCATTTAACTATCTGAAACAATATTTGGATTTCTTTTTTACCAGTTGCCTAGATAGAATGCCCCCATTCAAAAGAATGGCAGTATCAGCAAAGCTTCTATAACTGGTTATCCACTTTGCATGAAACCTTGATAAAAACAGTATAAACAACTAATTCCTAAGTGTCTCATGAGACCAAATATCATATGTTATATAGACACGCCTTTTGGTGACCTGCCACCCGTGAAGTTGACAGCAGGACCATTCTCAGGAACACTCAGCCACATCCCTCCTTCCCATGGGATTCCTCAAGGACTAGGAATTGTGGGCACTCCCCACTTTTTAAGGTGGGATGTACATTCAGAAGGGCATACAATGAAAAAAGCAAACACTAGAGTCAGATTGGCTAGGGGTAAGTCACAAGGCTCATCTGTTCTAATAAATACAAATACAAATGCCACGTTTTTATCCAAGTTCTGTGCAGGGCAATATTTGGCTTAGAGGCTGCCTGCACACACACTGAGCAGGTTTTAATTAGCCCATCCGAACAACAGTTAGCTTGGTAAACTGATTCCTGGTGAAAGAACTAATGCAAATCATGAGAACCACTGAATTCAGTTAAACAAAAAGCCTCAGAGCTAAAATATTTATTCTGACATGAAACAGAAGGGCCCAGACCTATCTCTGCTGTGTGCCACAGGAAAGCGTTTGTCTGGAAACAGGTCCCAGGTGGTAGGTGTCAGAAATAACTTCAGGGATTCAATTAGTGAGTGCAGCTGAAGCATGTAAATAATGACCAGTTTAGAGATGTAGTTTGCATATTCTGATCAACTCAATCACCACCAGATTAATAAAATATAGCTGCTGGAAAATCCCCTTTAGGATTTCAGATCACATTTGACAAATGGTTTTTTTTACTACAACTACATTATCTCCAGGCCCTGGTAATGAGGTTTTATGAAGAACTTGCACGTATCAGTGACACAGTCATGTTTCAGTCTACTCCTAATTTCACTGAGGTGCCCTGTAAATAACTACTAAGCTTTCCAGCTGGTTTAGGGGAAGGAAGGATAGTGCATGATTATTAATTTTAAAATAGAATATGTCCAAATAGAAATGTGTATTATGATGCTTTTGATGTGTGTGAGTGGTGTTAAGAGAATTCATTAAAAATTTCTCCCATTCACCCCCCTTTGCGACTCCCCCTACCAACTGCCCTACATGCACCTAGAAGACTTATTGCTCCTTGATTTACAACTGTGACCTTTTCCCATGGAATAGCTCTCTTGTTGGCCAGCTCCAATGTATGGAAGTGGTTGCCTGCATACAGCATCAAGGAAACTCAGGCATACTGATTTTGCACCATAAGTGGTGGATTTCAGTTGCTCGGAGGTATTACAATATGACTCCGCCATCCCCAAATATCCCAAACCAAAACATGAAGGCAAGTCTGAGAAATCTGAAGCATTAATGCTTATACTAGTTTCTACTACTATTAAAAATCCTGGCCGGGCGCAGTGGCTCACGCCTGTAATCCCAGCACTTTGGGAGGCCAAGACAGGCGGATCATGAGGTCAGGAGTTCAAGACAAGGCTCACCAACATGGTGAAACCCTGTCTCTACTAAAAATACAAAATTTAGCTGGGTGTGGTGGCATGCGCCTGTAATCCTAGCTCCTCAGGGGGCTGAGGCAGGAGAATTGCTTGAACCCGGGAGGCAGAGGTTGCAGTGAGCCGAGATCGCGCCACAACACTCCAGCCTTGGCGACAGAGCATGACTCCGTCTAAAAATGAATATATATATATATATATATATATATATATTCTGACTTTAAAAAAAGGAATATTTGGCTTTGTGAGCTGACAGTGTCAATCTATTCCCTAAATTAGAGAATAGAGACATAAAAACAACTAACATGGATATTTTACAATTTGGAGTTGAAACAACTACTTCCATTAAATGACATATTGTATTTGAATATCTTCTGTAATGCATCTTTAGGAAAAGATAAATCACACTAAGCACTGCTTCTTGTGCTTAATTAATAGTATAGAGCAAGTCAAAATGTGTGGTTTTAAAGTATGGAAGATTTCAACAGTAGGACATATAGCTTACAGCTGGTTCTGAGTTTTGCTTTTTATCACTTCCTAGTTAAATAGACAAAAAAAAAATCTTTTCGGAGAGAACAGAAAAGGACAGTCTATATATAGTCTTATTATCTCACCACCTTTTCTGACTCAGAGTAATTTGTACCAGAGGCAAGGGAGGGAGATGCAATAACAAGTGAAATCAATAGGTTCACTGCATTTTAAGAGGCTGCAGAGAGGCTTTATTGATTGCTGAGGATGAGTAATGAATGAAAAGGGAGGTTAGGTAACAAATATAGTAGGATTGGGATTCTTAAACATTTTCATGGAGATGAAATATTATAGAAAGTTGATTTGCATCCTGTTAAAAAACAGACACTGCCATCTCTAAATGTGGTCACATATTTTTAAAAAAACTTCTTGATAAATTACCTTATTTTAACTTTTCATATGTAAGCCTATATAATAACATGTGTTCCACTCCAAAAAGAAAAAGAAATTGAAAGCATCTATAGGGAAAACACCGTGGGCAAGCTATCCAGTGCATTGGCCTTACCATTCAAGAGTGATCCAGGATCAACACAGCCCATGTAACCAGGAGTAAACAGCATTCTGGCAACCGATTAAAAACACTGTAGAAATCACTGTAGACATATATATCAGCATTGACCAAACAAAAAGTTATTTGATAATCAGAGTCACTCACAATGGGATATTTTCTGAGACAACAATCATCTCCCACATCACTGGCACTGGCTGTTCTTCCCCCTTTGCAGATGCTTCCTTATTGTCCCCACCCTAAGGCACCCCAGGCCTCCTTCCACAGAACTCTTTTTTAATTACATTTACTCTCTAGGTGGTCTCATCTAGTCTACTGGCTTTAAATACCATCTATATGCTGACGATGTCCTAACTTTTATTCCCAGCTTTGATCTTTCCACTGAGCTTTACACTCATAATCTAATTGTCTACTTGACCCAACTTTGCATGTCTGACTTAGCATGTCCCAAACTAAGCTCCTAATATCATTCCAGCAAATCTTCTTTTCTTGTAGCATTCCCGGTCTCATTATACAGTAACTCCCTCTTGGTAGCTGTTTGGGTCAAAAACTCTGGACTCATTCTTGACTCTGTTCTTTCTCCTACACTTCACATCCAATCTATTAGAAATCTCCGCCAGCCTTCACAATGTACCTAGAATCTGACCACCTGTCACACCTCCTTTGCTATAGTAAGGTGAAGAGACAATAGGAGTGTCTGTATCTGCAGTTCTAAGCTCTTACAAAATTTATATCACCTGACCTCTAATTACTAAAAGCACATGTGTATTTGAATGTTGCACCATCTTAAACTGGACAAGTCCAAAATGGAACTTGTGATGGCAAAGAGCCGTTCCTTTCCGTGGCCTGTTTATGCCCCATCTGTTCACAAACATTTACTGAATACCTATGATGTGCCGGATTCTGTGGATACAAAGGTGAACATGACAATTCCAGCTCTGTAGTATCTCAGAGTCTTGGGAGAGAGAAATACCTGTAAATCAGTACTTACAATGTTGCAGCATTTAAGATTATTTCTTTCTTTTTTTAAGGCTAAATAATATTCTATTGTATGTATATATCATGTTTTCTTTATTCGTCTGTTGACAGACACTTGGGCTGTTTTGACCTCGTGGCTCTTGTGAATAATGCTGCAATAAGCATAGTTGTACAAATATCTCTTTGAGACTGTGTTTTTTGTTTATGTTATTTTTAATGCATCTTTTAAAATTGTATATTTTTATGTTATTTTTAATGCACCTTTTAAAATTGTATACTGATAGCTTCTGGGTCTGAAGTCATACCTAAGAAAGCCTTCTCCACCCTGGGATTTCTTCCCGATTTCTTCTAATAATTGTATGGTCTAACCTTTTTACATTTTAATCTTTGCATCTTCTGAAATTTAATTTCTGACTCATTGTTGCATGTCTAAATCCTATTTATCCTGTTTTTCAAAGCCCTGTCTAAAGAATAATAGCTAACCTTTGTGGAAAACTTACATTGTGTTCCAAGTGCTTTACATGTCATAACTCATTTAATACTCACGAGAGATCCATAAGGTATATACCACTGTTTCATAGAGGTAACTGAGTGGCAGCTTACTGAATAACTTGCCCGAGATCATTTGGTAAGTGATAGCCAGAATTTAAACACAGGCAAGGCTGGTTCCAGAGCTTCTGTATTTAATCATTACGCTGTGGTATCTTATCAAATACCACTTCTTCAACACCTTCCCACTCTGACCTTGAGATGGCCATCTCTTTTTCCTAAACTCCAGAAAACCTGTACCTCTCATGATACATATCACTTTTTAATGAGATCATAGTTAATTGCATCACTTCATACCACTTTAAAAGGTAGCCTTCATACATAACTCACAAGATTTTCAGCCATAGTAACTGCCACATTAAGTATTGAATGCATACTGTCTCTTTTAGGGTGGTAATTAGAATTAGGCTGTATGTCCTCTCTTGATTCTGAAGACACTTCTGGTGCGTCAAAGGTAAGTACTTTTGCTTTGTTCCTGGTGAAGTTCTGAATACAGTAAAATGACCCAAATTATAGATGCTTCAGACTGAGATACTGGCATTGTAAACTTGGCATGTGAGCAGGACTCCTGAAGGTCACTGGTTGATCTAGTTGAACTCTGGGGAATTATAGGAAGCTATGTCTTTACTGAGGTCAGAGTAGGAGCATTAAGGTGGTTGCATCCAAAACACGTTTATGCCTGACATAGCAGTAACTTCCTAAGAGTGTGGCAGCAGAAACCACAGCAACAAGGTGAGAATGCTGGAAAGAAAACACTGAGCACAAGTGAAGCCTTACCCTGAGAAGAAATAACTGGGGTTTAAGAGATTCTTATTTCCCTCTGGTGGCCAAGTGGGGTCTATGGCACAATCATCTGAATTCACAAATATTATGTTATGAGTCATAGGCAGATTAGGGCAGTGAAATATGGCTTACTAAGTGCAACCACAGTATGATCTTAAGCTTTATCAGACTACAGACTCTGGGATCAGACTGTCTGCAGTACAAATCACACGTGGCCGTTTTCAAGTAGTACGTCCTTGAGCAAGTTACTTAACCTCCTTCTCTTCATCTTTAAAAATGGACATATGAATGGTTCCTTCTTTATAGGGTGGTTGTGAGGATTAAATGAGTTCCTACATGTAGAATGAATAAAAGAGTGCAGGCACATAGAATGTGCTGAAGAATGTAGGCTATTATTAGTATTTTTACACTTTCCCCAACATTGCACCAAAATTGCATTTATTATGCCAGGAGGAGGCAACCATGTTATCCTCTGAGTAGCCTTTACTGAGAAAACATGATTCTTTTCACCACCAGCTTTCTTTTCTTTTCTTTTCTTTTTGTTTAAGATTCATAAAAACTGAAACCTATTCTCTTTACCAGGTCAAGTTCTTTATTAAAAAGTCATGTACCTTTGTAACCCATTACTAATAAATACAATTATGAAATAACTTTCAGGTCAACCCCCTCAGTTCTGGGTTTACCAGGATCATATCATTTTCCACACACAGTGCTTAACAAACAGACCCTTGTATTATGGTGCTATAACTTAATGGTCAATATTTATTCTTGCTTCACAAAAATTTACACTGAAGAAATGACTTCTAACAGTCTTTCTAATATTGCCAATAAATTTATTTATTCTTGTTAAGCTTCCTAAAATGTCATCCAGTAGTTCTAAGTCTCCCTAGACATCTTTTCAAAGATGCCTGTCAAAAATCTCCCTCAGGAAAGTCCTTTTGAATTCTGTGACCCTGATGAAGGTAATGATAAAGTCACCTTACGATTTGCTGCAAAGGGAAAAAAAAGGAGGGAGGGAAGAGAGAGGGACAAGAATGGCATGGATAAGAACCACACCAGATAAACTAATTTTTATGTGTTTTGTTCTTGTTCTATTAATCTGTACATAATTTTTGCTATTTGACAAGTAAATATATATTTGAGCAAGGGTGATGATGAAAACATTAACAACTAGTGGGACACAGGTGCTAATCAATTAGAACAGATGCTGGCTGTAAACAACTGGAATAGTGAGTCCCAGGTGAAATCCTGTTATACCTAAGTATGGTGCTTGTGGTCATCTCAGTACAATTTGGGGCACTTTCATTATGCCATTTTTAATGTGAAAATTGGAATGTCTTCCAACAGAGAAATTTTTCCAATAATGTTATTTGTCTTGAATGCAAAAGTTACTTATATATGCAAAGTAATTTATATAATAGGAGCTTTTACTTCTATATTATTTTCCTTCTATTATATTTTCCAAATATGTTCTGTGATATGCTCTTCTGAAAATTTCCCTCAAACCTATTTACTTGTGTATGAGACTTGGATCCTGCTTCACGTGGTACTTGACTGTTGAAAGTTTTGGAGGTTCTTCAGGACATACACAATTTTTTTTTGAGATTGTTAGCGATAGGCTGTCTTTATTTAACCTAGAAGGAGACAATTTATAAAATGAGAAAAACAAAACTGCAGACTATATCTGCTTCTTTGCTTCCTGCTTGTCCAACTGACCCCTCCCCACAACACCCCCTCTTCAAAAGAATTTTAAAGCCAGAATGAGACCAGCTACCAAGACCTGGAATTTTCTTAGTCTTATTTAGGCCTATCCTACCTAAGGTTATCTTTAAGAGGACAAGAAGTTAGTCATTAAACCAGACTATTTGGCATCTGACAATGTGACTTCTTGGAATTGCCAAAATTTCTTATGACATACTTAAATAACTATACCTGAGTCTCGTAAAAAAATTCAACAAATGGTTTCCCATTCTTGTTTCCCCTATCACCATCCACATTTCTGCCAACAATGTTATCCTTCTCCCTTTTACTAAAGGTCAAAAACTCAAAAGTTATTTCCAGCAGATAGATATAATATTTGGGGATATCTTCATCATTTATTAACTGGTGAGGGGCAGAGTCCACCTCCCGCACATATCCAGCTCCTTTCAAACACGTGCAGTCAGATTATCCAACTCCTGCTCCTTGTTGCAATCATTTACTGTCCCCTTGGTTTCACCTCCTCATTCATTTAAGGACTAGGAACTCCCTCTGTCACCTTCTGTACCACTAACATTGTCACAGTTCACATAGACCATCCACTCCTTGAACCACCTCAGAAATCTTTGAAGAATCTCTCTCTCCAACCACTACCTTTTAACTTTCCAGAGCATTCACACTGGGAATTGGACTCCAATAATTCTTCAGCCCAACAGGACTTCTGATCCATTAGCCCCGCCACTGTTTCACTGTTCCTCACTCACCTTAAGTCCTCCTATCCCTCCTAGTCTGCCCACTACTGAATTCTTCCTTTGCTCTTCCTGGTATTGCCTTGCCTAGAACAACCTCAACTCTGGTTAAATCCAGCCATCTTTTGTGCTTTCTGAACACAATCTTCCTGATGTGTTCACTCATCACTGAATTTTTACTGTATTTTTCTAGTTAATTTTTAATTTTTTTTTAATGATTTCATTAGGTTTTGGGGGAACAGGTGGTGTTTGGTTACATGAATAAGTTCTTTAGTGGTGATTTCTGAGATTTTGCTGTACCCATCACCAGAGTAGTGTACACTGTACCCAATGTGTAGTCTTTTATCCTTTGCTCCCCTCTCATCCTTTCCCCTAGGTCCCCAAAGCCCACTGTATCATTCTTATGCCTTTGCATCCACATAGCTTAGCTCCCACTTATGAGTGAGAACATATGATGTTTGCTTTTCCATTCCTGAGTTACTTCACTTAGAATAATGGTCTCCAATTCCATCTAGGTTGCTGTGAATGCCATTATTAAATTATTTTATAGGGCCAAGTAGTATTCCATGATATATATACCACATTTTTTTTTAATCCACTCATTGATAGACATTTGGGCTGGTTCCATATTTTTGCAATTGTGAATTGTGCTGCTATAAACATGCACGTGCAAGTATCTTTTTCGTATAATGACTTCTTTTCCTCTGGGTAGATACCCAGTAGTGGGATTGCTGGATTAAATGGTAGCTCTACTTTTAGTTCTTTAAGGAATACCCACACTGTTTTCCATAGTGGTTGTACTAGTTTACATTCCCACCAGCAGTATAGAAGTGTTCCCTTTTCACCAAATCCATGCCAACATCTATTATTTTTTGAGTTTTTGATTATGGCCATTCTTGCAGGAGTAAGGTGGTACCACACTGTGGTTTTGATTTGCATTTCCCTAATCACTAGTGATGTTCAGCATTTTTCATATGCTTGTTGGCTATTTGTATATCTTCTTTTGATAACTGTCTATTCATATCCTTAGCCCACTTCTTGGTTAACTCAGTCCAAGTTGAATATTTCACATATTACCCTCTTTTCTCAAACTTCCCATACCACTTCCCCTATTTCAATCTTAATGCAGGATCTCACCTATTTTACCAAGAGATGCCATTAGAAAACTAAGGTGTTTTCCCATGATCAATTTATCAACCCACAAAACCAAAAACCCCTTGCCTTTTTTTCTCCTTGTTCCTATCTCTCATCTATTCAAGAGCTTTGCTCTTGTAATTATATTTCTCTCCCCCGCATCATTAGTTTCTCTCATTCTTTAGAATAATTCATTAGCATATCAATATGCCATCATCTCTTCCATCTTAAAAAAATCTCTACCTGGGCTGGGCGTGGGGGCTCACACCTATAATCCCAGCACTTAAGGAGGCTGAGGTGGGTGGATCACCTGGGGAAAGGAGTTGGAGACCAGCTTGGCCAACCTGGTGAAACCCTGTCTCTACTAAAAATACAAAAATTAGCTGGGTGTGGTGGCAGGCGCCTGTAATCCCAGCTACTCAGGAGGCTGAGGCAGGAGAATCACTTGAACCCGGGAGGTGGAGGTTGCAGTGAGCCGAGATTGCGCCATTGCACTCCAGGCTGGGTGACAGAGTGAGACTCCATCTCAAAATAAGAAGAAAACAAAAATCTCTACCTACATATCACAAACCCTCTGGCTACTGATGCATTTCTTGGCTCATCTTCATAGCAGACTGGAAAAAAAAAAACAAAAAACAAAAAACAAAAAAAACAACAAACTTGTATTTACTTGAAATTTCCACTTCCTCACCTTCCATAATTTTTCCCTAAGCCACTTCAAAGGTGCTTTTGTTCTCACATTACCATTATAGTTGCTCTTGTTGAGGACATTGGAAACCTCCATCTCGTAAAATTCAATTGTCAACCTTTGCTTTCCGTTTTACACCACCTTTTAATAACACTGTTTAAAACACCATTTGAAATGTCCTACAACCTTCCTCATCATTTCTCCAAACTTATATCCTATCATCCTCTGCCTCGTCCCGCCTCAGCGTCCTTGCATTTGCTGGTCACTTGCCTGGAACGCTTTTCTTACAGATCTTGGAAAGGGTCACTTTTTCACTTCCTTCAAGCCTTTCTCTGACTGCCTGTGCCTCAGCTTCTCCTATTCCCCATCCTGTCAAGTTCCAGTCTCTTGTCCTGCTTTATTTTTCTCCATTGCACTTAGCATCATCTGGCACCTTGATAGTCATTTGTTCATTATTTTGTCTCCTTCCCTACACTGAAACCTCATGATGACAGAAATCTTGTGTGAGTTGTTCATAGTTGAATTTCCAGAACTTAGTACTATGCCTGCACATAGTAGTGTGTGGTAAACATACCTGATAGCAATAGCTTAAGCATACCATGAGAATAACCCTGTAGGGCAGACGCACCTGAACGTATGTTCTGAGCTAGGGAACTTGAAAGTGGCCAACCTGGAGATTCATTCCTTGTCTATGAGGAACAGTTGAGTCCCCGGGCTGTCCCATGGAACACAGGCTATACAGGTGATCAAGGCCCCAGGTTTTGGGTTGAATGTAGATTGCCAGGTGAAGATCACTGGGGAAATGGTGCTAAATGAAAATGCTATATTAAACTGCATGCCTTTTACAAGCAGCTATGGTTCTTCTGCCCAGCCTGTTGCCACTGGGCCATGCAGATATCCTGCCGAGCCTGCTGCCACTGAACTCCCTCCTCTGCATGTAAGCCCCTGGGAAAAGCCACAGCTTGTTTTCTGGCTCTGGGTTTCTTCTTCAGCCTCTTCAACTTGGAGCCTTCCCCACTGGAGTCGATAGGGTCAGCATAACAAATAGGTGCCCAATAACTATTTTTTGGATGAATGAATAATTCATAAGGCATATTTAAGGTAATTTTTATTCATGAATCAATAGAGAGAAGTAATATCCGCCCCCACCCCCCCCCACAAATCCTGAGTAAAATTTGCAGAAAGACCAGAAAAGGCATCAGGATAAATTTATTTACATACATGAGAAAGAAATGGATCAAAGTGAAATTAACTGAGCAGTGAAAAAAAAAAAAAAGGAAAAATAGGAGTTGGGGAGAGAGCAGGCTTTTGTATCAGTCCCTGAGGATACAAAAACAAAAAGGAACCAATGGCTTTGTCATCAAAAGAGAGGACAGGGTATAAGCACTGTCTGTCTTTATATACCATTTGTTGGTTCAAGTTTCGTAACTTGGCTGCGCCTGAACTGCTACTCAGTGTTCTTACTATGACATTTGTTTTCTCTTTTTAAATTATAGAGATTGATTATTGCAGTTCTCATGTCTAGCGGCATGTCAGGCTTACCTTGGGTCTGAAAATGGGAATCTGGGTCCCTCCACATTTACCAAAACATTCTTCAGGGCTGAGGCCCATGAACTAGTTCTATAAAGTTACCCAATTCACCCAGTGCAAGCAGAGGGCTACTGATGATTTGGAAGCATCACCAGAACAATGTTTTCCAACTGTCAGACCTGAGCAGGCAAGAAGCTATTTTTTACCACCTTGTGACCATTTCTATTCTGACCCTCTTTAGTATGAAAGATTGTAGTTTAGTTCCCATGTTTTCTTACCTGACTTCCTTCCCCCAACCCTCCCAACTCTCCTGTAGAGAATCAGGATAATTTATCAAACTCGAGACTAATCTAGATTAGAAAGTGATGCTCCATAATTCATGTAGTTGTTGACATGCCTTGGAATACTGATGTTGGGCATCAACTCAGACTGTCATACACTGCAGCAAGTTTTTTGTTAGATATTCATTATAAAGGCAATAGCAGGAATATCATTTTTACTTATTAGCATGGAATATCAGCTAATAATTACTGAATGATTAAGCTATATCAGGCACTGTGTATAATTCTATATCCTCATGTATAAAACAAAACCAAGAAAAAAAAACCTTGTTGTAACACCAGTGTACACTGTACCTGGATCAACAATTCAGTTATGAGTTAGGGATTCAATGGCCTAGTGTTATAAAAATAGCAGTAGTCAGGTTATGGCTCAGTTTGGCTCCTTAAAGCAGTTAGTTTTAACTGTCCATCATCCCTTTCCCCTTGAGAACCATCTGTCTTCCAAGCCATGATGTCCATGGTGCGTGCCCACCTTCCTTCAGAGAGATGAGGCAGATGAGCATATGGCTCAGGCTAGCCAATCAGAGTTCCTTCTCCTTGGCCACAGTTCTTGGTTCAAAGATGAACATGTGATCCAAACTGGATCAAAATCTGTCCAGCAGATACCAGGAAAGAGAGGGTCTCTTCCTTTCTTTTCCTGTATTAGTATACTGTGAACATCATCTATGGCTCCAAGGATAAAGTTGTTTGCAATGGACAAGAATATGGTTAACATGCAAAGAGAAAAAGAGCTGAGTAAGGAAGCGAAAGGCTTCTGACATCATTTGAGACCTGGGTCAAACCATTCCTAATCAGGTATATCCCTTGAATTCTTCACTCACAGAACCACTGAACTTCACAGTCTTTTTTGCTGCTGTTGTTTTCATTTTGCATAAGCCAGTTTGAATTGAATTTCTGTTAGTTGGATAGAGAGTCTTGGGCCCTAATTTTGATGATGTGAGTGAAAGCTACACTTGCCATTATCTCAGTTTTAGAGATAATTGTGTTGATGTCTTCTGGTTTACTACATCGAACACTGCAGATACTTAAAAGAATAAAGCTGTAACAGCACTACCAATTTTTTCAACCATTATCTCCCACAAATATTTAGCTTGATCAGAACTGGAAGCAGGATGGTATTTAATCCTCTTCATGGATTATTAGTTACCCACCCATATCCTTTACTAAGCCTTGTTATTTCTTAAATATGCATAGTATAATGGTTGAGAACTTGGGTTCTGGAGATATAGATTTCCTAGGTTCAAATTCTGGCTTTGCTAGTTATACAACCTTAGGCAAGCTACTTAACCTCTCTGTGCCTGAGTTTCCCCATGTAAAATGAGAATAATAATAACACTTACATCTTAGGGTTGTTGAGAGAATTCAAAAAGCTAATACACATGAAGAGCTTGGAACAGCATCTAGCACATAGAAGTGCTCAATAATTACTAGTTTTCATTATTAGTTATTATTATGTTACCTAGGGTAACCAAGAGATTGAGCTGTCTTCATGAATTTACTATAGATGCATCATACATATACAGGATGCAGTATACTGAGATGAATGGCATACACTTGTAGACATTAGGCTGGTCAATTTCCAGTTAAAGACTGGGTTCTCACTGGCACATGGGTAGCTACTCTGGTGGGTCTTTTTCTCAGGCCACAGTCCTTAGGACTACAATTAAGGCCCAGGGTTCAAGAACTTCACAGAAAATAAGTATGACTTATGGGAGACTGTAATAGACTTTAATAGTAGCTCTAGATTAATTCTAGAAAGAACATTTTTTAAAATTTCATCAAGTAGTTACATAATTGCCCGAGGTATAACTGTTTCTATTTTCTAGGTTCCTTAAGATGGTATTTAGGTTTGAATCAATATCTGTAATTGAGAGTCTTCTTTCCCTAACTAAATTCTCCTTAGGGATTCTTAACTCAAGTAGTTTTATGAAAGCCATAAATTTAATGTGCTATAACTACACCATCACCATCTTTCTTTTTCCTGAGAATACCCTGGGGTCTTAAGTTTCCAGTAATTGAAAATGAAACAGGGGCTCTCAACATCTCAAATCCAAAGAAAAGGAACCAAAAACATTCAAAATGGTTTGGGAAAGAACCCAACGTCTCTTCCCTGAATTTAATTCTTCACCTTTGTTCCAGCCAAACTTGTCCAATCTGTGGCCCACCAGCCCAGGATATCTTTGAATGTGGCCTAACGCAAATTGGTAAATTTTCTTAAAACACTGTGAGTTTTTTTTGTGATTTTTTGTGTGTGTGTGATTTTTCTGTTTTTTTTTTTTTTGGTTGTTTTTTTTTTTTTTGCTCATCAGCTATCATTAGTATTAGCGTATTTTATGTGTGGCCCAAGACAATTCTTCTTCCAGTGTGGCCCAGGGAAGCCAAAAGATTGGACACCCCTACAAAGCACTGGTCCTGAATGAGGATATTCTGGGTATTTGTGGAGGCATTTTTGGTTGTCAAAATAACTGTGGGTATGACTAGGACTTATTCAGCAAGGGAAAGGGACACTAAAGATTTTGCAATGTGATAGACAGTCCTACAAAAGAGACTTCCTCACATCCCATACAACTTGCAAATAGTAGAAATGAAAATCTGTTTATAATCACATGGGCGCAGGGCGCGGTGGCTCAAGCCTGTAATCCCAGCACTTTGGGAGGCCGAGATGGGCGGATCACGAGGTCAGGAGATCGAGACCATCCTGCCTAACCCGGTGAAACCCCGTCTCTACTAAAAAACACAAAAAACTAGCCAGGCAAAGTGGCGGGTGCCTGTAGTCCCAGCTACTCGGGAGGCTGAGGCAGGAAAATGGCGTAAACCTGGGAGGCGGAGCTTGCAGTGAGCTGAGATCCGGCCACTGCACTCCAGCCTGGGTGACAGAGCGAGACTCGGTCTCAAAACAAACAAACAAACAAAAAATAATAATAATAAAAATCACATGGGCTTGGAACTTGTTTTACATGTAAACAAGGAGTATTCTGGGACTCGCTTTAGTATACAATGAATTTTCCAGGAATGCAACTACCATATAAATGAAGGGAGCTTTCACTTTGTTTTGTTTAGAACTTCACAAAGAGGAACTGCTATCTTCAAAAAATCACTTCATCAATGACAATGCTACTTACTGTGTTGGAGTTATCAAAATAATCCAACTGTTAGTCTTCATTTGCAGCTGTTGTACATCTGCGTACACACATCTGACAACTCCATTATGACTTCTAATGTATTGGTGCCTGAATATATATTGAAATACATATAATTATATATTACTTTCCCTTTGTTTTCCCCTTTATGTTAGGGCATTTAGCTGAATTTTTAAATCATGATGTATACATATAGGTAGATTATATTATCTATGAATCTCATTTTAGGATGGTACAAACAATGTTAAAAAATAGTTGTTGCCTGGGCATGGTGGCTCACGCCTATAATCCCAGCACTTTGGGAGGCTGAGGTGGGAGAATCATTTGAGCCCAGGAGTTTGAGACCAGCCTGGGCAACGTGATAAGACTCCTGTCTTTACTAACTAACTAACTAACTAACTAACTAACTAAATAAATAAATAAATCAGTTGCAGTGTGGTACATACCTGTAGTCCCAGCCACTTGGGAGGCTGAGGTGGGAGGATCACTTGAGCCCAGGAGGTTGAGGCTGCAGTGAGCTGTGTTCATGCCACTGCATTCCAGCCTGAGTGACAGAATGAGATCTCATCTCAAAAAAAAAAAAAGTTACTATGGCTGGGTGCAGTGGTGCATGCCTATAATCCTGGAACTTTGGGAGGCCAAGGCAGGAGGACTGCTTGAGGCCAGGAGTTCAAGACTAGTCTGAGCAACAAAGAGATACCCTGTCTGTACAAAAAATAAAAAATAATAATCAGCTGGGCATAGTGGGGTATGCCTGTAGTCCCAGCCACTTGGGAGGCTGAGGTGGGAGGATCACTTGAGCCCAGAATTTCAAGGCTCTAATGAGCTATGATCATGCCACTGCATTCCAGCATGGGTGACAGAGCAAGACTCTGTTTCTAAAAAATAGGCCAGGCATGGTGGCTCACGCCTGTAACCCCAGCACTTTGGGAGGCTGAGGCAGGTGGATCACCTGAGATCAGGGGTTCAAAACTAGCCTGGCCAACATGGTGACGCCTCGTCTCTACTAATAATACAAAAATAAGGCGGGTATGGTGGTGGGGCACCTGTAATTCCAGCTACTCAGGAGGCTGAGGCAGGAGAATCACTGGAACCTGGGAGGCAGAGGTTGCAGTGAGCCGAGATCGTACCATTGCACTCCAGCCCGGGCAACAGGAGTGAAACTCTGCTCAAAAAAAAAAAAAAAAAAAAAAGTTTTAAAAAATAATAATAAAAAATAAAATAATCTTTTTTTTTTTTAAGTGGTGGTTGGTTCTGTAAGTGTTAGAGTTACTACTTTAGAGAGGAAAAGATACTTAAATTGTTTTTCCCTAAACTTCCCACTGCAGAGGAACTTATTATAGGACAATTATCATGTTGGTTTTATAGGACCTGTTACTATAAAAACTAAAAGAGGAGAAATGAGCAAGTAAGGAAACAGATTCGGAAATATTAATAGCAAAGGCAGGGCTTTAGCGTGAAGCACTGAAGTCCTCATATTCTTCAGTTTTCAGATTTTCCTAAGGGATTGTCTTATTTGTTTCTATTTCCTCCTTTCTTCCCTTTCACATCAGAAGTGAGTAACACATTCCCTTTAATCAGTACATTGGGTTTTATATCAGCTGGCCATGGTTTGATCTCTTCGAAGGCATGAAAATATTGATGCCTTCCCCCCTTCTGATTACTAGGATGTTAAAGCCTTTAAAATCTATTGCTCATGAGAAACACAGAACTAGTTTATGAAATCATAGACATTCCCTGGCCTCCTAAGCATAAAGAATTGTACAGATACCTTCTGTTAACTGCACTACCAGTATAAATTCTATATGAACAGAGGAAGCAGGTGAGCAGAGCTTAAGTGGTGGCTCCCAGGAAGGCTTTGACAGTTAAAGACTGGCTGTTCTATTCTGGTAAGTTGTTCTGAGATCCTGAGAAATCACTTAACTTCTCCATGAATTAGATCTCCCAAGCAGAAAGGAAGATTAGAAAACATTCTATTTCTTTTTTAGTGCCTGCTCTAGTGGCACACACACCAAAATTGAAACCATATTTTCCCTTTTCTTACTACCCCAGGATGCTCAGCTAAGCTAAGCTGATCAGTTAAGCAGCTTGAGGATCTCAGAGGAAAAATGTCTCACTCAGTGTTATTAATTATTGACTGGGGCTGACAGACCAAAAGCCAAGAAAATCTGATTTTTTGCATCTGCGTCTAAAAGGTAGAAATCTATAGCAGCTGTGAAGTGGCTCTATCATTTTTTGATTTTGCTTAAGGTCAAGTCTGTTCTCATTTCAAGAACAAGGTTGATTTTTTTTTCTTTTCTCATATCATTCCTAACTCCTTAACCTGAATGTTTGCAGACCTCACCTTCCTATGGATGTCATATAAACATTAGTAACGTAAATGTCATGCTCTCGACAGAACCTGTCCAAGTGTTTCCACAAGTTGACAAGGGGTGCCTCCCATGAGCTTCAGTCACTTCATGGTGTCTGCCCTATTCCTCCTCTCTTGCCCAGGTTCCCCTATTCTTGTGGAACGCAGTAATGTGACTGCCACTCTTGACAGCGTCTACCCTAGAGATCCCATTATTTCCTCCTCAATCATTAACTCTTCTTAGAGAATCTGCCTCTTCCAGGGTCAGGAAAGGAAAATTCCACCATGTAAGCCTGGCCCCTTTGCCACAGCCAATAGAACCAGAAGAACCAATCCATAGAATGTGCTTCCCTAGTTCAAGAATTTAAGCCAAGGAACAAAGTGAAGCTAGTAGCCCAGTGTGACAATTTAAAAACTCATTTTATGATTTAGTTTAAAACATAGAGCATATCCTTCATTACTATCAGAAATGATAATGATTGCCTAAATCACTGCACTAAAACTCACCTGTCTGATTCTGACGTCATATAGGAGAGGAAGAATAAGTCCTAGATCACCTGCAGATTTACTTGAAGCTAATGAAGCTTCAAACTTGAGAGCCCTTCCCTTGCCCAAGCCCTTTCAAAGGCCTGGGTCATATGTTTTCGAAAGTTTGAAGAAGATACCTGGAGAAGTAAGAAGTAATCAGGCAAGAGCACTGTCTCTTCACTTCTACTTCCCTTTGATCATATTTCCCTGTGTATACACTGATGCTAAATTGGCCTCTGGCTGGGATCTAAGAGGAACTTAAGTCAAGGATACATCACGTTTGGGTATAGTGAAATATATATGTAGTTTGCCATTATTTTCACATATAGTTCTTGTTAGCAAGGCTTCCCAGGCCTGTTGGGGGAAAAGCTAGTATTCAAACCAGAATCTGGCTGCCTGTAAGGCCAATGATGTTAACACTACACCATGCTGCCTTTCATATGCTTGGTGGTCCATGAATGGCCTTGGGCTTCGTAACTTTATGGTACAACATAGAGTCTATTCTTAACCACCTACCAAGTTTTGACAGCCCTTCCCACTTGCCTGTCTGGCTCCAGCATACCTTTCTAGTCCTGTGGCCCACTGCTACACTACTTGTACATGCTATTCCATCCAAACTGGACACCATGTCTTTGCCAGATCACACCTTTTGTTTTCCCTTGACTGAAATGGCCTCACTCCATTACAGCTCAGGTTCTTATGGATAATGTGACATTAAGTGAAGACAAATAAAACTCATTATGCGCCATTGCAACAAGGATAATGACAACCAATCAGTTAATGAGTATTGTAAATTCAAGGAGTATTTATTAGTAACTGTATAAGAAAACTTCAAATGATCTGAAATCTTTTATTGTAAGAAAGAAAGAATATGTAAGAAACTTTGATAGAAATTTTCCAAGATTTAGTAGCAACCCTAAAAACTTGTATGACATTACAAATAACGAAATGAAAAGCTGAAAGAGACTCTGAAGTATGAGTTAAAAAACAAAGCAAGATAAAAATCACAAGTTTTGCTCAACCAAGGAAAAAGGGAAGATTAAATTATCTTCCCAGGCCCCTCTGTAGGAAATGATGTTACAAACTCACAGTTGTATGAAGAAGTAACCAAAGAACATGCTGCCAAAAGATGTGGGAAAAACTGTAGCAGATGTCAGACTATAGCATATATCAGGCAATTAATTAATACAAATGTTATTTTACTAGATTCAGTGGTAGTGGTTAGCTCTTCAAAATTTGTAATTTATTGTGATTTATTTTCTCATTCTAAAGAAATCATTTTGTACCTATTTTTAATTTTTTTCCTAAAGAAGGTTCTCTAAATTGTGTAAACCTCAGGCCTCAGGAAACCTTGGCCAGTCTCTGCTCTGCTGAGGAAGCTGACTAACCTCTTACCAACATGGGAGCCTCTGGGCTCTGCAAGCACTGCCATTTACTTCCTCAGTCTGTTCCTTTCGTTCATTCTCCAGCATCTCCTGATAAGCATGTGGGCATGGGTAGCAAAAGTGGGTTAATGACCAAGATACCAGATGGCTCTCTGTGAGTAATACCTCACTCTATTTCTTCAAAGAAGCTGGATGCTTTCCATAGTTCAACAGCCTGAACTCTCACTGAGACGCTGAGATGTGAAAGAAGACAGTTTTATTATTTACGAGGCAGGTTTCTATAAATGGACTCGTTTTTACTAACACATCATTAAAAATTGTTCTATCTACCCTGACTCTCAAAAGCTTTGAGATGCTAGGTTTTATTTATTTATTTATTTATTTATTTATTGTGGGTGGGGAGTGGTCCCTGAGAACTGTGCCATCAATATAGGCATCTATAGTAAAATTTAAAAATCATACATTAATCATACCTGGAGAATATTTATCTGTTTAGAGTAACTGTCCACAAATTTTAAGATTTACTTTTTGGTGACAGGAAACAGTTAAAGGAATGAAAGTACAAAATTATGAAAACTAAATTTTTTAGAGAGGATACTTTAGCTCCTTTGCATAGCATATCAATTCAGGTAAATAACTACATGATGGTATTTACTCAAGTAATAAAGATACATAAGACACCTTCAAGGAAAACAAATCACCAATGCTCAAACACCCAGTGTTATTTGAAAGAACTTGACTAACTAAGGCTACCAGTAAATATTTATCTCCACTTGCTTGGAAAAAGAAAGAACATATTAGAAAAAAACAAGGAAAACAAACTTCCAAGATGGGAATGAGAATAGCAGTTTCTCATGTTTTAAGTACTGGCTTTAGAGAATATTAAAAGTTCATTTGAACCTCACTATAATACTATACTAGGACATGCCTGATTGGTCCAACCACATGTTAATGAGATCCTTTCATCTACTTTAGTAAGGAAACTATTTGTGATGATGTCTAAACTCGTCTTACCCTTAAAAAATTTTTGCTCTAAAGTAACAGTTCTCAATCTTGGTTATGCAATGGAGTCAGTGGAGGAAAATACACATTGGGTACAGTGTACACTGCTGGGGTGATGGGTGCACCAAAATCTCGGAAATCACCATGTAACAAAACACCACCTTTTCCCCAAAACCCTATTATAATTAAAAAATAATAAAATAAAAATACTGAAGCCTGGGTCCCACTGCTCAGAGACTCTAGTGTAACTGGTCTGAATGCAGCCTGGGCATTAGCCCCCCAAGGTGACTTTCATATGCCACAAAGGTTGAGAACTATTGCTCTAAAGACAACCTTGGCACTACTGACATTTTGGTTAAATGTTGCTGTGGGGGGGCTGTCCCGTGCATTAGAGCATGCTTACTTAGCAGCATCCTTGGGTTCTACCCACTAGACACCACCAGCCCTCCCTCCCAATCCCCCTTCTAAGCTGTGACAACTAAAAATGCCTCCCAACATTGCCACATGTCCCATGGGGGTGGAGGTAGATATCGTCTCTGATAGAGAACCACTGCTTATAAAGGAAAGAGTTCATAGTAAATCAATTTTATTATTTTTGGTGGTTAGAAAATAATTCCTGTCAAACAAAAGCAGTGCAAAACAGGACCTCATTTGACACTCTAGTATATAAGACCAGCAATGATGCACTGATCGCCAACCCACAGAATGCAACAGAGTAATCCCAAATGCTTGGAAATACAGGAAAATGCTGAGAATGTCATGGATTCAGTATAACTTCAAAGTATACATTTAAAAATAGCACAACTGTAGCTAGTCAGGGACTTACATCTGTCATATTTGACCTCATTTCTTTTGTAAAGCTTTCATATTACCCACCACCCATCCCACCCCCCTCACAAAAAAAAAAAAAAAAAATCTGCTAAAATCTAGTCAACAGGCAACTATTTTTAGACAAGCTCATTTTCTTTAGTGGCTGTGGAATGCTGATTTCTCCTTCAGGGGAAGGTTTACAAAGAGGTACAGTCAAATGAAGAGGCCTAAAGTTACTGTCATTACAGCAAAAAGAAAAAATTAATACATCTAATTGTACTCCAAGCCCTAGACCTTCTTGCATTTTATTTGCAAATGCAATTATATCAGGCTCATAACACTTTCAGGTGTGATTTTATTTTATTTTTTTAATTTTTTTTTTAATTTTTTTTTTTTTGAGACGGAGTCTCGCTCTGTCACCCAGGCTGGAGTGCTGTGGCCGGATCTCAGCTCACTGCAAGCTCCGCCTCCCGGGTTCCCGCCATTCTCCAGCCTCCCGAGTAGCCGGGCCTACAGGCGCCCGCCACCTCGCCCGGCTAGTTTTTTTTTTTTTTGTATTTTTTTAGTAGAGACGGGGTTTCACCGTGTTAGCCAGGATGGTCTCGATCTCCTGACCTCGTGATCCGCCCGTCTCGGCCTCCCAAAGTGCTGGGATTACAGGCTTGAGCCACCGCGCCCGGCCTTCAGGTGTGATTTTAAAACTCAAGGCCTACAGACAAATTTGGCTTAGTTTATCTCGATTTACGGGGGCCAACACTTCTCACAAGATTATTCTTGAGTACAAAAATCAAATGCATCTCTAATTCTGTGAAGGCATTTTGGTTTTCCCAAGTTCTTTTTTTTTTTTTTTTTTTTTTTTTTTGAGACGGAGTCTCGCTCTGCCGCCCAGGCTGGAGTGCAGTGGCCGGATCTCAGCTCACTGCAAGCTCCGCCTCCCGGGTTCACGCCATTCTCCTGCCTCAGCCTCCCGAGTAGTTGGGACTACAGGCGCCCGCCACCGCACCCGGCTAGTTTTTTGTATTTTTTAGTAGAGACGGGGTTTCACCGTGTTAGCCAGGATGGTCTCGATCTCCTGACCTCGTGATCCGCCCGTCTCGGCCTCCCAAAGTGCTGGGATTACAGGCTTGAGCCACCGCGCCCGGCCCCAAGTTCTTTAATGCTTAATCTCAGATTGAATTTCCCATAGATCAAAAAAGCAATTTGAAAAGAGAAACAGGTTAAAAATATGAGTTCTTTAAAAAATGATGCTTTCCTCATAACATTTTTAAAAATCTAGCCACAGTGAAGCAGTCCCTAGGAAAGTGACTTGTAGTTCCATCACAATCTTCTTCCACTAATGCAGATACAATGAGAGGCTTACATGTTTACTGTTGTTTTCTTTAGGAACAGAGAACCAGAGATGGAGATGTGGTGAAAAAGTAGATGACCACAGTAAGGGAACTTATGGCATAGTAAAAAGTGGAAGAAAAAGACAAGCTCTTCAGTGACCTCCTCATTTTTGCTTCATCCCTTTTTCTCTACACAATAGAAAAGGCAACCAAGAGCAATAAAAAAGGAATAGGAAACTTGTACTGAGGAAAACTGCTGGGTCAAACATTGAAAGTGAAATATAAAAGCAATTTATGTGGTTCTTTACTCATTCATTTAAAAAATTAACAGAACAAGTGATCAAATTATTTAATAGATATGAAAATTTAAAACGTGATAAATTTTAGAACACAGTGAAGGAAAGAAAGAGAAAAATAAAAGGGAGAAAAGGGAGGAGGGAGTGATAAAGGAGAGAGACTTTTTTTTTTTTTTTTTTTTTTTTGCTGTCCAGAGAGTCATGCCTTAATC
Organism: Macaca mulatta; assembly: GCF_049350105.2. Lineage (NCBI taxonomy): Eukaryota > Metazoa > Chordata > Mammalia > Primates > Cercopithecidae > Macaca > Macaca mulatta. The sequence continues at coordinate 64,152,709 of NC_133407.1, read as the reverse complement.
TTGAAGCATTTAGGATGCTGCTATAAAAAACTGATCCGAAATTTCAAAGCTGTCGAGATGCCCAGGCACAGTGTTAGGAAGCTCTAGAAGGAAATATCTTAATGAATTAGAGTGACTATCAGAATTGATATCAGAAGTGACTATCAATTAATGACTATCAGAAGTGATAGTCAAAATACTTAAAAACTGATACATCAAAGGCATTGACCCTGGCCAGATGAAATGTACACTGTGACTACTGGAAAGGACGCTGAGTCTAAATAATCCTAAAGCCATCCAGGTGCTGGATGCAGGGCTCAACATTCCAGCTTTGGACGTCTAAGAAATAAGATGCAGGTAGTGATTAGAAAACGAGAGGGGGCCAGGCACGGTGGCTCATGCCTGTAATCCCAGCACTGTGGGAGGCCAAAGTGGGTGGATCACTTCAGGTCAGGTATTTGAGACCACCCTGGCCAACATGGTGAAACCCCGTCTCTACTAAAAATACAAAAATAATTAGCTGGGTGTGGTGGTGAGAGCCTGTAATCCCAGATACTCAGGAGGCTGAGGCAGGAAAATTACTTGAACCTGGGAGGCAGAGGCTACAGTGAGCCAAGATCCCGCCATTGCACTCCAGCTTGGGTGACAGAGCGAGACTCCATCTCAATAAATAAATAAATAAATAAATAAATAAATAGAAGGAAAGGCAATGATAATAGAAGGGAGAGTGAAGGAGTTGGAAGAGTAAGAGCAGATGTTTTTACAATACACCCTATGGTAGTTAGTCTCCAAGAGGCCCCCAATGATCTCCATCTCCTGGTATTCATACCCTTGCTTAGTATGAATACTCCCACACCAAATTAGGGTTGGTTTGCTTGACTAACCCCAGCTTCTGCCAGAAACTGTGGTATGTCACTTTCGACATTCACATTGTAAAAGACTGTGGCTTTGGTCTTGGGTGCTCCCTTGCTCTCTCTCTCTCTTACATCACTCACACTCAAGTCATGTGGCAAGAGGCCTTATGAAGAAACCCATGTAAACAGGAAATGAGGCTTTCTGCCAAGAGCCACATGAGTATATTTGGAAGCAGAATAGCTCCAGTCAAATCTTCAGAGCCTGCTTCCCTGGCTGACAGCTTGACTGCAACTTCCTGAGAGAACCAACCTGGATTCCTGATCCTCAGAAATTATATGAGCTCATAAACATTTATTGTCTTAAGCTGCTAAATTTTGGAGTAATTTGTTATGTACCAATAGGTAACTAATACACCACATTAGAAAAGATAAAGATATTAAACCCATATAAATACTCTTAAATTGAGGAAATATTTTTCCATACAGGACAGGGCAAGGAAGGAACAGGAGGCTTATGGAGCCAACATTTTGCTGGTTTCTGTCTTGCTCTGGACAGGAAGTTAATTTATGCCAAGTATAGTAATAGGTAATATTATCATGAAGGGGATTGGGAAAATATCCCTGTACACCACATCAAGTACATGCTAGGTTATGTAACAGCAAAAACAACAGAAATGCTATCATTGGTAGAGTGTTTACTGCATGTCCATCATTTTCCATACATTATCTTTCCTTCCTTCTTCCCTCCCTTCCTTCCTTCCTTCCCTCCCTTCCTCCCTCTCCTTTTCTTTCCTTCTTTCTCTTTCCTTCTTTCTCTCTCGCTCTTTCTCTCTGTCTCTCTTTCTCTTCTCTTTTTCTCTCTTTCCTTATTTCCTTCTTTCCAAGGTCTCACTCTGTCACCCAGGCTGGAGTGCTATCATATGATCACAGCTCACGGTAGCCTCAACCTCCAGGGCTCAAGCGATCCTCTCACCTCAGCCTTCTGAGTGGCTGGGACTACAGGTGCATGCCACTGTGTCCAGCTAATTTTTGTCTTTTTTGTAGAGACGGGGTTTTGCCATGTTGCCCAGGTTGGTCTTGAACTCCTGAGCTCAAGCAGTCCCCCTCTTCTGCCTCCCAAAGTGCTGGGATTACAGGCATGAGACACTGTGCCTGGCCCATTATCTTTAATCTTCATAAAAAGCCCCATTAAGTATAATATCACAAATAATTATCATGAAGCCAGTTGGGCTCTTTTTACTACACTTCACTGCCTTGAAAGAAAAGCAATAGAGGTTTGGCCATAGTTCAGGAGAGAGGAAATCTAACTAAAAGGCCAAGTAAAGCATCAAATATAGTAACTTGTCAGACACAAGATCAAGCTCTGAGGTGAAGCAGAGGAAACCAACAGAAATTGACATCAGAAACTCTGCTGGATCCCCACCAGGATGCTACCCATAAATCCTGTTCTCTTTCAGGTGAACTTTTATTTTTTTTCCAATAAGGCCAGCCCTACCCTGGACTCTGGAACCAGTTCTGGCCCAGGGTAGAAAGGCTACCAAGCACCTATGGTAGAAGTCCTGGTGTCCAGGCATGCCTTGGCACAGTACTGAGTAGGTCTTATTACTGACCTTCTCTGAGCTTGGCACTGCAGTTCCATGGTGTCTGGCCTTGTTGCTGAGCTCCTTTGTTGACTTATTCCAAAGATATATATGACTTAAGGATGAAAAGTTTTATTGAAAACAAGAAGTATGATTTTCTGTTGTATTATATTCCATTTCTAGTACTGAAGATGAGGGAAATAGGAGGGTTTTGTTTAGTTTTATTTTTGTAAATTTTAAGAGATACAAAGTACATGGACAAAGTTAAACATTCAGACAATATAGTAAGAGTACTCAGTGAAAAAGTAAGTCTCCTTCCTCAGCTTCTCCTTCCCAAAGTAACCACTCTTGTGAGTTTCTTATCTGTGGAAGGTAACTAATTTTTACATATAGCAGGTCACTGAATAATGTCATTTCATTTAACATCATTTTGCTATAAGATTGATGAAAAAAAAAAAAATTGTTTCCTGGCTGGGGCCACTGTCCATGAGGAATCTCTATGTTCTCCCATGTCTGTGTAAGTTTTCCCAAAGTACTCTGGCTTCTTCCCATATCCTAAAGTTGTGCCCCTTAGGTGAACTGGCATGTCTACATGGTTCCAGTCTGAGTAGGTGTGTGTTAGTGCACTGTGGGATGAGATGGTGTCCTGTCCAGGGTGGGTTCCCACCTTGTGCCCTGAGCTGTCAGGATAGGGTCCAGACACCCGTAACCCTGAACTGGAATAAGTGGGTTGGAAAATGAATAAATGAATACAAATTACTGTCAAATAAATAAACCCAAATTTGAATGTTACATCTCACTATGCCACTCAGGTTGAAGGGCCCAGGTATTTGAATTCATTAGTGATAAAAATGAAGATTAGTTAATTATTTAGGTTTGAGTTGGGAAGCTGTCCTGTTGAGCCATTACATCAAACAAAACATCCTCTTTTCTTTCATCTTCTGCTATATGCAATATTTTTCTGTAAATGCATGTGAATACACTCTATATTATACATGTTCAATACAGAGAGTATTCCAATATAGAGTATGTCCAATATAGAGAGTATTCAGATGCATTTTCTTGTCCAATACAAGAGCTTTGAAAAAACATGAATAATGTATTTTCAGTTTCTTTCTCTTTCTTTCTTTCTCTTTCTTTCTTTCTTTCTTTCCCTTCCTTCCTTCCTTCCTTCCTTCCTTCCTTCCTTCCTTCCTTCCTTCCTTTCTTTCTCTTTCTTTCTTTCTCCCTCTATCTCTTTCTTTCTCTCTCTCTCTCTTTCTTTCTTTTGTTGTTGTTGTTGTTGAACTGGGTCTTGCTCTGTCACCCAGGTTGGAGTGCAGTAGCATAAACACGGCTCACTGCAACCTCAACTTCCTGGGCTCAAGCAATCTTCCTGCCTCAGCCTCCTGGGTAACTGGAACTATGGGCATACACCACCATGCCTGGCTAATTTTTCTTATTTTTGTAGAAATGGGGTTTTACCATGTTGCCCAGGCTGATCTTGAACTCCTGGGCTCAAGCAATCCTCCCACTTTGGCCTCCCAAAGTGGTGTTGTTACAGGCATGAGCCACTGTGCCTGGCCCTCAGCCTTTATAGATGGTTGTTATGCAAGAAATGACCATAAGATGGGCTTACATGCATTTGCTATGAAGTTAAGATTTTATTTGTTGAGCTTGTCTAGGCCATCTCCTAGGCACCATTTCATACTCTCTTGCTCCCATACCTCTTATTCCTGCCACCACTGTGGAGACCAGTTCTGCCCAAATGCTGTCTTGGACTAAACTATTTATTGTTTGCTTCCTCCCCTGGAGCTTCCCTGATGCTAACATATGGGATGCCCACAGAACTCACTCAGCCTTTAGGCTGACAAAAACCAGAAATGCAGGGAAGTTAATGTCTGTGGAACTACCATTGGCCAGTGTAGGAGTGGTACTTGTAGCTAAATGGTCTGGGATGCTATTCACAGGCTACCTTAGAAGGTACCTGGGCTTAAGCAGCAGTTGTCCTCAGATGAGCCCAACTCCATAAGTGTCCTCATACTAGCTTTCCTTGTTTCTTGTTTCATTCCCAGTGCCCCTCACTCCTGTTCCTTGGGATGATATTCCTAAATAAATCATCTGTAAGCAAGCCTTTTGTTTCAGGCTCTACACTGGAGGAACCCAGGCTAAGACAATGTTGTTCAATGTCCCATATACAGGAAGCCTTGTGATAAAGTCTTTATGACCTTTAGTGCCAAAAGAGAAGTTGTCTCCACTGAAAAACTTTTATTTTATCTATTAAAACAGTGAGAACTTTATAACTCATTAGGTTTCTCTTTTTGCTCTGGTTATCAGAAAGCTTAGGAGAAATTAGATGCTTAATTAAAGTATATTATTATACTTTAGTATTCTTTATGGATAGTACATTTGCTTTTGTCCTTAATTATGGCTTTGATCTATTTTTATTGTAACATTATTATTATAAGAATGGCAAATCAAACTTTTAGGGAAGAAGAGGGATATAAAAATAAAAATATAATTTGTGTTACTTCCTTACTTGAATGAGGCAGACTAAGATAGGAGAATGGAAATCAGAGTGACTCAGATAAGGAATAAGTCAGTTAAGTTCAGGTATCATTTTGAAACAAATTCTAGAAAATACATTCATAGAGACAGAAGTCAAAGATTAGCAATAAATTCAAAGGGAGCAGACTTCTAACTCATCTGTCTTTACCCATTTCTTAGACTCTCAGCACCTAGCCAGAACCTGGCACATAGTAAATGTTTGTGTTGCATGAACAGTGTGTGTCCTAGCAATTTCTCCACAGTCAATTTAGAGTTCCCCAGGATTGATTAAAGAACTACAAGAGCACATCCAGGAGCTACTCCAGTGCATATACTAAAGAAACTCCTTATCAACCCAGCTTCATCAGAAATGGCCTAAGCCACACAGCCTTGAGACAACCTTATCAACTAAAGAAACACAAAGATAATTCCTCTGGGCACTAGAAGGTGACTTTAAAAAACAGTGCCTTTCAGGAGGCAATTTACCAGATGAAATTTTGAAGTGTCTAGTAGATCCCAAAGACTGAACATAACATTTGCAAAATGACATTAAACAGCAGCCCAGCTGTCTATGATCACATATCTTCAGAGTCTGAGAGTCAACCAAGGATGCATTTACCTAACTCTCACTACTACAAATGGACCATCATAATACATTAGAAATCCTGTCACTTTAAACACTATTTTATTTTTCTCTATAAACTGAAAGTCTTACCATTAATGTGCATCTCATTAAAATTTATTACAAACATTCCAACAAGGTCTATAAAATCTTGTTTACAAAATCCCGATAGTACAGAAAGAAAGAGATACCGATGGCATTGGCATCCTGTCTCTGCATAGCTAATGTACTCTAAAGTATGACCACCCAGTCCAATTATTTTCTTTGAAGTGTACACATTTCCTTCAGTCCTTGTAATCAAATACTACTTCAGAGACAGGAAGTAACACTACTTCCCTTGTGGCAAACAAGGACAACTTGATTAGAAAGATAAATACAGCTCCAGTTCAAATGTTTCAATCACTAGAGGTGGCACTTCCTGATTCTATCAGTGTTCCTTTGTGGTTTCTGGTATTCTCAGCAAAGTTCTTTACAATTCTGCCCACCATAAAATTTAGATCAATGTATTTTCAGAGTGGATATGAGGTGTTCTATTAGAAAGGTAAGATGAAGTTGGGGAATGTGATTTTTTAAAATACCTTCCTATCATACCACTTTTACAATATTAATTCTGAATTATCATTTTTTCTACATTGGAGGAATCATAAGCAAACAGGCAATGCTGAGAGTATATTAATATAAACTAAACTTATTAATATCAGTTGGAGAGCAGCAGTTAGAATGTGGTGGTGGGTCTGGGAGTGGTGGTTCATTCCTGTAATTCCAGCATTTTAACAGGCCAAGGTGGGAGGATTGCTTGAGGCCAGGAATTTGAGACCAGCCTGGACAACACAGCAAGAACCCGTCTCTACAGAAAAATTTTACAAAAAACAATTAGCCAGCCATGGCGGTGTAAACCTGTAGTCCCAGCTACTCTGGAGGCTGAGGCTGGAGAGTCCTTTGAGCCCAGGAGTTCAAGGTTGCAGAGAGCTAAGATCATGCCACAGCACTCCAGTCTGGGCAACAGGGTGAGACCCTGTCTCAATAAAAAAAAAGAATGTGGTAGGTGTTGCTATGGCAGAAGGCAAGAATTGGTCTGTATAAGGCACTAACATATAACCACAGTTACAGAAGCAAAGAAGAAAACAAAAATTATTCGAAGCCTGCCTTTAAAAACACAACGGACAGTAAAGTTCAAGATGAACAGTTCACAAGATTTACGGGTTCTCTCATGATTTTCTGATTTAAGAACTCTTTACCAATTCCAAACCTAATTTCTTCCTCCTCTGCACATCTACCGTCCCCTAAAACACCAATTCCACTATACTCTAGTTATCTGTTTTTACTGGCTATCTCCCTGCCCTCCCACATGAGCACAAACACAAATGCATACACTGTGCATCTGGAGTAAAGGACCACGTGGTCATCTGAGCATTTCTGGTGGTGGGCACTGCGTCTGGCTCATAGATGCTCATTCAGTCAATGTTTACAGAGTGAATAAATGACTGAACCAATAACTATTAAGTAAACTGAAGACAAAAATCATACATTGTTAAGACTGGAAGAGATTTAAGAAAATATCTAATTCAATACCCTTATTTTACAGTTGAAGAAACCATGCAGAGAGACGCAACGTCCCACCATAGACAAAAACCTAGCCTGGGGCTTGTAAATTACATGTTTGGGTACTTTCAAACAACTGGGGCCAACAGTTTTCTATTTTACAGATGTCAAAGTCACTTTGTTTAGTTACTGCTCCCCATCACCAAAAGATAATTCGGCTTTTATACTCCACAGTCTAAATGGAAAATGTAAGAATTATAACTGAAATTAAAATCAGCTTGGTGAGGCCAGGTGCAATAGCACACACCTGTAATCCCAGCACTCTGGGAGGCTAAGGCAAGTGAATCACTTGAGGTCAGGAGTTCGAGACCAACCTGGCAAACATGGTGAAACCCCATCTCTACTAAAAAACTAAAAAAATTTAAAAATTATCTGAGCGTGGTTGCACAGGCCTGTAGTCCCAGCTACTTGGGAGGCTGAGGCACGAGAATCACTTGAACCCAGGAGGAGGAGGTTGCAGTGAGCCAAGATTGCGCCCCTGCACTCCAGCCTGGGCAACAAAGTGAGGCTCCATCTCAAAAAAAAAAAAAAAAATCAGCTTGGTTAAAAAGATTGGTAAATTAGTCACCTACGTAGCCTCAAAAAAAATTTTAATCTTATCAGCCAGAAAGAAGTTCTCAGTTTATAAGTGGATTTTGAATACCTATTTTACTCCCCTCTTCCCACTGTTATTATACATGGCTAGTAATTGTCTGCATTACAATAGTCTTGTTTTTGTTAATCATACTACCATTCTCATTTTTTTCACAGATAAGGAACAGACCCCCAAATTCTGGGATTCTATGTGGTAAAGAGAACTGAAACATGGACACAAGAAAGGAATCATATTAAAAATATTAAAAGGTTATGAGAATGATAACTGTGGTATATCCACTCAATAGAATACTGCAGTTATTACAAGTGACCTTTATGAGTAGTTTATAACAGCATAAAATATGATTAATAGTGTTAAATAAAAAGATATAAAATTTGGCATAAATAATTAAAACTCAGCAGAGAAAAATGGCAAGAAATAAATACACCAAAGATGTTGGTTATGTTCAGGTGGTAGAATTAAAGGTTATCTTCTTCTCTTCCTTTTTCCATATTTAAAAAATGTTCTAAAGCATATTTATTTACTTTTATAATGGAAAAATAAAATAGATTAAATCTTTTTACAGAAACTAAGAAGTTGGTATCAGAGGCTGCACAGTCAATATTGAACTTCCCTTTGTAAGTTTCTTTTGGGTCTCTGTTTTTGTCTTCCTTCCAGATTCTCCAATTCTTGTCAAAAAGTCCCTGGAGAGGATATCTTTTGAGCTAAGAAATGGGGTCCTGATTGAAGATATAAAGTAATGAAACCTCAGTGTCACTTCTTCCCTTACGAGCTGTTTGAGAAATATACTGAGAAATTCACTCTATTTGTTGGAGTGAAGAACTTCCTGCAAATGCCTTTTACTAGATTTTTTATGTTCTTAGAAAACCTGAAAAGTCCCTAAATAATTTACACACTCTTTCCTGGGTTTGGTTGCTGGATGTAAGTTCAAATTTTTTTCTCCATGACAATAAATGGTTTTTCTTTTGAGATTACTGATTACTATGACACTAATGGCCCAATTAAAATGTAGATGTAACTTTCAGGTACCATCTATTTTAAAAAGAATAAAATAAGCTCAATAGGATGTAACCCTCCAGCTACTTCCTAAGTTGCTTAAAGCACATTCCCCCACCCTTTTAAAAAGCTATTTTTCCAAAAATTACAGTGCTTGGTGTGTCTGCACCACAGGTAGCTTTCACCTGCAGGCAGGGCAACATCAGGGAATCACAAAGCAAAAGCTGAGAAATTAATGCTGCTCCTCCTTTCTCACCTTCTCTGGGAAAGCTGTATGTGACTGCCTGACACTTACAAATGAATATGCAGGCTCCCAACTCTGATACCCCAAGGAACACAAGGAAGAGTCAGCTGAGCTCTCTTCTTCCCTCATGTGCACCATCTGGTTCACTTTCTACATGTAAGTGCATTTTCCACATTGCAGAAGCATGTGCTCATTGGAAGGCTGTATGGCTTTGTAGCTAAACAGTAAGAACAGAAAGCTCTTGCTGGTCTAAGAACTCTGAGAAGATCTAAGCAGCAACTTAGGCAACTATCTTGAGGGCTGCAACAAGATGCTACCATTGAGCATTCTACCCATTGCAGGTGTACTCAGCTTTTCCCAAAGGGAAAAATATGCAGCTCTTCACTCCTGTTTCTAGACTTCTGTTCCCATGGCTTAGGGTTCTTGAGCCTGTGACAGAAAATATTGCTCTCAAATAAATTCCTCATAATTCCCTCAAACACTGTTTATCCTTAACATTACAAACCACACTAGTTAATCCTTAACAAAGAAATATGTAGGGAATATTTATTCATGCCCAAACTCAAAAATAATTAAAAACAGAATTTGAGATTAGTTACAGAAACATAAATAATACTCCAGCATAAAAATAAACAATATGAGGAAAGATTCCCTCTCTTGGTATCTCAACCCTTTGACTTTTGCCCACTATGACACATAATAAATATTTAGGTTGATGATGCTTCCTGAGACAGTGTAAAACTCTATTTTGATCTCTTCATCTCAAATTATGCCACTGCTTTCCTTGAAAACTTCTCTGTGTTAAACCCAATCTATTGAAGTGCGCACAAACTTGTACTTCAATTAAATAAAAACATTAATAGATCAAATATAAACCACACCTTACTTGTTACTCTGAATTTTGCTTAGTGTTAATACATACTAATACAATAAAAGGTCTAAATTATTTTAATGAGGATCCATAAATGATAGCTTAGAATCTCTTCTTCCAAAATCTACTTTTGCTTGATGCATACGGTTTCACTCCCCATCCCACCAATAAAAGTATGCCTGGGAATATTCAAGAGCAGATGTGATGAAAGCTGAGTGATGGTCTTCTTTTGGTCAGAAATTAGGTACAAATTATGTGGCCGTGTAAGGAGAAAGAAGAAAATCAATAGAAAAAGCAGAAAAGCCATAGCTACAGGAAGCCTTGCAGAAATTATAGCTAGTTGAGTGTTCCATTGTCATAAGACCAGAAGCATAGTTTTAGAACTAGAAGACATCTATGAGGCCCTGTTCATGCCATCAGTTTAGAGGAAAATGGGCTTTAGGAAGGTTTGTGACTTGTTCAAGGTCACATATATGGTTGGCAGTAGAGCTAGACTAGAAATAGAATCTGGATCTTTTGGTTCCAAGTTTTCTTTCAACTATACCACAAAACATATTAGTTCTTAAAATCATCAAAATATAAACCATTTGAGTGAAAAACTTTCTAAACTAATGTTAGAAAGGGGGTCTAAATGTTTGTGTCCTCCCAAAATTCGTATGTTGAAAACTAATCCTCAAGGTGATGGTATTATGAGGTGGGGGCTTTGGATGGTGATTAGATCATGGGGGTGAACCCCTCATGAATGAAATTAGTACCCTTATAAAAGAGGTCCCAGATAAATCTCTCACCCCTTCTGCCATGTAAGGTTACAGTGAAAAGACAGTCATCTATGAGGAACCAGGCCCTTATAGACACCATATCTGCTGGTGCCTTGACCTTGGACCTCACAGCCTACAGAACTGTGAGAAATAAAGTTCTGTAGTTTATCAGCCACCCAGTCTATGGTATTTTGTTATAGCAGGCTGTATTAGTCCATTTTCATACTGCTATGAAGAAATACCCAAGACTGGGTAATTATAAAGAAATAGAGGTTTAATGGATTCACAGTTCCACATGGCTGAGGAGGCCTCACAATCATAGCAGAAGGTGAAAGAGGAGCAAAGGCATGTCTTACATGGTGGCATACAAGAAGAGCACGTGCAGGGGAACACTCCTTTATAAAACCATCAGATATTGTGCGATTTATTCACTACCACAAAAACAGCACAGGAAAAACCCACCCCCACGATTCAATTACCTCCCACCTGGTCCCTCCCATGACACATGGGGATTATGGGAGCTACAATACAAGATGAGATTTGGGTGGGGACACAGCCAAACCATATCACAGGCTGACAGGATTAATACACTGGTTTACATAATTCCTGCTTTTATATACAGAATATAAAAAACATTATTGAACCTTTTCTCTGGGAATCAAGGTCACCAGTGTGAAGATCAACAATGTGAACTCTATAATACAATCTGTGAATGCTAATATGACTTTGAGTGTAGTACAATGTCAGGAATCTAAGTGCTTTTTATAGATTTACTCTTTGCTCTCATTACTTATGTTTTCAGTGTTGCTGCTCCAAGTATCATCCCCTTCCCCACCTTCTTGTTTCAATTCTAAACTCTTACTTTTTCTGAAGTCTATCCTCTAGAGTAATATAAAATGCAGACAAATGAATCCCCTATTTCTTGCAGCATTATTCATAAGAGCAAAACAAAAATGAAAATGTCCAACATAAGAGTGAGTGATACTTTCAAATAGAATATGATGTAGCCATTAAAATTATCTTCACATGAAGAGGCTTTAATGAAATGAGGAAGTGCTTATGTAATAATGTTAAATGCAAAAAGCAGGATATAAAATTACAATAAAACTACCAGATACCAACTACATTTTAAAAATGCTTAGAGTGAGGAAAACATACCAAAGTGTTTACAGTAGTAAGATTACTGACAATTATTCTCAGATTATACTGTTCTATGTATTTCTGTTCATTTCTGCAATTAAAGTTTAACACTTTAAGTCAGAAAAAGAATTTTATAGAAGAAAATATCACATTGGAAAATATAACCTTCAGAACTATATAAAATAAAAATATATAGATTCTAGGTGAGAATTGAAAGCCTCTGTTGTATGGACTTGTCCACAGTTCTGTGACACGGTAGGGTTGTACACACATGGTTTTTGCTCACTTCCCATTTCTTTGCTGAATTCAAGGTTGCTAGATAGCTGAATTTTGTGGATGGGCAAAGCATTAAAGTATATATGTATTAAATGGGAAGAGAAAGAGAAAGAAAAAAAGGAGAGGGTGAAAAAATTCTGAGCCAATGATTTTAGAAAAATATCTAAGTGTTTTTTTCATTAATTGGTTTTTTATTAATAGAAGTTTAGACACTACAAATAGCAGTAATTGTCATTAAGTCACTCAGGCTAATTTATCAGTGAATCAGTATTAAAGACAAATTAACCTTTCTAGAGACCAAGATATCTTCTAACTAATAATTAACTATCTCCTAAAACTGGGAGAGCTGAATCAAGAATGTGAGGAAGTCAAAACTAAGATAGCATAGAAAGAAGCTAAACAGTTGAAGCAAATGAGTGTCTTAGTACAGATGCTCCTTGACTTAGAATGAGATTATGTCCTGATAAACCTATTGTAAATTGAAAATATCCTAAGGTGAAAATTCATTTAATACACCTAACCTACTGAACATCATAGCTTAGTTTAGACTAACTTATATATGCTCAGAACACTTACATTAGCCTGTAGTTGGACAAAGTCATTTAACACAAAGTCTATTTCATAATAAAGTGAATAAAGTGTTGAATGTCATGTAATTTAGTGAATACTATATTGAAAATGAAAAACAAAACGGGTGTACATGAAGTACAGATTTTACTGAATGTGCATCACTTTTGCACCATCATAAAGTCAAAAACTACTAAATTAAACCATTCTAAGTCAGGCAGCTTCCCTGTAGGATGGTTATATCTGCACATATTGGATACTACTAGCAATTTTCTTTTTCTTTTTTTTTTTTTTTTGAGATGGAGTCTCGCTTTGTCACCCAGGCTGGAGTACAGTGGCACGATCTTGGCTCACTGCAAGCTCTGCCTCCTGGGTTCACGCCATTCTCCTGCCTCAGCCTCCTGAGTAGCTGGGACTACAGGCACCTGCCACCACACCTGGCTAATTTTTTGTATTTTTAGTAGAGACAGGGTTTCACCGTGTTACCCAGGATGGTCTCGATCTCCTGACCTCATGATCCACCCACCTCGGCCTCCCAAAGTGCTAGGATTACAGGCATGAGCCACCACACCTGGCCTACTATTACCAATTTTCTATCCTAATTCTTTTGTATTATTATATTTTTCTGCTAAATAGTAACATTTTTTTCTTACCTCTTTCTTTGACTGAAATCATTAACATATGGGTTATGGAGCTGGAGGTAGTGACTTTTGGTTTTGCAACACACAGTGACACTCATTCACTCATGCATACACATAGCCTATCCTCCCACATCCACTGCCCTGCATCACCTCATGCAGAGATGACCAAAGGCAAACTAAGCTCAGAGTGGGTGTTTTATCAAATAGATGTTGCTAGACTTTTCAAAGCTTCTGAAGATCACTTAAAAAACTTCCCCTCTGCCTTCCCAAACACTACATGCCAAGAAAAGACTAAGTTAGAATACGGCTGGCCCTTGAACAACATAGGTTTAACTGCATGGGCCCATTTATATGTGCATTTTCTTCTGTCTCTGACACCCCTGAGACAGCAAGACCAGTTCTTCCTCTCCTCTTCAGCAGTCTGTTCAGTCTCCTCAAAGTAAAGACAGTGAGGATGAAGACCTTTATGATGGTCCACTTCCATTTAATAAATAGTAAATATATTTTCTCTTTTTTATTATTTTCATAAATTTCTGTAGCTTAATTAGTCATAATAATACGGTATAAATACATATAACATACAGAATATGTGTTAATTGACGGTTTATGTAATCAGTAAGGTTTCTGGTCAACAGTACGCTATTAGTAGTTAAGATTTTTGGGGAATCAAAAGTTTTATGCTAATTTTTGACTGCATGAAGAATTGGCATCCCTAACCCCCATGTTGTGCAAGGGTCAGGTGTACTTTACACTGGTTTAAGGGATAGACAAGGTCCAAATCTGTTCTCATTCATCACTAGTGGCATTAATTAGCATTTGCAATATGATCTCTAAGGACTTCCCCAAACATGATAATATTTTATTGTTATAATAGCCCTGTGAGATTACATTAGCCCAATTTTACAGATGAAGAAACATAGGTTCTAAGAGGTTAATTTGCCGAAGATCACACCAGTATTAACCTGGGGGAAGGCCTAGATCTTAGATCCTCTAACTCTCAATCTTGTGTTTATTTCCACCGTTTCATGCTACATTATTGACAGATTAATTCTATGCCAAACTATTAGCCCCTAAAAGCCATGTGCAAGTGTACCTCTGAGGATCAGTTGCTGCTCAACAACAGTGCAGGAGAGTGGAAAATTACTCCTGAGGCAGGAAAAACTTGAGTGGTGGGTGATTGCAGCTAATGTTCATGCTCACCTTGATGTCTCCTTGTGCCCCTTCATCCACTAGAATGCATCCCCCTTCTCTTCACAAATACTTGCCCACCATTTGCCCTTCAAGGTTTAAAATAATGCCCCCTCTACAGAATTTCATGGAAAATTTCAGCCATTTCTACTATTTCTTGACTCCACATTTCATCTTAACTTTAATAACTTGAAGATATTACGGGGTGTATTTAGTCCCAAACTCCTCAGAAATTTTTCTCTAGAGCTCATACATGTATGTTTTAGCCCCCCAGCAAGACTTTAAGCAAGATCTATTTTCTACATCTCAGATTCCTTTCCATGTTTTCACTGCTTTTCTCTTTGCTTCAACTGCCTAGTATATTGCCATGCATTCAACAAGTGCTTACTGAGCAAATGAGAACCTGCATCAGTGTAGTAAAAGCATAGCTTGATTCGTAATTAGGAAGTTGGTGTCCCAGTTTTTACAACTAAGTAACTGCATTATTTCAGGCAAGTCCATGAGTTTGTTTTCTCACCATAAAATGGTCATAGTGAATGGACTATATGAGTTCTATGATCTATAAGATGCTATGAATATTTAAATATGATTTTGGTTGGGACTGATCAAAACCTTACTTTATTCCATTAAGGATGAGAGAAGAGATGAATAAGAATACCAATGAGAAGAATATTGAAAATAACGAAAATGCTAGGCAGAAGAAAGCCAATGTGTCTGGAAAACGAAAAAAAAGCAAAGAAGAATCAGAGAAGCAGAGATGTCCTGGGCAAAACTGGAAATATAGATCCTGCCTCAGAGGGAGGTGAAGGGGTTAGAGGGTGGAATATACACGGGGGCAGCTTAGTAACTAGAAATATTGGTTAAGTGGTTAGGCGAATGCACTATAATGTTTTGTTTTGTGTGATTTGCTCTTCTGTTTGCTATTTGAACTTGAAATCAAGTGGTAAGAAAGTATTGAGCATGCATAGATTCTGATGAAGAAAATAAGATACATGCTAAAAAATCCTTGTAAAAATAGAAACAGAAGTTCTTGGCATTAATAGAAGAATACCATTAACATTTGACCATTAGAAACCATTTTTCCTATACTTTTTCCTCCAATTTTTTTGAGAGGGGGAGGTGGAGAGGTACAGCAATTTTAATCAGGGTCTGCTGCTTAAGTTTAATTTTATTAAAGATTTTAATAATTCCAAGTAATACTATACTCATTTAATTAAAATTGGGTCTTAGCTGACAGACCATATAATAGATTAAAATAATGTTATAAGGAGGAAATAATGTTATAAGGAGGTCTGTCCATGACTTCATTAATAAGCTCCCTTGGATGAGAAGAACCTATGGCAGGCAGTGAGATGAAGTCTCTGATGTGGTAGTGTCTGAGTTGCTAAGGAAAAGAAAGTAATGATTAGCTTAACAGTTTGACAAAAAAAAAAAAACAAAAAAACAAAAATACCTCTTTAGAAAAGAAAACAACTAAAATTAACTCAAATATTTGAATCAAATAACATTTCTTGGATTCTCAGATGTAAAAGTTTTCAGTTGCTATCCAAATTGAAATAACACTTTAGGAGTACCCGGTTAATAAAAGGCCAAAAAAAGCTCAATAAAAAAGACCAAAATTTTAAAGGTATTTGATATTTAAGATCCATTTTTAGGAATCTTCTGACCATCTTGAGACTAAAACTGCAGAGAAGAAACTTACTATTAGTCCACGTTACATAACTTTGAATCCAGTTTGCCCTTAACCTTTTACCAAGTTTAACCAAGGTTTATAATGAAATTTTTTTGCAAGGAGAAAAAAAAAATGTGTGTTTTAAAAACAAACATACCTGCTTCATCATAGGATACGGTCAATTTTTCTAGCATTTCTCGGTCAATTGACAAAATCTGCTGTTCAAGGATGGTCTGGTAAGACAATACACTATTTTCTTTGTCTTTCTCGTAGTCCTGAAGATGCTGTTTAAGGGCCTCTGGGAGTCGAGATTTTACATATTCAGCTGCAGTCTGCAGATAAAACAGACAGAGAGAACTCCATTAGAAATTCTCCTCTTAGACTTTTTACTTACCCTCAGGTGCTACAGAGAAAGCTCAAAGCACTGTGAACCAACCCTCCAGACAGGCATGTCCTTGTCATCGTCATTTTAGTATCCACTGTACCCAGTAAGGTGATCTTCAAATAGACAGAATCACAAACCTCTAAGAGTTTTCTACTAGGTTTAAAGGTATAAAAGATGATAGATTTGGTTAGATATTCACAGAATTAGTGCTCAGAGTTTCAACTATTATAGTGAACTGAAGGCCCCTGATAGTGATTTTGCTGGATACAAATTTGACTTGCCCTTGTCTACAATACAGAAGACAGTCACTCATCTCAGCAATGACCCCATCCATGCTATGGCATCCACATCCCTACTTTGTTTTGTTAGTCTCTACTCATTAATGTTTACACAAGAACTCTTGTAAAGTGAATTTTATAAAGGAGAGTCCTCTGCTAGGATCGATAATGAAATAATGGGATAAACAGAAAATGAGGAGATTTAAGACAAAGCCCCTTAACCTTGGTGGGGGGGGCAGGGGAAAAAAAAAACCTCTTCACCACTTAAATGCCTTAAGCTGACATATATATAATTCTTACTTTGACAAGTTTGTTGTTGTTGCTGTTCGTTTTTTGCTTTTACACTATCTGTACAACACATTCCCAGATAGTTACATTCCAATTAGTAACAACTAATTACATGCAGTGATTTTCAATCAGGTAAGCATGTTCCACTTGGGGGTAGAGGGTAGGAAGGAAGATATGCATATTTTGAAAAGATTTTCCCAAAGATTCTGATATGTTCTTCTGGTAGGTTGCAGTGGTAGCATACTCTTTTCTCTCCAAGTTAAGAATCCCAGTGCTAGTTAAGCAGAATTTTATGAGCATAATTAAGTGACAGAGAGGCATGCATAAATCAGGGGAATTCTGAAATTTATAAAACTTCTCTCTTGGGAATGTCAAAAGTTTAGCATCTCCTTGCAGTACAGTCCTGCTTTACTCACATAGTGTCTAAGGTTAATAAATCAGTCAGTGAAGTCCTCCATATATTGTTCAAAATTATATTCACAACCAGTATAAAACTTCACACACACAATAACAACAACAATAAAAACTGCTGAAAAAAAAACAATGAAAAGATGGTCTCTGGGGCAATCTTTTCTTAGAGTAAGGCACACTTGTCTACACAGAAAATAAAAACCCCATAGTGTTCTGTTGCACAGTGGGTGACTATGGGTCTCAGTAAGGTGTTTTATGTTACAAAATAGCTAGAATAACTGTTTTTGAATGTTCCCAACATAAGTAAATTATAAATGAATGAGGTAAGGGACATGTTTACTACCTTGATTTGAACAATATACAAGACATACATGTATTGAGATATCAAACTGTACCTCATAAATATGTACAGTTACAATGTATCAATTTTTAAAATTCTGTACAGCTATTAATTATGCAATAAAATAAGTATACATTAAACATACATACTGATATATATATGATACATGCTAATCAACAGAGGTTCCATTTTTTTCATTTATAGAGTAATATCCTCCATAGCCTTTGGAAAAAATGAGATAGGACTATATGTGCTGACCAGGAAGAATACCATGATATATTGTTGAGGTTAAAAATCAAAGTCACAGAATATCAGGTATAGTATATCCTACAACATATATATATATATGAGTACAATTAAGTGACACACATATTTAGTATTATCATATAGGCATAGGAGAAGATATGGAAGAACATACTCCAATTGTGGAAGACACTTTATTTTTTTATTTTTATTTTTTTGAGACAGAGTTTCACTCTTGCTGCCCAGGTTGTAGTGCAATGGAGTGATCTTGGCTCACTGTAACCTCTGCCTACTGGGTTCAGGTGATTCTCCTGCCTCAGTCTCCTGAGTAGCTAGGATTACAAGCGCCTGCCACCATGCCCGGCTAATTTTGTGTGTGTGTGTGTTATTAGTAGAGCGGGGTTTTACCATGTTGGCCAGGCTGGTCTTGAACTCCTGATCTCAGGTAATCCATTTGCCTCAGCCTCCCAAAGTGCTGGGATTGCACGCTCAGACAATACTTGCTACGTTCCACGTTTTCGTATTGTTTCCAGGTTCTTACTATTGTAATTTTTAAAAATTGTCTTTAAAATGTATTTGGTTTGTAAAAATT
The DNA here is from genome assembly GCF_049350105.2 of Macaca mulatta. Taxonomy (NCBI): domain Eukaryota; kingdom Metazoa; phylum Chordata; class Mammalia; order Primates; family Cercopithecidae; genus Macaca; species Macaca mulatta. The sequence continues at coordinate 64,134,061 of NC_133407.1, read as the reverse complement.
TTATTTCAGTAGTTTTTGGGAAACAGGTGATTTTGGTTACATGAATAAGTTCTTTAGTGGTGATTTCTGAGATTTTGGTGCACCCGTCACTGGAGCAGTGTACACTGTACCCAATATTTAGTCTTCTATCCCTCATCCCCTTCCCACCCTCCCCCTTATGTCCCCAAAGTCCATTATATCATTCTTATGCCTTTGCATCCTCATAGCTTAGCTCCCACTTATAAGTGAGAATTTATAGTTTTCCATTTCTCAGTTACTTCTCACAGAACAACGGTCTCCAACTCCATCTAAATTGCTGGAAATGCCATTATTTCATTCTGTTTTATGGCTGGGTAGCATACCATGGTGTAAATACACCACATTTTCTTTATCCGCTTGTTGGTTGGTGGGCATTTAGGTTGGTTCCACAATTTTGCAATTGTGAATTGTGCTGCTATAAACATGCACGTACATGTGTCTTTTTCATATAATAACTTCTTTTCCTTTGGGTAGATACCCTAAAATATACTTCTTTATAACCTTCCCTTTAAATGTTAACACAATTCAGGATGGATGAAAAGAAACTTGCCAGAACAATGACAACTGACTTCCCAGGAAAAGTCCACTGAGAAGTGGTGGTGAAAAGTTGTATTTTAGCCCCTAGAGTAGCCAAAGATAACACAACACGTTTTATTTCGAGATTTATATTTATATTTCCTAATTCTGTTGCTGACAAAATTACAACTTTAACATCACCAAACATTGTTCAATTTCTCTGCCAGCCAGCTAGTGCAGAACAAAAGAAATTATTCCATAAAATGTAAATGGACTCAGCACATTTGTGCAACATATTTAATTGTAGAATTTAATAACATTTTTTCCCTGACACTGGAAAATGAAGAGACACACTGCACAATAACTGTTTTTATTATTATTATTATTATTATTATTATTATACTTTAAGTTCTAGGGTACATGTGCATAACGTGCAGGTTTGTTACATATGTATACTTGTGCCATGTTGGTGTGCTGCACCCATCAATAACTGTTTTTAAACTCACACTACCTTGTTACTCAGTGTAATATCTGTCATTAATTTTCCTCCTTGAAATACCTATGAGGTACAGGAAATAGTTCCATAATTCACATTTTACAAATATTGATATAGTCTGTATTATTGAAAGCACATCACGGGATTACTGGCTAGCCATATGCAGAAGATTGAAACTGGACCCCTTCTTTACACAATATACAAAAATTAACTCAAGATGGATTAAAGACTTTAATGTAAAACTCCAAACTATAAAAACCCTGGAAGATAACCTAGGCAACACCATTCAGGACATAGGCACGGGCAAAGATTTCATGATGAAGACACCAAAAGCAACTGCAAAAAAACCAAAAATTGACAAATAGGATCTAATTAATCTAAAGAGCTTCTGCACAGCAAAAGAAACTATCATCAGAGTAAACAGACAACCTACAGAATGGGAGAAAATTTTTGAAAATTCTGCACCTGACAAAGGCCTAATATTCAGCATCTATAAGGAATTTAAACAAATTTACAAGAAAAACACAACCCCATAAAAAAGTGGACAAATGACATGAATAGATACCTTTCAAAAGAATACATACATGTGGCCAACAATCATGACAAAAAGCTCAACATCACTGATCTTTAGAGAAATGCAAATTAAAACACAATGAGAGGCTGGGCATGGTGGCTCACGCCTGTAATCCCAGCACTTTGGGAGGCCGAGGTGGGCGGATCACGAGGTCAGGAGATCAAGACCATTCTGGCTAACACGGTGAAACCCCATCTCCACCAAAAATACAAAAAATTACCCGGGAATGGTGGCGGGCGCCTGTAGTCCCAGCTACTCGGGAGGCTGAGACAGGAGAATGGTGTGAATTGGGAAGCGGAGCGTGCAGTGAGCCGAGATCATGCCACTGCACTCCAGCCTGGGCTACAGAGCAAGACTCCGTCTCAAAAAAACAAAAAACAAAACAAAACAAAAAAAACACAATGAGATACCATCTAACACCAGTCAAAAAGGCTATTATTAAGAAGTCAAATAATAACAGATGATAGCAAGGTTGAGGAGGAAAAGGAACACTTTTACACTGCTGGTGGGAGTGTAAATTAGTTCAGTCATTGTGGAAGACAGTATGGTAATTCCTCAAAGACAGAAAGACAGAAATACCATTCAACTCAGCAATCCCATTACTGGGTATATACCCAAAGGAATAGAAATCATTCTATTATAAAGACACACGCTCACATATGCTCATTGCAGCACTATTCACAATAGCAAAGACATGGAATCAACGTAAATGCCCATCAATGATAAACTAGATTAAGAAAACGTAGTACATATACACCATGGAATACTATGCAGCCATAAAAAAGAATAAGATCATGTCCTTTGCAGGCATATGGATGCAGCTGGAGGCTATTATCCTTAGCAAAGTAACACAGGAACAGAAAACCAAATACTGAGGTCTCTTACTGGTTTTAGCCAATCCTTCATTTTTCAAAGTTTGGCTCAAAAGTCATGTATATACTGTTAGTATTGCCTAACCTAACTTGAACATCTAAGAGCATCCAACAGCTTTCCAATTATTTTGTATTTGTACAGGTATAGGTACTTTAGCTCCTCCATCTGGCAGAAATAAGGACTGTATCTTACACATTATTATGTTGCCCCATATCTGGTTCAATGCTTTGTACCACAGAAGCGCAATACTTTGACACTATGCAAAAAACAAGTACTTTCAGATAGCTTGGGAGAAGATGTTTTGACAGTTCCTAATTATTTGCTTGCATACAGATCTTCCTTTCACAATTTCAGATAGAGAATAAAAGTCTGGTTTTCTACTGGCAAATGGAACTATTCTTGGTCTTTAATTTTCTTTCATGCCATTATTTTAGAAAAGTAAACAGCTCAAACCCAATCATCATTCACATGACAAAATGGCAAATTATGTGTTTCACACTTAAAGCTGTGTGAAGCTTTATTTAATGTTTTCCTCTCCATAATCATTTGATCTTCTCCATTCTTGCCTTTATTTCTGCATTTAACAATGGGCTTGATTGATTCTTCTAGGGACCCTTTGAGGAATCATGTATAACGTACATCAGAGCAGTACACCTGAGTTAAAGTTGCCTTGCAGGATGTTAATTACCCCTGGACTTTCAGCTTTATGCTTAGCCAGATGTATCCTAAATGGCTGAAGAGAAACCTTAGGGAAGAAAGTGCAAAAGAGTTCACAGGTTCCCTCCAGTTAGACATGAAAAGACGGTGGCTTCGGCAACAGCCAGAGTAAAAAGATGAACTAAAAACTTACAAGGCAGGGCATAAAAGGTGCTGAATGTACCTTCTTATAGAATTGACATATATTTATATTACCCATTCCAGCGTTAGTCTGGAAGACATTAAAGGGTTACAGTAAACTCTATAAAAAGAACTCAGTGGGTAAGAAGGATAAATGAAAAGAAGCAAAATGATTAAGAACCTAAATTCTGGAAATGTAGCTAGAATGCTGATGCTGGTCATTAGGCTAAAAAACTATTTACTATTATATGGTATATTGTTTAAGAACCAATACATATTAAATAATTTGGGTGGGGTGGTGTAAAAGTATATTTCAAGAGCTGCTAAATGTTTCACAATTTATCTTAAAAAGAAAACTTGTTAGCCGGCCAATTCTAATTTATTGACTGTCTGCTGAGTAATACATATTAGGCTTGAACTGTTGGGAAAACAAGCCTTTACCATAAAGGAACCTGCAATCTTAATATGCAAACAAAACACATGAAATACTAGAAAAACACATTTTACAAAGTAATGCAAAAATAGGCATGAATCCTGAGATAAATTAATATATTTATTTAATGCATGAGTTATGTTAAGTGCTAAACAGCCTTTAGGGAGAGAAATTAAGATAGGAGGGGAACACGGAAAAATAATCAGGAAATAATTCTGGTAGAATTTAAAGACCAATTTAAAAAAAATAACTTAAGAAAGAAGGCCGGGTGCGGTGGCTCACACCTGTAATCACAGCACTTTGGGAGGCCAAGACAGGCAGATCACGAGGTCAAGAGATCGAGACCATCCTGGCCAATATGGTGAAACTCTGTCTCTACTAAAAATACAAAAATTAGCTGGGCGTGGTGGCGCGTGCTGTAGTCCCAGCTACTCGGGAGGCTAAAGCAGGAGAATCGCTTGAACCCAGAAGGCAGAGGTTGCAGTAAGCAGAGATCACATCATTGCACTCCAGCCTGATGACAGAGCGATACTCTGACTCAAAAAGAAAAATAACACCTAGGAAATATTCTTCCAGACATTGGCCTAGGCAAAGAATTGATTATGAAGACCCTAAAGGCAAAAGCAACAAAATAGACAAATGGGACTTAATTAAACTACAGAGTTTCCACACAGCAAAAGAAACTATCAACAGAATAAGCAATTAAAAATTGTGTTATAAAAGAGTACTAAATTATGTATGAAAATATTCATAATAAAAAGCAGATTAAGGCTGGACACAGTGGCTCACCCCTGTAATCCTAGCATTTTGGGAGGCTGAGACAGGTGGATCATTTGAGCTCAGGAGATCAAGACCAGCCTGGGCAACATGGCAAGACCCTGTCTCTACTAAAAATACAAAAAAACAGCCAGGCGTGGTGGCACGCACCTGTGGTCCTAGCTACTCAGGAGGCTGAGGTGGGTGGATTGCTTGAGCCCTGGGAGGTGGAGGTTGCAGTGAGCTGAGATGGCACCATTGCACTCCAGCCTGAGTGACAGAGTGAGACACTTTCAAAAACAAGGAGATTACGAAGTAGTTTGTATACCTCATCTATGAGGAAAAAAATGGGTGAATTAAATTAATGTATATCATTAGTTATCTCAGAGTAATAAACATTGGGGTGACTTACTTTTTCTCTCTAAAGTTTTCCAAATTTTATAAAATAAAACAATATTTCTATGTGCCAGCACTGTGCTGAATGCTTTAAAAGTGTTAGCATATTTAATCCTTACAACAACCCTAACAGATTTTTACAGATGAAGAAACAGACTCAGAGAGGTTAAGAAACTTATCCTCGGTTATACAGTGAGTACTGGAGCAGGAAACACAAATTGCTTTTAAATTAGAAAAAAATATTAATTTTTTACAAAGATGGCAATGCCTTCTGTGGTCACTTCTTTACACGGTAAAGCAGCCCAGGCTGGGATAAAACCCAGAAGAGAACAAAAGAACACATGAGCAAAGCTTCCCAACAGATGGGAAAGAAAAACATGCCTTCAATGCTGCGTAACTGGAAGCTAAAGCTGAGGGCAAAGCTGTTAAAAGCAACGGGAAAACTGAGTAAAGTTACACAACATATTAAATTCACTGTTGCAAATTTAACAGTAAGCCTGAAAACATTCATCACTCCATATTTTAGGGAATATCCACCACCATCACCATGACCCTCCCAAAATCTCTGTGAGGGAAAAGTATTAAACTTATCTGCAAGTTTCCAGGGAGCCAAAAGCTTGTCTCAATATGAAGCTTGACTTCATATTAAGTGATGTAATTAAATTCTAATAGAGCTGCCATTAGAAAAAGATGACCAGCAAACTAGACCAATGTTTCAAATCACTTTTAGTATATTTCTCTGGGAAAAAAAAAAAAAGTGTCATAGTCAAGTTACTTTACTCACTTTGTTACGTTACTCATTTTGACCTTTAGTGGACTTAAAATAAAAACAGGCTTCTGATATCCTTAACTATGAAAATATGCTTCATCACATAATAATTTTTACTTAATAATTCATATGTCACAGTTGTGTGAGTTTTTTATTTTTTGTTCCTTCAGTTGTTAACAAATATTCTATTTTACTACCAATTCTAAGACTTAGTGAATAGTAAGCAATTTTATGAAGTTTTAGGTAATGATAATCAAAAAGAAAGTGCTTCTATACTCAATAAATTCTTATTTAGAAGATACTTTTTAAACCAAGAAATGGATTTATCATTAACTTTGTAATGAAGTATGTTGTAAATGTTGGTCCTGATATAGAGACGCAATTTCCAACTAACTGAAAAACCATGAGTTGAGATTTTAAGATTTCAAAACCTGAGACAAGCATCTTAAGAAGAAAAGGGATTTTTGCCTCATGGATGGTCTAGAGAGTGCTTTGCCAAGACAAAGAGTTTAAGAATTTTAATACCCCTCAAATTTCACAATTTTATAAATTACCTTTCCCCCTCCATTTTATTTAACACACCTGAACACACACAATTATAATCTGAAAAGAGAGAGAAACCCTCAAGCTCCATTAAACTGAATGAGACAAATAATTGATGGCAGTGTCTTTTAATTTATGTTTACACCACATATATGCCTATAAAGCACACAGGGCTTCTGCTTCAGTTACATGTGTTGACTGTGAATGGACACAGCCTTCTAAAGCTGGAAAAAAAGGGACAAAAGCAAAAGCAAAAGGACTCATCTTTGCACTCATGTCAACAGTAAATTTAACACTGATAAATTTTAAAACACTGATAAGTCATAAAATAAGATGCTAGATCTGGCTTTAAGGGCATCTGATCAGTGGCCCTTTCCTGTGAGGAGACTTTGGCACTGAGGAAGACATACAGGGAAGTAAGATGAGAATCAATTCTGCAAATACTGAGTAGAAGAAGGGCTGAATAGAACCTACAAAGAACTCAAACAAATTTACAAGAAAAAAACAAACAACCCCATCAAAAAGTGGGCAAAGGATATGAACAGACAGTTCTCAAAAGAAGACATTCATACAGCCAACAGACACATGAAAAAATGCTCATTATCGCTGGCCATCAGAGAAATGCAAATCAAAACCACAATGAGATACCATCTCACACCAGTTAGAATGGCGATCATTAAAAAGTCAGGAAACAACAGGTGCTGGAGAGGCTGTGGAGAAATAGGAACACTTTTACACTGTTGGTGGGATTGTAAACTAGTTCAACCATTATGGAAAACAGTATGGCAATTCCTCAAGGATCTAGAACTAGATGTACCATATGACCCAGCCATCCCATTACTGGGTATATATCCAAAGGATTATAAATCATGCTGCTATAAAGACACATGCACACGTATGTTTACTGCGGCACTATTCACAATAGCAAAGACTTGGAATCAACCCAAATGTCCATCAGTGGCAGACTGGATTAAGAAAATGTGGCACATATACACCATGGTATACTATGCAGCCATAAAAAAGGATGAGTTTGTGTCCTTTGTAGGGACATGGATGCAGCTGGAAACCATCATTCTTAGCAAACTATCACAAGAACAGAAAACCAAACACTGCATGTTCTCACTCATAGGTGGGAACTGAACAATGAGATCACTTGGACTTGGGAAGGAGAACATCACACACCGGGGCCTATCATGGGGAGGGGGGAGGGGGGAGGGATTGCATTGGGAGTTATACCTGATGTAAATGATGAGTTGATGGGTGCTGACGAGTTGATGGGTGCAGCACACCAACATGGCACAAGTATACATATGTAACAAACCTGCACGTTATGCACATGTACCCTAGAACTTAAAGTATAATAAAAAAAAAGAAAAAAGAAAAAAGAAAAAGGGCTGAATTTAGGGAAATGGTCACTGAGGGACAATCATAAGGTATTCACAAGATAAAGGAGAGATTATCATGGGAATGCTTCGAAATTCACACTAGAGGAAGAAAGAAGACAGAAGAGAGTAATATTTTAGCGCAAGCAAGGTTTCCCTGCCCTTGAAGAGAAGGGATGTGTGTTTGCTGACCTGGCAGCAGCCAGCACACAGACCACACGTTAATTTACTTAGTTTCACCTTGGAATCCATCTTTCTTATGGTAACATATCATTAACTTTTGACAGCTGCTCTTTGGCTCCAGGCACTTTAAAATGAAGTCAGAGTGAGTGCCCTTGCCCACCAGGAAGAGAACATAAGGCAAGGGAGTTTACTCTCTCATGCCTGCCAAGAGTGTCATTTCTTGCCATTTTTAGTCTTCGGCACTTCTAACCTGGAGAGGTTATTCAAATAAGATGACCATCTTGCACTCCTGAATTCATAATTCTGCCTCAAGAAGGCAAATTTGATTCCTTCAAGAGAGATGGCATCAGGAAAAAGTCCCAAGCTGAAACCAGAAGCATAAAAATGAAATCTTACACCTATTACAGAGATTTAAGATTGCTCTGGAGAACGAAAGCTGCAGACGTGCAAATGCTAGTCATGTGGTAAAATGACTACCGCAGAGGGCATAACACTCAGTGTGTGAAAGACTTGAAGTCATCTAACCGATGGAGTATGAAGACTAAAGTTCCCATTTAGTTTAAGCATTAAATAACTTTATCAGTCATCTAATTCATATTCAATCTGACACTATATTCATGTGGCAGCACCAAGTATGCCAGCGTGTGAAAATATCACTCAAATCCCACTTTCTGTCTGATGGCTTCCCTAATTGCAGATGGATGCTTTTGTACATAAAAACTAACTTACCTCTCTTTTCTAGATCTTACCCTGTAATTGCAATAAAATATAATTTTGCCAAATTATCAAACATTGTTCACCTATGTGGCCCATTTTCCTTATCTTATTATTTCGATGGAAATCTACCCTCAAACTCTAAAGGATTAAAAAATGTATCTGCTTTACAGTCTAACAAAAAGTTGACCTTACTTCCCTACTGCCACAGTGATGATGAATTCTTTGTCCCTCAATATTACACATGATCCAGGGATAGGTTAAGGGATTCAGGGGGAATAGTTTGTACTAGTTTCATGATCCTTTTGTTTTAAAGCACACATACACATCTATGTTCTCCTGAGGGATAAAACAGCCTAATGTCGGACTTTCTCATCAACCTGTTGAGAAAACAAGCAGCACTCGGTCAAAGCAATCTGGCTAAATTTTGTGATGGGTGAGTTCCTGTCTTTTCTGCAGTTATAGAAAGAAGATGTTTCACATTCTATACACATGAGATCTATAGAAGAAAACTGCAAAGTAATATTTGTTTACAGAGAGAACTATGTTTCCTATTTCAGAGAAAATTATGGTTAATTACTGATAAATTCCCTTCCCTTTCTGAATCTTGGGCTGTAGAGCTTGGAGAAATATTAACTTCCATTAGTGCTATCCAAATGTATTCCAGAAAGTTCCATGTGGAATGCTAACTGAAAATGCCCTTGGAAATTCAGGAAGCCAATGGGACTGTTAGAAGTGAATTATAAAACACTCATGAGTTATTAATCAAAAAGAACTCTGAAGCTATGACAGTAGAGCAGCCGCTTAGGAGGTAGCCAAAACACGGTCAGATAAAAACGTTCTTTGGCTGGCAACCTCTATTTATATAGGAGTAGCGCCAGAGAACTCCTACTAGGCCTCGTTTGGCTTCTGCCTTGCAGCTATCTACCAGGCTCTTTAGGGTGGGCCTCCAGAAGGCAGGTGTGGCCAGGGTGGCAGGGAAGCTCCAGACGAATGCCAGTTGGGCTTCTGTCTCCAATCTGACATGACTTTAGGAGGTGCCTTCAAAACCCGTATTAGATTAAGGCTCCCTGTATGTGTAGTTGGGGTATGGAGAAGGTCTGGTCTTTCTGTCCAGGGAGCTGATAACGGCCTTATTTAGTGTGATATGAGTAACCCCAAAAGGATCCCCACCCCCAAATCATTTTCCCTTTTTTGACGCCTGAAATTCTATCATTATAGCTTCAATCTTTGGTTAACGCCAGCTCTTCACCTACCAAAAGGTAAATATTTTCAGGAGGAGTAGTATACTAAGTAAATATTCAGTCTTAGTATGAGCAAGTTGATCAGATTTTTACCTACAAGGAGGTGGATTGACAAGCAATAAGGCACCCAAGGAGACTCCTGGGAATGGAGTGTAAAGTATGAAAGTGAAGATAAAGAAAGACAAATGTTCTCTACTTTGAAATTTAATTTTGTGTGGAGGAAAACACAAAGATCTGTGCTCCTTGAAGGTCTAAATTACTTTTCTCTGTCTCTGGCTCCCGCTTCGAGACCTGCCATCAAAGCTTGTTTGAGGCTAACCTAATGAAGCAAACTTAATTTGTTGTATCTCACATATGGATAAATAAAGAACAAATTCAGTAGCATCTACTACATACATATAATTTTAAAACTTCTGTACAAATAGGAATCATCCCTTTGGTTGCAAAAGTAGTCTCTCAGAATTAACGCGATTGCTTTCCCACTTGTCACCACAATGTCCTACGTTCAGATCTCTGTTACAGCTCTCAACTACTTCAAAGTATCTCTATCTAGTCACCTATTTGCCTTCCCACTAGTTTATGAGCAACCAGAAGGTAGGACAGAAGCTTTTTCACCTATGTGGGTTTCCCTGACACTTAGTCCAACATGGGCATGATGGCAGAAAAGGATGGGGAATGGGTGCTTTAAAACCAGTCTTAATATCCTATGAGTGATAACTCTACATGATCACAAAGAAAGATAAAAGGGATCGTGCCTACAATGTTTCTTCCTATCACTCTGACATTTACCTCTCTTCTGCCACAAAGCATATAAATGTCATACTATTTTATACTTGCCAAGCATCACATCTTATTTTATATCACAGGAACCCACTTGCAAGGACTGCTGGTTTGGACAGAGCCAGAGCCTGTTGTATCTCATAATAAAAATGTGTTTTCAAATATTTTTGTATTATTTTCAACCCGACTAAAACATCTTTGAGAGCAACAGATCCTCTTCCCAGAAATACACACCCAGTATCTAACGTTTCATTTTAGGAATCCAGGTTTAAAGCTCATAAACAGGGCCATGGTGAAGTCTTATTAGCTCCATACAGAGGAAGGGCACTAGGACAGGGCTTCAGTTTTTTCTACAAAATTAGGTCACTGGGCTTCATCAGTGTTTCTTCATGGCTGGTATTCCAACCAACTGCTTCTAAGTCACCTAGGGTGGAAAGAGGGGATTGCCTTCTTTAAAAATTTAGATTCATGGGGCCTGCTCCATATTTAGTAAATCAACTTTTTTTTAGGGTAGGACTCTAGAATCTGCTTTTTAAACGTTTGCTGTATTTTAACAGGCTCACTAACAGGTGAAAAACACCAGATTCTACCCCCTAGAGATTCTGATTTTCTAAGGTCTAGGCATGTGTATTTTTACAAAGCTTTGTAACAAATTCTGATGTACATCTAGGGTTGTACAAGACCCTCCACAAGAACAGTCCTTCTGCATCCCCCAAGACAGAGTTTGGAAAGTAAACATGCTGTATTCCTGGGAAAACCTTGACTATATGCAATGACATTCCTACATGGCCTTTCAACCCTCAGTGCCACAGGCTTTTTTTAATCATACAAAATTGCTAGTCTTCTCAGCCTCAGAAAGGTTGAGCCCTTTCCTGAAGCAAACGAACTGACCTTGTGTACTTCTAATGCAAGGGAGCACCTGGAATCCTTTCCCAACAGCTTGTGGGCAATCAGGCAAATATCAGCAAGCTTCGTGAAACAGGCCACAAAACAACCTGTGGCAAAACACTGTGAAAACACAATGATTTCCTCTTGACCATCCCCAGGCATGGTAAGAACACTGAGCTGACCCTCCCTGCCAAGGACTGCTAGTGGGATTTTGAATCCTGGAAAGCTGCAGCAAAATATAACAGAAGGGAAGGGAACTCAGCATCACTGGCAGTGTTGCATAACTTTGCAAACAAGGTTTGAAAGGGTATCTTATTTTAGCAAGAGGAAAATGAGATACCTAATTGTGTGGAAAAGCTATAGTTTCAGCAGTGACTGCAGCTGCTTGTGTAAATAGAAAATGACATTTTAAAATCTGGATGGGCATACAGTTCATGAACCTTACAGAGAAAAATACATCTTTTTCCCAACTCCAACTTCAACTCCATAAGAATATAGCTGGATGGGCAGTTACACAGTCATAAGCTAGAAGTATATCCTTTTAACTAATATTTATTGGGTGTCGATTGTGCTGGATACTGTGCTAGGTGCTAGAGATAAATGGTTACTTATATTAACATTATTGCTTCTATAAAGTAATAGATTAGTCCAATGTGATGTGAGTTCAGTGGTGTGATTAGAATTTGGGGTGGTTGGGTGTTGAGCTTGAACGCTTTCTTAATTGATGGCTGCTTTTGGGCCAACTATGAAAATAATATTTTTTACTCTCTACATAAAGGTTGTTTCCTAGTGTCTAAAGAGCTGTCCCTCTTTAGAGTAATAGTTAAATTTACAGGGGGAGTAAGTGGTTCTGCAGGTAAATTCAAAGTTGAACTAAGATTCTATGTTGGACAACCAGCTATCACCAGGCTCGGCGGACTTGTCACCACCACCCATCAATCTTCCCACTATTTTGCTACATAGACGGGTGTGCTCTTTGAGCTGTTCTTGGGTAATGGGCAGAAGTAGACATATCCCTGCTGTCATGGTGCTTATGGTCTAGTGGGGAGATAGAAATGAACAAGATTCTTTGATGAGATAAAACAAAGAACCTAAATAGCCTGGTTGGGGGTGAAGGAGGAATGGGGAGAAGAGGCTTTCCTGAGAGTGATGTAGAGCCAAGATCTAAAAAATGATGAGGAGGTTCACAGACAAAGGCATAAGGAGCAAGAAGAAGCTAACACAGACAGGAAAAACAGTATATTTATTGATACGAATTTTCAAAATTGTGGATAAATTAGAGCCATGGGTGAAGAGAAGTTGTAATTTTACAGGAGAAAAGGCTTCAAAATTGCTCTGAAGTACTAGATACCAGCCATTGGGACTGTTGAGGAACATCAAGGAAGGGAGAAATATCACTACATTTGCCCAACTAAAACCAATACTAACTTTCTATTTGTTGTGGGGAAAAATTAGTTTCTGACTTTCTTTTCATTAAAATGGGTTTATGATGAAGAGTCTGAGTTAAGAACAAGGTTAGGCCTAATGACCTCCTGACTTGCCAGTTAACACTTTGTGTATTTGTCACTCTCTTTCTTACTCATGCTGTTGCTTTTCTTTAGTGCTGGCAACTCTCCTTTCACATTTCTCTCAAGTGTAGAATGTTCACCATTTTGATTCTTCACTATAGCATGTAGAATTATAACATATCTGGGTGTCTTAAACTAGTCATTTTTTAAGTCAGAAAAGATATTATTTTATGAAGGGAACTGTGGGCTAAAATAGCATCAATTGATAAGCATCAACTAACTTCAAATTACTCATCTCAAGTTGTAAAATTCTTGCCCCAAAACTCAGTGGAATAAAACTAAAATGAACTTTTAAGAATTGTATGGAAATTGCCCAGTATGACAAGAAAGTGGCACTTTCAAAGGCAAAGGAAAGAAGCCCAATGGTCTCCCCACTCCAAATCCCACCTTGTTATTTTCCTGTGTTATCCTTTTTATCATGTATGTGGATACATGGTCCTATTCCACATAGAAAGTTCCCCACAAACAGAGGAGTAGGAAAAAAAAAAAAAGACTCAAATGTATAGGGTGGCCTAGTATTTCCCACAGGGAGCACTCAGTTCCACAAGATGAAATATGGGGAATCTGGACAGAGTTTTTACATCTTCAGGGGTTTTTCCACCTATCTGCAAAGGAGGGCTGGAGAAATCAGAAGTAATGTGATTTACCCTTCTAGGTAGGTTGGCGGAGTTCTCTGAAGGCATACATTTAATAGCTACCATGTATGCAGTATTCACTATGTGCCAGGCACTGGGCTTCGTATTATACATTAATTACTTCATTTAATTCTCACCAACCCTGCAAGGTAGTTATGATCATCAATGTTTTGCAGATGTGTCCTTGCAAACCCCCAGTAAGCCTTTGCTCTTTGGTAAAGTCTATGGTTTCATAAATATTTTATGTAGGCAAGTTTTAGGAACTCTGGACTAAGAAAAGTAAGATGGTGAAATTGAGATGAAGCTAGGGATAAAGTTGGATGCAAAATATGTACTTTATTATTCTTTTTACAGTTGACCCTTAAACAACATGGGGTTACATACATACGGTTGACCCTTAACCCCAACACAGTCAAAAACCCACAAATAACTTTTGATTCCCCCAAAATGTAACTACTAATAGCCTATTGTTGAATGACAGTCTTACCAATAACATAAATAGTTGATTAATACATATTTTATACGTTATGTGTTATCTATTGTATTCTTACAACAAAGTAAGCTAGAGAAAAGAAAATGTTATTAAGAAAATCATAAGGAAAATATATTTACTATTTATTAAGTGTAAGTGGATTATTATAAAGGTCTCATCCTCATTATCTTCATGTTGAGTAGGCTGAGGAGGAGGAGAGAAAGGAGGAGTTGGTCCTGCTGTCTTAAGAGTGACAGAGGCAAAAGAAAATCTGTGTGTAAGTGGACCTGTGCAGTTCAAATCGAGGTTGTTCAAGAGTCAACTATATTTGTTACAGATGATTACAAAGTAACTCTGAGTTTCTTGGCACCCAATGCAAAGAAATAAAGGCAACCATCTGCACAAGTCACAGTGTCCTCAAGATAAATTATAGGAAAGATCAAAACAATGCCTATGGCAGACATTAACTAATGAATTATTTACCACTGAACCTAGATTGACCCTGAGAATCCTTCTCAATACAGTATTCTAAGGCAGCTACCAATCGATCAAAGTTAGCACATGAGATGAGACCTCTTTATGACCCTTGGTCTAAATCCAGGGTGGCAAACTGAAGCCCAAACATCCGTCTTTATAAAGTTTTGCTGGAACATAGCTCTGCCCATTTGTTTATATATTGTCTATGGCTGCTTCTGCACTATAGTGGTAGAGCTGAGCAGCTGAGACAGGGACTGGATGGTACGCAAAGCCGAAGATAGTTACCACATGGCTCCTTACAGAAAACACGTGCCAAACACTGTTACAGATGGATGGCCAAACTGAAACAAAATCAGTGGAGATATATATATACACACACACACATATATATAAAAAATTAATTTTTTAGCTTGCATTTATTATGTGCCTTCATGTATGGGGCACTGTGTTAAATTTGAGGCATACAAAAATAAGCTGCACATCATCGTCCTCACCTTGAAATAGCTCTGATTTAAAAATTCTAATGCTCCAGATATTTTTCTTAAGCATTTTATTTCTTTCCACTTGACCATATAACCTAAAAAGTTAGAGAGTCTTAGAAATTGTAGTCTGGTAGCAGTCCTCCGAGAAAATGGATGGGTAAAAATACAGCCAGACATTATAAAGGGAAGCTGCTTTATTTTATGTAAGATTAAAAATAAAAAGGTTATTAAGCATTCTAAAAACAATGAGCAATTGGCAATACCTCATAAAAAACTAACTTAAGCAACTTTAGATTCTCAAAACTGTCATTTGTCAGGAACCACATAATCATGAGAAAATTAACAAGGCCCCAAAGAGACATGTAAAATTTGAATTAGGATTCACAGTAGATTGGCAGGGACGTAATAAATCCATAATTATGGTGATCCACAGCTGCTCCAACCTTAGAAAATAATGAACTGCTTAGTGAAGGCTGGTGTCTCTCAAACAGCAAGAAAAAAACATCTGCTGTGGAAGTGTCCTATCTTTATGTCCTACACCCAAATAGTCCATAGACAAGGGTGATCCACCTGAAGATTTATTGTTGCAACAAGCAAGTTCCAGATGTCATAAATCATTATGGAAAGAGATTAGAAAAATTATAAACTTTGCCATCTACAATATACTCAATTATTAGTTTCCTTCTATTACCCCAGGTAGTACCTGTGATTCTTCTTCAAAACACATTGTGTTGATACAAGTGCCCTAGAATAAAGAAGTCGTTAAATAGTCAACATGACTTACGAGATACACACAGCAAACCAAGCTTTCTTTTCTAACACAAATCTATGTCCACATTCAGGCAATTAAATAGTGAAGATTAATAGAACTTCAGAAGACAGGTGGCTGGCCATTTTTCCATTGCATTTCTACTTATCAATTAAATGAAATGCCAATTTTGTTTGAAATCTTTCCTTCAAGAGCAGTACAAAACAAAATTTTATACATAACACATTTTAATGTAATATTTAATGGTATGCTTCCTAAGAACTAGGTACATTCTCACAATTCTTTCCAGTTCTTCAATTAAAAAGAAAATTAAGTTTGGATTTCTATGTGTGTATCTTGTGTAATCTTTCAAATACAACTTCTGTAAATGATAGCTAAATTCCACAATACCTCATTTAATGAGTGCCACCAGGGAATGAAGAGTTCCACATAAGTGAATGTCCCATTTAACTCAACTTTAATGCCCTAAGTGATGAAAAATTATTTTAATCTCTTTTGATGAAAATGCTTCTAAAATGAAAAAACATACTTCTCAAAGTTTTTCAAAAAGAATGCACAGAAGAAAACCCAGCATTTTCTTGATGATTTAGGGCTATCTTGGGAACACAAAGGGAGGGTTGTGGCATGCATGTCTCCTGTATGTGAGTTTGGTTTCCACAGCACATCACCCTGATCTCTGTGAGAAGCTCTTGATTCTCCTCCATAGGCAGATAGTACTGCTTCTAAGAGGGTGCTTTATGCACAATTATCTAGCCTTAAGACATACAAAATGTTTAACCTTCTTACTGGAGAAAGGTACATGAGTTTTGTGATTGTTTTTTACCCCTCAGTTCCTTTTTGTTTACTTCCTGCTTCATTACAATGTTCCAGGTAGCTTAAAAAAAAAAAAAAAAGTCTATCCTTCAGATAGGTAGACTGTAAGCAGTACAGAAATGTGAATATTGAATGAATATCTACTTTTTATGAAAAATCATAAATAATTTCCCTTTAGATTCATATACTCTAAGAAAATCCATCAAAATGGCAAGACTAAAACTGGTACGTTGTATCTATGATGTTTATATGCACATAAGGAATTCTTATGAAAATCTAAATGAAGTATGTATGATTTGTCTTAAGAAAAGTTAAATGGCTTTACATTCTTACCTAACTATTCTTTGGACCAAGACTGATACTGTCTTTCACTTCTGGTTCTTTAGCACTTTTTACAACATCAGGCATTAGGCAGATGCTCAATAAATGCTTGGAGAATGAATGAATTAAAAACACAGTGTCATGGAAAAATTTAAAAATTCAGTATCTCAAACTTTATTTTATTTTATTTATTTTTTTTTTTTTTTTTTTTTTTTTTTGAGACGGAGTCTCGCTCTGTCGCCGGGGCTGGAGTGCAGTGGCCGGATCTCAGCTCACTGCAAGCTCCGCCTCCCGGGTTTACACCATTCTCCAGCCTCAGTCTCCCGAGTAGCTGGGATTACAGGCGCCCGCCACTTCGCCCGGCTAGGTTTTTGTATTTTTTTTAGTAGAGACGGGATTTCACCGTGTTAGCCAGGATGGTCTCGATCTCCTGACCTCGTGATCCGCCTGTCTCGGCCTCCCAAAGTGCTGGGATTATAGGCTTGAGCCACCGCACTCGGCCCTCAAACTTTAAATAATCAGTTTACCTTAAATTACATAAATTGCCACACTGACAAGTAAACAATATTTAATAACACTTATCTTTTTTGAAAATATTTTCAAAAATTATTCATGAATGAGCCACTTCATAAAATTAAGGCTGGGTGTGATGGCTCACATCTGTAATCCCAGCACTTTGAGAGGCCAAGATAGGAGGATTGCTTGAGTGAGCCAGGGAGTTTGAGACCAGCCTGGGCAATATAGCAAGGCCCCCATCTCTACAAAATAAAAATAAGAAACCAATGTACAGGAATGAAAAAAGCAGTTGCCAAGGAGTTTTTCCTGACTACACTTCTGGAAACTACCATGAAACAGTGACAACTTCCATATTAATGAACAATAATAATCTTAAACTTCTACATGGTTCTGGTGAAGCATGCATCTGTAGTTAGTCTTTTCCCCACCAGATGGCACCCATGAATCAAGTGAAATGTTTAAACGTCTATGAAAATCAAAAGGGAAAATGAATAAAGTAGTAAGCGTGGTTGTCCTCTTGTCTACTACATGAGCAATTGTCAAAATTCATACCTATGAAAAGCAGAGGGCTGGCTGAACTGAGTTACAAAGTAAGCCTAATAATTAATTCAAGTATTCATTCTTTCAACATTTATCAAGTGTTTATCATACTCCAAGCATATGCTAAACACATAGAGCTAAAAGAAAGTCCTTGACCTCAAAGAGCTTATCACTTAAGGAAGCAGATGACTTGTAGAGAAATAACTACAAAAGAATACAACAAATTCTCTAATTGAGAAGCCTCAGAAACACCATGTATTAGTCCATTTTCATGTTGCTGATAAAAACATACCTGAGACTGGGAAGAAAAAGAGGTTTAATTGGACTTAAGAGCTCCACATGGCTGGAGAGGCCTCAGAATCATGGCGGGAGGTGAAAGGTACTTCTTACATGGCAGTGGCAAGAGAAAAATGAGGAAGAAGCAAAAGCAGAAACCCCTGATAAACCCATCAGGTCTCGTGAGACTTACTCACTATCACGAGAATACCATGAGAAACACCAGCCCCCATGATTCAATTACCTCCCCAGGGTCCCTCCCACAACACATGGGAATTCTGGGAGATACAATTCAAGTTGAGATTTGCGTGGGGACACAGCCAAGCCATATCATTCTGCCCCTGTCCCCTCCAAATTTCATGTCCTCACATTTTAAAACCAAACATGCCTTCCCAACAGACCCCCAAAGTCTTAACTCATTTCAGCATTAACCCAAAATTCCACAGTCCAAAGTCTCATCTGAGACGAGGCAAGTCCCTTCTGCCTATGAGCCTGTAAAATCAAAAGCAAGCTATTTACTTCCTAGATACAATGAGGGTACAGGTATTGGGTAAATATAGCCATTCCAAATGGGAGAAATTGGCCAAAACAAAGGGGTTACAGAGCCCATGCAAGTCCAAAATTCAGCAGGGCAGTCAAATTTTAAAGCTCCAAAATGATCTCCTTTGACTCTAGGTCTCACATCCAGGTTACACTGATGCAAGAGGTAGGTTCCCATGGTCTTAGGCAGCTCCACCCCTTGGTTTTAAAGGGTATAGCCTCCCTCCTGGCTGCTTTCATGGGCTGGTGTTGACTGTCTGCAGTTTTTCTAGGCCCACAGTTCAAGCTGTCAGTGGATCTACCATTCTGGGGTCTGGAGGATGGTGGCCCTCTTCTCACAGCTCCACTAGGCAGTGCCCCAGTAGGAACTCTGTGTGGGAGCTCTAATGCCACATTTGCCTTCCACACTGCCCTAGCAGAGGTTCTCCATGAGGGCCCCACCCCTGCAGCAAACTTTTGCCTGGGCATCCAGGCAGTTCCATACATCTTCTGAAATCTACGCAGAGATTCCCAAACCTCAATCCTTGACTTCTGTGCACCCACAGGCTCAACACCACATGAAAGCCGCCAAGGCTTGGGGCTTCCACCCTCCGAAGCCATAGCCTGAGCTGTACATCAGCCCCTTTCAGCCAAGGCTGGAGCGGCTGGGACACAAGGCACCAAGTCCCTAGGCTGCACACAGCACAGGGACTCTGTGCCCAGCCCACAAAACCACTTTTTCCTCCTGGGACTTGAGGCCTGTGATGGGAGGGGCTGCCATGAAGGTCTCTGACATGGTCTAGAGATATTTTCCCCATGGTCTTGGGGATTAACATTAGGGTCCTTGCTACTTATGCAAATTTCTGCAGCTGGCTTGACTTTCTCCCCAGAAAATGGGTTTTTCTTTCCTATTGCATAGTCAGGCTACAAATTTTCCAAATAGTTATGCTCTGCTCCCCTTATAAAACTGAATGCCTTTAACAGTACCCAAGTCAACTCTTGAATGCTTTCCTGCTTAGAAATTTCTTCCACCAGATACCCTAAATCATCTTTTTCAAGTTTAAAGTTCCACAAATCTCTAGGGAGGGGGCAAAATGCCACCAGTCTCTTTGCTAAAACATAACAAGAGTCACCTTTGCTCCAGTTCCCAGCAAGTTCCTCATCTCCATCTGAGACCACCTCATCCTGTACCTTATTGTTCATATCACTATCAGCATTTTTGTCAAAGCCATTCAACAAGTCTCGAGGAGGTTCCAAGCTTTCCCACGTTTTCCTGTCTTCTTCTGAGCCTTCCAAACTGTTCCAACCTCTGCCTGTTACTCGGTTCCAAAGTCACTTCCACATTTTCAGGTACCTTTTCAGCAACACCCCACTCTACTGATTCCAATTTACTGTTATTAGTCCGTTTTCATTGCTGCTGATAAAAACATACCTGAGACTGGGAAGAAAAAGAGTAAAGTTTAATTGGATTTCCAGTTCCAACATGGCTGTGGAGGCCTCAGAATCATGGTGGGAGGTGAAAGGCACTTCTTACATGCTGGCAGCAAGAGAAAAATGAGGAAAAAGTAAAAGTAGAAACCCCTGATAAACCCACCCGATCTCATGTGACTTACTCTTTATCATGAGAATAGCATGAGAAAGACGGGGCCCCATGATTCAATTATCTCTCCCTGGGGCCCTCCCACAACACGTGGGAATTCTGGGAGATACAACTCAAGTTGAGATTTGGGTGGGGACACAGCCAAACCATATCATATCATGTCCAAAGGGACATGTGAGCCAAATTTTGAGGGATGTAAGGAGTTGCTGAGCAGAATGGGCTGGGTAGCAATCCAGGCAGAGAATACATTCCATATAAAAACATAAAGGCTGAAAAACATGGATATTTGGGGTTTAGAATTGGGTTACAGAGCTGCAGAGTTATAGAGCTGGAGGTAAGAGTATGTATGTGTGTTTGGAGGGGAAGGGAAAGGGAAAGGAAATGGTGGAAGACCAGAAGTAACAGCAGGCTGCAACTATGTAAGGATACTTAAGAATTTTAATTCTATGATAAACAGCAATAGCTGATATTTATTGAAAACTGTCTATATGTTGAACACTATGCTAAGTGCTTAAATGCATTATCTTATTTATTCCTCATTATACTCTCAAACCTTTATTTATATACCTATTTTTCAGAGCCCTGCCATTGCTCTGTCCTTGGGTTCTTGCCTTGGAGCTGCTCTAACAACAACTGTGCTCCACAACTCACCGGCTTCAAAAGTCTTTAGAAGTGGGTAAGGCATGCTGTTTTTGGACAATTCATTCTGTTCCATAGTAAAATGCAGGGCAATAAAGTTCTGTTATTCCAGCTTCTGGAAGGAGTCCTGAACAAGACTAGGAAATCTGGGTTCCCAGTCACACAGCAATCAACCAACTCTGTGAATGTGTGCTCTTGTACGCATTCCTTAACCTCACTGGCTGTCAGTCCCCTTACCTGTAAAACCGGGGAGTGGGCTGAAGGGATTGGATTAGAAGATCTTCAAAATCACTTTATGTCTTAAATTTTATTCCATATATTTTAGTTATTTATTTCCCTCTACCATACTACCCTACTTCTGAGGTGTTAATGAGTAATTTAAGGCAGGCTACAAAGAATCTGCAAAGCCTATATAATCTGGAAATCCTGAGAATTAACCATAATATTGACAGACTAATAGCAGAGTAAAGATAATAGTTCACAGGCTCCTAATATGACTATCTATTTCGCAGCCATCATATTAAGTGGTAATCTCGCAAAGTTAAACTGCATAAACCTAAAGGAAAGAAGGCATATTAATTAACCAGAAGGTTACAGATATGCTCGTATTTTCATGTATCATTGAAATAGAAGTTTCTCCAACACCTCCACATTAGCTTTGGTGACTTAGCAGCCATCAATCGGCCGTATGACACCATTATTGAATTAACAGAACCAGCTAAGAAATCAGATGGCTTCAAATTCCTGCTGTCACAGTAGTGACAATGAACAAACCTATTTATTAAATAATAGCAATTCTCTTGCTGAGCATTAACTAAGGCAGCAAAAATGAGACCAAGTGTGACTGATTTTCAACATTATAAGATTGTGGTGATAATAAGAAGTAATGATATAAGGATGAAGCAGGAAAAATACTTGAACTTCCTATCAAGAATGTAAAAACACTTAATATTTTAGGACAAGCATTCTTGAGGTCAGTCTTTTAAAATAAATTTAAGTATCATCAAACTTAAACCACACTCTCTTAATTTTATGTAGATCATACCTGCAAAAAATAATACTGAACAATAATAAAAATATTAAAACACATACACTTAGAAAGTATCCTGAACTTGAGGCACAACAGTTCCTACCATTGAGTGACTCTTCACGTTAATTCATTGTGCTTTGAGGGCATAAAACATTTGGGACCTTGATTAATATGGACTTTTAAAAATAGTATAAAGCGTTGAAATGCTTTAAGCAGACAATAGCCATTTTATTCTGATTGGGTCAAATATTTCTCTTACATGGTTTTGTATTCTTTCATCATTAAATAAAACAGATGATAAATGAGAAAAGTTATAATTCTGAGATGACTATTAAGTGAATTTAAATTATTTAACTAGCTCCTAGGAAACATATTTTATTAAAATATATTCACAGAGTTCACTTTTCTTTTAATTGTGTAAGACTATGTAAATACAAATACTGAGAGATTTCATTATTTCAATCAAAAGCAACCAGCTACTATGTAGAGGTAAAAAACAAATGAGCTGAAATATTTTAGTGAATATAATAAAAATGTTCACAAGTGCTGACAGTGATTGAGCATATACTGTAGGCCAGGCACTAAGCTAAGACCACAGATGTATTCTGTCAATTAAACTAAAATCAAGAGGGGAAAGAAACCCACTTGGCCTAACAAAATTCACACTAGATGGTTTTTTCAAGTGAAATTCATTCTACTTTAGAATTATTCTACCAAACATTGCATAACTATCAATACATATGAGGCTCCACCTGTGTGACATGATAAACCATAAGAAAGTAATTTAAAAAGTCAGGACCAATAAGATAATTATAATGATGACAAATGGATTAAACTCTCCTAAAAAGGAAATATAATATCAGGTAGGATTTATTAAGTCCATTTTGGAAACAAAATCTCACAACTACTTTAAATACTTCATATTTAAGGCTGTTTTCCACTATAATGTTTCTGCCATTAACTAACTGGCATAATTACACAAGCAAAAGAGTATGTTAAGAAACAATTTTGTTGATTCTGAAACCATATTTCAAAATACACTCTTGGGAATACTAAACATCCAAGAAACTCTACTCACTTACAGCTGTTTTAGAGAAGCTGGTGCATATATTCTTCACATCATTAGATTGATACCTACAGTTGAATGAATCTTGGACCATTAAAATGTCAAGAAATTTGTTTTAAAAGTCTCCTGGCCAGGCACAGTGGCTCACACCTGTAATCCCAGCACTTTGGGAGGCCGAGGTGGGCGGATCATGAGGTTAGGAGTTTGAGACCAGCCTGGCCAACATGGTGAAACTCCATCTCCACTAAAAATACAAAAAATATTAGCCGGGCGTGGTTGTGTGCACCTGTAATCCCAACTACTCAGGAGGCTGAGACAGGAGAATAGCTTGAACCCGGAAGGCGGAGGTTGCAGTGAGTCGAGATTGTGCCACCGCACTCCAGCCTGAGGGAAAAAAAATCTCCCCAGGTTCCCCCATATAACTCTTCTAATTATAATAGAAGAGGTGGGAGAGACTCAAACAGATGAAACATCTAGATTAAGGACCCACTTCAAAGCTCTGCCACACCCTTGACCCAGGTGAGTCTTAGTTTATTGGCAATCTTCAGATGTGTTTCTTCTGCAGGGCCTGCCCACAGTCAGATGCAGGCTTGAGAGACCAATGGTGGCTGAGGACACAGCAGGTGGGACTGCCAGCTTTACTGGATTGTCAAGATGTTTTTCTGATTTTTCTACAAGACAACAAAACATGAACCATTCAAAAAGGAAAATGCATTCTTTAAAGCAGATTTAGTACAATGGCTTGATGACATTTTCCAGCAGTGAAGCAGCTAGTAATTAAATATCAACGAGTTAATGACCTGGCTGATTCAATGAACTTTGATTTGGTACAATTAGGACTCCATCACTGAAGCTTCTCCTTTCAGGTTGCATAGCTTCAGGTCCCAGGACAAGTCTACTGGGAAAAACAAACAGGGGAGCCGCAGCCTCCACCATTTATGCAACACTAGTGCAGTATTGCTTAAGCATATGCTATCTCACATTTTCCAAGGTCTCTGCTGCACTGCAGTATTTCTGGCCCAGCAAACTCTATCTGACGGATCACTACTTTTTTGACTATGCTAAACCAAACAAGAAGGGGGCATTTATATACACATACAGATGTACGTACCCAGTCACTCTCTTAGCCTCCTCCCTTCCAGAAAGGTTACCCTGACTGTTGTAAATTATACCATTCTTTAAATAAGATTAGGTTGGAGTGGAGATAAGAGCAACAGATCAGAATCTAAACTACATCTTCAGGATGAGAGAATTAAAGGATTGCCAATATAAAGTTAAAGGAGTTATTATTTATAATCAAAAGGAGTTGAGCAGTCCCTGACGACTACATATTTGGTTCTACAAACTCTCTGGATGGTCCCAAGCAGCTTAGTCTCTGCTTAGTAACACACAGGTCTTCACTCATGCCAGGGTTATATGATTTGTGACTTACCTTCAGGGTTTGGGACTTAAAGGCTTTTGTTTTCAGGTAACTATGTTTTGTCCATATCTAGATACATTTATATTGTAGAGAAAACATCACACAGCCATTGAAACATGATTTAATGATGGGATTTTTTTTTTTTTTTTTTTTTTTTGGAGACAGAGTATCACTCTGTCACCCAGGCTGGAGTGTGATGGCACGATCTCAGTTCACTGCAACCCCCACCTCCTGGGCTCAAGTGGGCCTCTTGACTCAGCCTCCCAAGTAGCTGGGACTACAGGCAAGCACCACCATGCCCAGCTCATTTTGTACTTTTTGTGGAGACACGGTTTCACCACATTGCCCAGGCGTGTCTCAAACTCCGAGGCTCAAGTGATCCACCCACTTCAGCCTCCCAAAGTGCTGGGATTACAGGTGTGAGCCATTGCACCTGGCCAATGGTGTAAAATATTTATAGTATATTGGTAACTGGAAAAAAAAGTTCACCAAGCTGTCCTATAGCGTGAATCCATATACACATAAAATAAGGATGTGTATCATTACAGAACCTCTAGCATTAGTTGTTCTTTTGGAGTGAAGGAATTACATGAGACATTTTTTTAACTTCTTTAAGTTTTCTGTATTTTTAAGGATTTCTACAATGAATATATATTACTTTCATAATAACATAATGTTGGATGGGAATAATGGAAAGAAGGGAAGAGAAAAAAGCAAGAGGTAACACCACCTCTTTCTCTCAGAAGAGTGAGCAAGCAAACACTGAATGTGTAATCTCTTAAATTCACCACTTAAATATTAACCTTCCCTCATTTCCAGTTATTTGACTTTGTCACAGCAGGAGGCCTACCAAAAAAGTATTTGGGGTGGGGAGCACAGAAAATCAAAAGCTAAAAATAAAAGATTCAGCAGGAAGTGTTTTACACTAATATCAACACAGGAGGGGGATGCCATGAGGCATTTTTTTTGAACATAGCTTAATGGTTGCCACTTTTTAAAAAATTGATCATCCAGATTTCTCATTTTCATACCTTCAACTTGTCAACTTACATCTAAAATGAATAATGTGCAAAAGTTAAAAACATTTGCTTTTGTTACTCTCTAGCTTTAAAAGAAAAAAAGGGGACAAATTCCCTGTAGAAATAGGATTAATGACATATGGTAATTACACTATTAGGTTGAAATATCCATAACAGCATAAACCTCCATTAAACACATTTCTCAAGAGGCACTTTTATTAAAGACAAATTCAGTCATTTTAAATTCACAAATAGAAAGCTATGTATCAAAATCTTTTTTTATGTAATCAGATTGTCTGAGTCATTCATTCCACGATTCCTGGCTCAGAAACATTTCAAATAAAGACAGGAAGAAAGGTTATACCCCAGGCAAGAGACAATATATTTGCAGATGCAATATTTGAAGCTGTGAATTAAAAAAAAAAAAAAAAGTCAAAGCAACAAAAAGAATGTATGCTTTCTATTTGCATGCTGCAAATTCTTGGTCAGCTGTGGCTCATTACCCACCAACTTCCCTAGCTCCCATGTCTCCCATTCCTCCAAACAATGAGGAGGCAAGGAAGAGAGGGAGGTGGGGGATGCTCAAAGAGGGATAATGAAAAATGATGATGGAACAACAAGAAATGCAATAAACAAGAAGAGCTCTTGTTCTTCCATTTTATACCATTTATCATCAGGTGTCTGAAGATACCTTTATGCTTACCTTATTTTTGTTTCAATTTCATTTTTAATTGCCTTGTTTTCCATTGGGCTTAATTTTGTGAACAATTCAAAAACTTTTCTAGGAATAGGTAGATATAAGTCCTACATAAATAACAAAAAAATCATTCACTCAAAATATAGCATTTCAAATTAAAATAAAAATTGTTTTCTGTGCTATTTCTATCAACAAACAGCTAATACTCAGTTCTCTAAAAATTGCAAATAATACAAGGCAATTTTATCTAAGAAATTATGATTTTATTAGAAAACAAGTACAGATGTGCCTCACTTTCTCAACTACAGCGA
Organism: Macaca mulatta; assembly: GCF_049350105.2. NCBI lineage: Eukaryota > Metazoa > Chordata > Mammalia > Primates > Cercopithecidae > Macaca > Macaca mulatta. The sequence goes on along the minus strand of NC_133407.1, from coordinate 64,107,489 downwards.
AATGTGAATATAAACTAAGTTTGTGTTAATCATACTCCCTTTATGGATCTCTTATAAAGAAAATAACCTGTGTTGCAAGTAATGGGTTCCATTCTGCTTGTTTTAAAAGCAAAGAGAACTAGCATATACTAAAAGCCTACGATAACACCTGGCAGTGTGTTAAGCATTTTCATAGTGTTTATCATTTAATTCTCACAGCCATTTCACAGATGAGAAAACTGAAGCACAAAAAGATTAAATTCCCCAGGTCATTCAGCAGTGAATGATGAGGCTGAAATTCAAATTCAGTTCTCTTCTATTTCAAAAGACACATTTTTCTAATATACACGACCTCCTGGAATATCTGCATTAGTGGTACCCATGTCATATAACATTTTTCCAGCTAGACACACAGGTAAGATGCCATGAATCTTGGTCTAAGGGTAAGTAAACTTGGGGAAAATGACTTGAGAGACTAAGATCAGCCATGAATATCATACTCAGAAACAGACAAATGGCAATAATAATCAGTTATCAAATGTGAAGATTTTGATCATTTAAAGGAGTCTTCATCCTATAAGATTACTTCATGTATTTCCCCAACAATTCTGAGAAGCAGTGAGGCAGGTATTATCACCACCCTCACCTTGTAGCTAAGGAAACTGAGGCATACAGCAACTAAACAACTTACCCAAGACTACAGGGAACAAAATATAAGTCAGAAGCAAAGTTTCTTAATGCACTGTCCAGCACTATGTCTCCTATGTCATGCAGCATTTGGGAAATAATTTCTATCAAAATAAAACTTCTGATAGCTTGAAGAGGAGTCAAGCATTCACTGTAGCCCATACTTTAAGCAGATACTATATAGGAGTGGAAATACAGGCTTTTTTCAATCCATCTTATTTCAGTCAAGTGAAATTGCTCTGTGTTCATAATATGCTCAAAACCATATTCACTTTCTTACTTTCTTGAAGAAAACCTTAAGTAAATTTTTTTTTTGAGAAAACATACATAGTGAAAAAGGTTTTCCTCACCCCTCCTTCCCTTGGATCCCTGCTTTGAAATAAAATAAGTGGAAGAACTGACTATAAAGTATGAGAAAGAGCAAAAAAACAAAAGAATGACTCCTCTGCAAGAGTTCTTCAAGTTTGGCATAAAAAAAAAGCTCTGAGAAGGCAGAACTGACTACATAGAGAAAGTATTATACACAAATTTATATTCCAATAAACAGTGATGTTTCTCAAAGTAGCCTTTTTAAAACAAATTCTTAGCTCTACTTAAGAAAAGTATCAAGCACCATCTGAAGAAGAAAACATTTTGGAAGAATAGGTTTGCATCATAACCCTGGAAAATACTATGTCCTAACCTAAGGATATTTAGATACTGACTACTGGTATTTAATTTTAACTAGGAACATGTGAACTGAAAACATGGACAAATAGTGAGACCCACCCTTTATGTCTCCTCCGCCAAGATTGCCTTCCCCATACATACCAAACTAAGTTAGGAGATCCCTGCTGTTCTCCCATCCTTTTCTTTTTCTTCTTGCCACTTAGCACAATTTATAATTGGGCATGAAAATGTGTGATGTCCTGTTTCCCCCATTAGATAGCTAACTGTCTATTTTACCACTATAGACCTACTGGCTAGCATAGTGCCTTGGGAAAATAGTAGGTGTTCAGTAAATAATTGCTGAATGAACTAAATGGATAAATGAGGACCTGTGGATTCCAGGTGATGGGTGCAGCTTCCCATTTGATCTCTCCTGTTCTCTGGCAATTTCTCCAACCTTTGAGTGAAGAAAGTACTTTTCTGGTGTGGTACGTACGGGATGGTCAATCAGCTTGTGCACATAGGCAAAATACCATAACCACAAAAACCTACACTGAGTATGTGGACATGTTAAGTGTCTGTACAAACTTCAGGCTGCCTAAACCAAAAGGCAGAGAAATACTGGCTGCCTGAGCAACTCTTATTTTTTATTTCAAATGTTTGTCCCTTACTGTCTTAATTAGTGTCATTTATACATTCAGTTAGAAGAGCATGTAACTGAACCTCTCAGCTTAGAAATGCATTTTAAAACTTCTTTTCCCCTTGTCTTAAACTATAGCCTTAAAATGTACCTTAAAATTCACTGTTTCCCTCTCTTTCCCACTCCCTGGCACTCTGCACTTATCTAACCATATGCTTGCTTAGAAATTCATGGGCTAATCTTAAAATGAACCCGGCATGAAGACTTAGGTATGGAATTCTCCCCCACTTAGAGATTACCTCAAGGCAGTGAATCTACAACCCAGCCACAACCAAAATGACACCAGCTCACACTCCAGGTGTATAAGAACTGAAGACGGCCATCAGAAAGTGACATACAGACCTGCAGCATGCACTGCTCCCGCATGTTTCCCATACCAAGCTTTCTTCCTTCGCTCCACCTAAAATTTTGAGATGGTTCCTTTGAGGCTTCAGCCTGGTCATGTCCTCTGTTGGCATTTGAATAAAACTGCCTTCCTTTCACCACATCTCACCTCTCATGTATTTGGTTTTTCAGGTAGGGAGCAGCTAAACCTGAATTCGGTTACAAGCAGCACAAATTGGAAGCTGTGTATTATGAACAATACTACCTCAACTAAGTAATACAGTATGAACTAACTAGATACAAAAACAAGTCACTCAGGCTAGCCCCCATAAATCTCTTGCAAATGTTTTCTTCTTCAAGAAGTATAAACACATTTTATTCTCTCTTTTGTCTCATTCAGTTCTTGCATGTCTTTAGGGCAAAGGGAGTTAATTCCCTACATTTGTGTAGCACTTCACAGTTTACAAAACACTTTTTTTTTTTTTTAAGGGACTGCTAAATTAGAAATTTCAACACAGATACCAAGATATGTTCGTGAAATTCCACTCTGACGTTCCAGGCCCACGTGTACATTTGTAAAAGAAACATTTTGCAACCTGTTTTGTGGTTCTAAAAAGCCCTAATCCACATTCAAAATAAAAGAGTCAAAAGTATGGAAATTAAGGGAGAGTTTCTAAGGAAGGTTTCTTGGGAGCACAGTGTCCCCCTTCTCACATGTAACACAGAGGAATGAGTGATGGTGATGTGGGCAAGTCAGGAGAGAGGGGCTTCAAAAGGGCTGTTCAGGAAGCCTGGCATGTGCCCCTACAGTTAGGAGGGGATATATGTGTGACTCCTGCCTGGAAAAGCTAGAAGAGCAGAAGCTGAAGGAGAGGTGGGAAGGTGGCGGGGACTGTGGTAGACTGGCCTGCACTCCCAGTGCTTGTCTGTCCAGGATCACGAGTGCTCCCTGTGGACAGATGCGAGCCACAAGGGGGAGAGCTGGCCTGAAGCCACTTAGATCCTGCCAGAGGACTGCCTGGAGCAGTGAAAGGAATCTCACAATGGAACATTTATGGAACAGATTGCTGAAAACCAGGATGTGGGGAAAATGCACTGACTACACTACAAGTAAATAAAATGAAGAGGGTAGGCATGGCAGAAACTCACAGTGACCAGCAGAAAGAGTGAGCTTTAAACACTTACCAGGCACTGAAGCATGAAGCCATGTGTCACTATCAGCCAAGTAAGCACTATCCTGCCCCCTCTCTTTTCCTCTCCCTCTTTTCCTTCCTTTTCCAGCTTAGGCCCTGGCAGGATCAGGAACTATCAAGTAGAAACTTAAGGTAGACAGAGTTTCTAACTGTCAAAGGAACTACCTGGGAAAGGAAAACTGGGAAATTTAACTCAAATCAACTTTGAAGTTTTGATTACCTCATGGAATTGGCCATTCTACTCTGATAATTTCCAACTAAAAGTCACTGTAATGAAGTATATTACTTTAAATTAAGAGGAAAATCATAGGGCCACCCAAGTTTTCATTTTGGGGTAGGGAGGAGCTTCCTCTACTGAATACACTCTAATTGGAAAATAGGAAACAAAATAAAGATGCTTTCTGGTTAGACCCCATGAATCCTGTCTTCTTCAGTTCACTGGTTACTAGATGAGTTGAAAATCTTTCAGTCAGCGAATCATAGAAACCTCACAAGCTACCTTAACCCCTAAAAGGGAATTTTGAGACTAAAAACAAAACAAAACAAAAAACTGCTGTAAACATAGGAGTTAGGTTTGCCTCAAAGAAGAACTAAATCAGAAACTTAGACCCCATCTGCCTTGCATCTCTGCCTTAGATCTGTTTGTCTTCATCAATTTGTGCTGCTATAACAAAATATGACAGAGTGGGCATTTTATAAAGCAAATTTATTTTCTCACAGTTCTGGAAACTGGGAGGCCCAAGATCAGTCTCTGGCAAAGGCCTGTTCTCATAGATGATACCGTCCAGGTGTCCTCGCGTGGTAGGAGAGAAAGAGGGACAAAAGGACCTAGCTAGTTCCCTCTAGCCTTCTTATAAGGTCACTAGTCCCATTCTTGAGGGCTCTGCCCTGGTGACTTAATCACCTCCTAAAGGCCCTACCTCATAATACTGTGCATTGGGGATTAAGTTTCAACACAAACTGAAACTTTGGCAGGTACATAAACATTCAAACATAGCACTGATACTCTTTGTATGCTATAATATTCTCTCCAACAGAGGGAGTCAGAAGGTAGCAATTTGCTACCAGTAGCTCCAAACACTGATCCTTACAGCAATACCATACTAGAGAAAAAGGCTTGTCAGGATAGCCTTGAAGAATCCCACAGGAATACTCTAGTTGGCCCTGTTTCAATCATGTTCCCACCTCCTGAACTGTGTTCAGATAAGGTGAGGTACCAGGCCATATGCTCTGCGGTCAGGATGGGTGTGTAATCTGTTGCTAGAAGTCAAGAAGGGTGCTAGGTAAATTAAATACTTGAACCCCACAATTTTACATCCATTATCTCATTTTATCCATACTTTACAAGGGAAAAACTAAGGAACATATCCAAGGTCATACAAAAAAGCAAGAGTTTAGCTGCCTATGGAACCCAGATCATCTAACTAAATCTGGTATCCTTTCCAATACTCTAAATCTCTCCTTTAAAATATTTTCTAGAGCAAATAGATCTATTTCATTTGATATCTCCCAACAGGAAACTAGATTAAGTGACTTCTAATGTAACTTAACTCTAACATTCTAAAATAGGTCACTAATTGGTTTAGTCCAGGCTTTGTGTTATGATCTGGAGTCATTCATTCCCTAATTAATTCATTCGATACACATTTACTGGGTACCTACTACACACTATGTGTCACTGATACTCTTCTCTTGCTGTATTGCTCATCTAGGAGACTTAATACTAAACAAAGCCACTAAACCACATAGCAACTGTCTGACCAAAAATGGAAAAAATTAGTACAATAAATTCATACACACACACACACACACACACACACACACACACACACACACAGGGAAATGATAGATCTCATGAAATTGAGAAATTTTTCATGGTACAAAAATCATATAATATGTAACAGTTTCACTACCAATGAGTATAAACCACTAGTTTAAAAAGAAAATTCATCAGCATCAGACTACAGACACAGCTATAAAGTAAAGGAAGAAAAAAATGCTCTGTAGGGTTTTTCTTTTAGACCTTAAATGTTGTTGTTCAAAAGTTCCTCTATGTTATCATTTTATGATTGCTCCCTATTTTAAAAATATCCATACCATGTATTAAACATCCATCATATCACACCAGACAACTTCAAAGACACAACTGGAAATTACTTTGCTTTTCCAGCTGTACTTTTCTGAGAGAGCTTCTGGTTAGAAAAGATAACACAGCCCAGCTTTGATTCTGGGCCTTTGTTGATGTTGGTGTATTAACGTCACACAGGTTAGAGTTTTCAATCTTTAAGTCGTGGGATGTTCCTTGTACATACATCTGGCAAAGGTAAAGGTGAAGAAAAAGGCCCCCTATCCCACTGTCTTTCAGAGCATCTATTTATACAATACTAACACATTTGCCTTAGGTAGAAAACCCAACAAGTCTGACTTTCTTGATTCATCTGCAAAACAGAAATAATACATGCTGTGAGGCATTGAGTATCAATGATTATTTACAGGACTAAACAAGCTCCTTGGAATATACTTGAAATAAAACAAGCACAAGTGCCTTGCCTCTTAAGGAAGTTCCTTTATCAATGAATGTTTTACATATCCAATAACCAAAGCAAGTCAGGAGAGCTCAGGAGAATGCTGTCATAACGACCATCTATTCTAGGTCAGAATGCAGTCCTGTGGCTTAGTATCTTGACTTTGTATCCACCACCCACAGCCACCACTGGCATAGCATATTCATAGCAGAGCTCAGAAAAGGAATTTCTCACATTGAAACAAACAAACCCCTACTTGATCAGAGGAAGCCAGAGTCAGCACAGCCAGCAGATTCTTTTGCTCCAAAGTCAATTCAATGTACACTTTTGTTACCCTAGAACATATTCAGCATGGGGTAGCCATTAAGCGGGAAAGTTCTAAGAAGTCCTTGGTTTTAAAAAGCTTACACTCTTGGTGTGCAGACTGCCTTATCGAAATGAAACAAAAGAGCAATCATGCAGTGGAAAGAGATCTGAATTAAGGGTTCTGGTTCCAGGTTTACTATTTATCAGCTTTCATATCAAACATAGCAGTCTTCTCACTGCATTCATTTTCAAACAAGGACCTAGCTAGATGGTCTGTAAACTGCAGTTCCCACATTCTAAAATTCTAATCAAGCATCAAAATGCATGGGACAACCTATTATGGCTCAGAAATCATTAAGAGAGGCCGCTGCTGAAGCCCTCCAGAAAGAAAGGTTTCAATTGAATTACATTATGAATCCACAGAGAAAAAGACGCTAGAGGAAAGGGGCAAAGGGGCAGGTAGGTATACAACCAGGCTTTTGGGCTATAACATAGGTTCCTGAAGGAGACCCTCTGCTAGGACCCTGCCTCAAAGTTCCTAGATACAAGACCCATCTCTCTCATTCAGCTGCCCTCAATGCTGCCTCTTCTCCTTCTATCAGTAGTACTCCTTGGTGCTAGAATTCTGAATCCAGAGGTTTGTGGCTATGAGATTAGCTTGTATTACAGCTAGAATATCCACCACCATCACCTCATTCAAGAAGATCCTTTAAAGAGTGTCAGCACCCTGTAAGAGTGCAATGAGTAGAACTAGAAAGATGGGGTTTCTGTCCTTTCTCTGGCCCTACCCCAAACTAGTTGTTCAGCTCTGGACCAGCCACTTACTCTTTAGACTTCATTTTCCTCCTCCTCCTTCATTTTCTTCCTTCCTTCTTACTAACATCACTAATTTCATCTGAAGATCTCATGTATCTCTTATACATGAGATAATAGGTAAAATTAAACCATAAGGTCTTCTCAAAACATATGGTAGAGTTATTTTCATCCTTGTTATGATTTGTTGAGATAATGAATTAAGAGTTGGTCTTCTACTTCCAGTAATGGCAGGTTAGTTTATAGTACAACAGCCTCCTGAGAACACAACGACTCACTAAACACTTTACAACTAGTGTAAAAATCCAAGACTATAAATTCTGTTAATAATAATCACATTAGAACAATATGCCAAACTCAATTGAATTGATGTTTTGATCACCTAAATGGCTAATTTAAAGTAAAACTACATTTTATTTCCATCTATTTACCATTTACTCTGTAAGATACCACGCTAAATAAATAAAAAAACTTCTCAAAAAATTCATGATTCCCATTTCCAAAACTCACTGGCAGTATAAACTGGAATGAGAAGTTCAATTCTGCGCATATAAATGTGACACTTACAAATAGGGGTTTTAGTGACTGGTAAATCAGAGTTGTAGAGCAGCGGCTGTTGTAAATGGTCATGACCATTTCTTGTTTGATAATAACAAGCAGTTTCCATATTTATAATTCTAGAAGCTGATTTCAATGATTAGGAATAGCTTCTTGATTTTCTGCTTTTTACAACTTGAATTTGGGCAGATGCAGTTTATTCTGAAAGGGAATATAAAACAAATAGGAGAGAATAGTCGTTTTACATACTTTTGCTAAGCTAGGCAAAAAATGAACTTCTAGCATGTCTACAATGAGGTTTTATTTCAGTAAAGAGCTGACAAAAGGACAACATACCAGAAAGAAAATCTAAATGTGAATTGTTTCCTATTATTAACGTCAGAATTTAGCTTGTAATTTCAGGTTCACTTTGCAAAAGCACCATAACTGACCTATCTGTGTCCTATATGGAGAAAAATACCCTATTTTACAAGTGTTCCCTTTACTCTGGAGATTTTTCTCTTTGATAGGCCATGAGGTACTATATACTACATTGAGATTGAGGAAGGCATATGCCGGTATCTCTATCAAGCCTTGGAATAGCAAATGTTTTTCAGGCACCAACTATACTAAAGATGCTGCATTTTTCTAACACCTAAGCTAAATGACTTACTAAACTATTTTGTTTTGTACTAGAGAACAATGGTAGGTAGGCACTGACTTCCACATTTAGAAGTTGCCCCATTGATTATTAGGCTAGATTTGGCTAGCTAGACTTGATTATTTCTTCTTATTACAGAACATATCAAAATTAGGAACAATTTCCTTTCTTGGCTAGATCTTTTGATTCTGGAAGTTTCAGATAAAGAGAGAGAGAGAACAGCCAAAAGTTTTTAATGTCCCTGTCCAATACAATATTTAACTATTACTCACACTGCTTCCGACCCTTTGCAGAAGATTGGATTCTTCAATGTATCCAAAATTTCTAGGCTTCAAGCTGGTATAGCTGGGTTTTGCTCATAGCCCATAACCAAGCTCTGTGGGAGCAACTGATTGACAGTTCCAAAGAGGGTAATTGTTTCCCCAGGGCAGAAATTGTGGCTCAATGGCAACATCCAATCACATCCACTTTCATCATTTACTTCTGTTCTAAAACAAACAGAAACAAGTGAATATAATTTCTAATGAAAACAGACGTTTAACAGGACATTTGTTACACTGTTTTTGTTTGTTTGTTGTTTGTTTTTGCTAAATTAGCTCATCTTCTCAAAAGGGGGCACACAGATGATGGTTTAACTTGCCTAAAAAGAGCAGATAATAGACAGAAGTTGTTCATTCCATCTGCTTCCCCGGAGAATAAAAATAAAAAGCATCTTGTGAAGGTATCAGGAGTCCCAGAGCCCAAGGAGAGGACTGTCCTGAGACTTTATTACTTTTGAGGCTTCAAATGCACCGCCACATGCTCTACTGAAAATACTATTTTGCCCATCAGAGAATCGTTCTTGGGGCATATCAAATGCAGTAGCATCCTACAATGTCTGAATTTCCAACTCAGCCTCCCAACTCATTTAAAAGCAAGGGATGACTGAAGAGGAAACTGGTATTTTCTTATGGTTAACTACTTTTCTATTTAATATTCTGGACACCATTTCAATATTCTTTGATGTGATGTGATTTGAGAGCAGTAGTGAGAGAAGAATACAGCTATTTCCCAAGTGTTGCCATGGGTTGAGTCCATTTAAGAAACCAGTTGCATATGCCATTCGATGGCCTAAAACTTGTTAAAATAAGGCCATATTTTCTAAGTTATCTTGAGTGACTAGAACAACTTCTAAAGCCCTTTCTTAAGAATCAGGAAATAACACATATGGTTTTTATGAAGCTCTTCAGAATGATAAAATATTAATTCAGAAAGTACCTTCAAATAGAAATAAGGCAAGAATCAGATGAACTGGTTTCTATAACATGTGACTCATTCCAATTTCCTTACAGGCTTCAGCAGGAGCTGCCCAAAGTCTCGTGATCAAGCTTTACTATATCTATAGTGAGATCCTAAAAGGTAGAGTAGTTTCATTTAAAACTAAACTTCATCAGTGAATAGGGAATAAATAAATTACTCTTAAAATGGAACTTTTTCTCTTTGTTCCATGAGGTCATTCTTAATGTAAATTGCCACAAGTTCTAGCTACATCGCTAGTAATAATCTCCATGTTAATTCTATAGCAACTCCAGCTGAATAGGCATTAGTTTCACTCCAGAAAAGAGGGAATTTAGTACCTTTAGTAGTTTATTCGCTGGCAGAAATCAGGTCCAATATTTAGGTACCTACCCTTTTATTATCCAAATTTCAATACTAGGATATGGTCAGCTTCACTTTATCATACCCTTTATGAGAAGAGAATCCATGTCTGTGTTAACTATGATTGTATTCTTCTGCCTAGCACATTACCTGACATATAGATGGTTCCTTAAAAAGACAAAAGTTTTATTACATAATTTTGCTTATCTGCAAATATCAAAAGTGTATAAATCCTTTTACTTTTTGCTGCTCTGGGAACCATTACTTCATGACAGGTGACTTCAAAGTAGATACTGAGATATCCAAATTCAATCCATCTCATTGTAAGTACCTGTTAGAGTTGTATGGTCCTGAGAATATGAAAGAATATAAGATGCCATCTAGTTCAAAAGCCCTTAGACTTAGATAAGTCATTTGTACAACTTGGGAACCAAAAAGATATAAGTGATGAACCTGGTGGGTGATGGAGAATTATATGAGTACTTGGGGGGACTTAGTAATGTATAAATAATCTAAACCCAGGGACAGAGGAACATATAAGACTCAGGGCCTGTTTTGAAATCCCTGAGAAAGTAACTATAAAATGGGTTCTACTAGCATCATCCAGATCTCCTGCAATCTAGTCAGCAGGATATTTTTTTTTTTTTTTTTTTTTGAGCTGGAGTCTCGCTCTGTCACCCAGGCTGGAGTGCAGTGGTGCGATCTTGGCTCACTGCAAGCTCCGCCTCCCAGGTTCAAGCCCTTCTCCTGCCTCAGCCTCCCAAGTAGCTGGGACTACAGGTGCCCACCACCACACCTGGCTAATTTTTTGTATTTTTAGTAGAGATGGGGTTTCACTGTGTTAGCCAGGATGGTCTTGATCTCCTGACCTTGTGATCCGCCCGCCTTGGCCTCCCAAAGTGCTGGAATTACAGGTGTGAGCCACCGCGCCCGGCCGTCAGCAGGAATCTAATCAGCATCCAGATGGGAATTTCTGGTCATTAGTAACACCTTTGTATACTGAGAAATGCCCTGAATTACTCGATACTTGGTAGTTTCCTTAGTGATGAGACGAAGTGCTCTGGGTCTCTGCAACTCTAGGTCTTAATACTAACTGAAATCCCTGGTCATAAGTAATCTTAGTTAACTGAATTTTTAACTGCCTTCCTCAAATGGGGTTGTATCTTTTATGCCGCAGAAGTTTAGAAAGTTAAGTATAAGTATATAAAGATTTTTAGGAATAAAATAATTATTTTTCAGGAATCTATTAATTTTTGACATTTTATATATTTGGAACATTTGAGAAAATTTGAGGATCACTGTATTTATAAATGTGATTTATTAAATGTGAAGTTATTTACTATCCAGTGACATTTTAAATAAGACAATTTAAGTTCTTAAAAATAAACACATATATTAAATTTATAAGGACAGTTTAAATGTTTAATTAATTTTGTAAATGAGACTAAACGTTATTCAAAGGCCCTTTGAAATTATTACTAACTTCTGTCTGACTTATACATAAAAAAGAAGAAACTAGAGTTGGAAGCTGTACTGAAAAGCCTGAAGTAGTTTTAAAAAAGTAAAAGCCAGTTTTTAAAATCAAAATTAAACATTATTAAAAGTCTTTTTGTCACATACAAAAATCACCCTGGATAACATAAAAAGTCGCATATCACTCACTGCCTGTGTCTTTACCATCCTAATATTCAGCCTGCTGATTGGCCGTCCCCGTCCCCGCAGCTAGCCTTAATGCCGAAGGTCATCTAGTGATTTAAAAGGGTAACTGCAGCCGGGTGCGGTGGCTCACGCCTGTAATCCCAGCACTTTGGGAGGTCGAGGCGGGCGGATCATGAGATCAGGAGATCCAGACCATCCTGGCTAACACGGTGAAACTCCATCTCTACTAAAAATACAAAAAATTAGCCGGGCGAGGTGGCGGGCACCTGTAGTCCCAGCTACTCGGGAGGCTGAGGCAGGAGAATGGCGTAAACCCGGGAGGCGGAGCTTGCAGTGAGCAGAGATCGCGCCATTGCACTCCACCCTGGGCGACAGAGCGAGACTCCGTCTCAAAAAAAAAATAAATAAATAAAAATAAAAATAAAATAAAAGGGTAACTGCAGGCTCTACAGTTATGCAGGAGGGAAGATTACTAATTTTTTGCTGTCTTTGTTTTCTGTTACTCTTTACAGGAACACACCATAGTGAAAAGCAGAAATTGCCTAACTTAAATTTCAGGAGTTTCAGTGAGTTTCGACTGGTGAAATCTCATCAGATTTCTATGTCCTTGGAAAAGATGGAAAGTAAGAGAAAAGGGTTTTGTAAATTTCTGATACCTGGAAAACTGAATAAAAATGTAAGAAAATGGTGAGATAGTCACTACTGTGCTGCTGTCTCACAGTGTGGCTATCTTATAATGCAGGCCTTCTAGTAACTACACCTTCTTAGCTGCCAAGGGAACCTGGTTATGCTAAATTTCACACCACAATTGGATCATGTTATAGTCATGAAGACAGTCAAGGAGATGAGTAAAATAACTTTATATCATTAGCATTTTGAGATAAAGCTCCCTCATCACCACCCTTCTACTGCTAAATGAGATTGTCCAAAACAAATATTCTTAGATCTTTAATGTGTGTGTGTGTGTTTGTGTGTTTGTTTGTGTGTGTGAGAGAGACAGAGAGAAAGAGAGAGAGAGAGAGAGAGAGAGAGAGAGAGAGAGAGAGAGAGACAGAAACTAAATGCATAAATGCATTTGCTGGGTTTCAGCTGCCTCAAAGAAATACACCGTCTATCCTTGGGAGATGGGAGACCATATACTGCACTCCTAAAAATCAAGTCCTTCTTATGTGCAGGAAAAGTAAACAGGCTTTGGTGGTCTTCAGGTTTTATCCATTTAGAAATTCCAGGTGGTTCCTTCCAGGGTTGAGGTATTGGAAGCCTGGGGAGGAGAAGGGGTAGGCTGGGAGTGCAGTTGGTCTCTAGAGTCTTAGAAGCCTGGCCCTTATTGCCATAGAGCTCCCTGAGGTGGCAGACTTCTGAGCAGGCTACCCACAATGGCTGTGGGCACTGGCTGGCTTCAGAGCATCCCGCCCTTGGCTGACACTATGGAGCCTGCCTGCAGAGACAAGAGCTGTGGAGAGGCACTTTTGAGAGCTCCCCACCCCCCAAGGAGTGAAGTGCCATTTCAGACTTGGTAAAGTGGACAGAAGGGGTCATGGTGACCACAGTGATGACTCAGGACCAGACGTCTGCCCATGTTCCCAGGACCCATTTAAGCCCTGGGAGTCCAAGGCAATATAGTGTTGCAGGGGAGAGGGCACTGGGGGGAGAAAGTTGGGGAAGGAACCCCAACAATGGGTGACATCAAATACCACACCAGCAAGCAGGGCTCAAAAACTGATTTAAGTAATAAAAAGAAAACAAAATGTTTTATTGAGCCCAGGTTTCATAGAGCAATTCACATACCTACTTGCTTATTAACTTCCTAATGCAAAACAGAAATAAGCAGGTATATGACATTTTGATGTAGCTTTTTTTCTGAAAGGGGGATATTTTTCTACAGTCTAAAACAAACTATTAAGCTTTCTTAGCTTTTGTACACATGACAAGTAACACAATATTTGCAACAGATATCCTCTCACTCCGAGAGCCTTCCTCCATCCGTGAGCCTGCCAGGCACTGTAAGGCAGCACGAGGGCGACACCCGCGCCTGCTGATGATGCCTGCTGGCTATTAAGAAACATTTTTGTGTGCCTTTTATATTTAAGACAACACTGTCAAAATGGCCACAGTCAAATATCCTATTTTGGAAGAAAGCCCAGTTCTTAAGTGGCCAAACGATGATCTCAGATAAATGAAGAAGCAGAAGAACATAGTTGTCACAGAGGCCAGAGGAGAGAAAAAAGCAGAAGGAAAAAGAATCTCTCAGAAAAGGCTTGTAGAGTAGTCAGTCTCCTGAATCGAAGACCCTTAAAATATCTGTCTAATCCAACTCTTCATGTATTTAGCGGGCTTCACAAATTTTATTCTAAAACTAAATAATATTAATGACAATGATTTTTACTCATTCACATAAAAAGGATTTCAAAGCCATTATCCCAGTCTGAGGAGATTTTTCATTAACCATTCCAGTATTAAATAACCCTTCTCTTTAATCTGTTTTATTCCTGGTACTGTACTTTAAATCTGGTCTTCTATTCATTTGTATGTATCATTGTACTTCCAAGTCTAATAACTTGAACACGGCATTTTTAACTTTAATGTTATTGCCCAGTGTTATTTACTGCCATCTAATTTTTTATCATTAGCAAAGTTGTCAGTAATGAGCTTTTTCTCTTTTCTGGATTTAAATTATTCCAGGCAAGAGTATTTTATTAGTTACTAGATCCATGAAACAACATGCTTCTGATTGTTCTCCTTCAGCCAAATCAATGGTGAACTATTAATGGTTCTTAAAGTATCATTTTCAAAAGTATTTTTTTATTGTAGAAATATAGCATACTCAATTTTTTACTATGGATATTTTTATACCAAATAAGAACTCTTAAGGAAAAACACAATCCATAATTTCTTTATTATGTTAGAATACTTATGCATAGTTTAATTTGTCAGACTCAGTTTTATTTTTCACAGCTTAAAGACTCTAACTTACATGATGGTTTCTAATAGAAATTTCCAAACAGATTAGAGTGCAAATTTTCCAAAGGTTTTACCATGCTGCTTTTCCAAAGTACTATGCAGAAAAATCTTGGTTTCTCAGAAGTTATTCTGGATTTATTCAACATTCATTCAACCATTCCTTTATTTAAGAATTATGTATCACGGCCGGGCGCGGTGGCTCAAGCCTGTAATCCCAGCACTTTGGGAGGCCGAGACGGGCGGATCACGAGGCCAGGAGATCGAGAGACGATCCTGGCTAACACGGTGAAACCCCGTCTCTACTAAAAAATACAAAAAAACTAGCCGGGCGAGGTGGCGGGCGCCTGTAGTCCCAGCTACTCGGGAGGCTGAGGCAGGAGAATGGCGTAAACCCGGGAGGCGGAGCTTGCAGTGAGCTGAGATCCGGCCACTGCACTCCAGCCTGGGTGACAGAGCAAGACTCCGTCTCAAAAAAAAAAAAAAAAAAAAAAAAAAAAAAAAAAAAAAAGAATTATGTATCACCTCTCTACCATGTGCCAGGTACGACTGTCCTAAGTGCTAGGCTTATATAACCATGGATAAGACAAGGTTCTTGCCCTCAAATAGCTTTCTGTCTCATAGGAAAGATGAGCAAATAAACAGGTAATCACCATACGGGGTTGTTAGTGCCATGATAGTATAAGCAAAGAGAGTTCAAAGGAAGGGCAGCTCAACCAGTTTTTCCCAGAGAAAATTCCATCAGTGGGCGAGTCCTGCAAGTGAGGATTCGCGTGCAAGTGTGCATGTGCAGCTGGGGAGAGGGAAGGCACAAAGGCATTAGGGCAAGGAACAGGAGAAAGTTTTCCAGATGGCGCTTAATCCTGACCCATAATTGTTTTGTTTATCATTTTGGTTTGAAATCTATCTAGAATTTTATTACAAACAAAGAACAAAACGAATATTAATCACAATGTAAAGACTTTATAACTCATGGGCCATCATATTGTTGGCATACCCTATGACACAGGGATGCCATTAAGGTCCATTGGGCTTTGCCATATGTGTCCTAAACTGTCCTAAATTGGCCTTCCTTTGAAATCATGTTTTTTTTTTTTTTTAATATGATTCTCTCCTTCTCTAATCTGCTATCAGTGTTTATGCATATAGGAGTCCCTTTTTACCACCACCTCCCCCCAACTCCCACCTTTTTTGCTTTTAATAGCTGTGGACTTGGGAAATAAATAACCAGGCTTATGAAAACCATGCCTAATATAAGAATACATAAGCTCTGAGTGATATTGGAGGAATTCTGCTGTGCCTGAACCATGTGAGATATGAGATACAATATCTATTTTAGTCCTCCAGAGATCACTTTGCTTACTGTACACTGATGTGTTATATTCAAGATAATTAAGGCCAGAAATGCAAGTCCTGGAAAGTCAACAATTTCTAAAAGTTGAAACACTTTCACTGACCTTTCACTCTATAGTTTACATAATAAAGTAAGTTTTGAATCTATATAACTAGCTAGAATAGGATACTTATAATGCTAGTAGATTGAGAGATTTCTTTAATAACTTTAAGCAGTAGTGGAATTCTGAGACCAAATTTGTCCCACTAATTCATGTGCAGAATGCTTACTCGATGTCATTGAACCAAATACTATCATGTAAGCTTCTAGGTCAATAAGGGCAGAAGATAAATTACATGAAGTTGTGAAAGACCAGAAGCAAATAGCATAAGAAGCATTCAAGAATCCTAATTCCCTCTCTTGTCCTCCAGCACTTGTTCTCTGAGCTCTTGAGAGTAGTGCCTGTGTTCTTCCCCAGGAAGTTTAGCTTGGAACAATGTACAAAATAGCACAAAAAATATCTGATAAGCAAGTGTTTATATAGTTTAAAAATTAAAGTCACTGGCAGAAAAAGAGTTTGATGTTTTGTTTCTAAGTTACTTTTAAATTGGTGGTGATCAGATTCATTTTCTTTCCTATTTGGAGGGCCTGACTCCACCAATAAGCTCCATGGTTTTAATGATGCACGTATTCAACCCAAATGCCTTTCTGATACCTAGAAATGGAATAAGAAGCATATGGAGGAAAAAGCAGTAACTTAACTTAGAAACATATGTTTCTCAAAGGGGTTGCCAGAAAAAAAAAACAGAATATAAAACTGGCACTCATCTAGCAGCTATCTTAAAAAAAATTTTTTTTAAGTAGATTGCAGAGTGTACTGGAAGAAGAAATATGTAGGCAGGCATCTTTTTTGAAATCTGAGATCATGCAAGTTGAAGATAACAAAAAGAATATTTTTATCTATATTTTTCTATTATCCTCAAATGAGCTATATCATAGCAGATGTGTTACATTTTAGCATCTGGACCATTATTTTTATTTCAGTAATGCATTGAAAGCACTATCATGGCAAAATTTTTAATAATTTCTAGTGGTCAAAAATTATATCTAGGATATATAAGAGCTCCTTCAACTCAATACTAAGAAGTCAAACGACGCAGTAAAAAAAAAAAAAAAAAAAATCAAAGATTTGAACAGAAACTTCAAAAAAATGCATGTATGAATGGCCACCAAGCACATTAGCAGTCATCAGGGAAATGAAAAATAAAACACAATGATATACCACTATGCACCTATTAGAATGACTAAAATTAAAAAGAATGTCTAGGCCAAGTGTTGGCAAAGATGTGGAAGAACTTGAACTTTCATACACTACTGGTAAGAATAAAAAAAAAATGATACAACCATTTTGGAAAACAGTTTGTCAATTTGTTATAAAGGTAAACATATACTTAACATACAACTTAGCAATCCCACTCCTATACGCCGGAGAAAAATGAAAAAATGAAAGACGTACATATTTGAGTACTCAAAATATGTGTATCTTTAATTAACAGTAGTCAAAAACTGGAAATTAATGGTAGTCAAAAAAACTGGAAACAACCCAAATGTCCATCAATAGCTGAATGAATACACAAATTGTAGTATATTCAATGGAATACTAGTCAGAAATGAAAAGGAATGAATTATTGACATAAAAAACGATATGGATGAATCTCAAAAACATTATGCTGAATCCCCAAAACACCAGATATGAGTACATATTATACAATTTCATTAATATGAAATCCTAGAGAAGACAAATTTATATCTATAATGACAGAGGGCAGTGATTGCCTGGGGCCAAGGATCAGGGTAGAGAATGACTGGGAAGGGGCACAAGGAACATTCTGGAGTAATGAAGTCTAGATCTCGATTGTGGAGGTATTTATACAGCTATATACATTTATCAAAACTCACTGAAATGTACTTAAAATGGGTTTGTTTTACTGCAGATAAATTATACCTCAATAAAGTTGATTTTAAAAAGTAGTTTCATGCTAACAAAACTAAAAAATAGTGAAATCAGATTTTCTTCGACCTCTGACATCAGGGTTCACTGTCTACTCCAAGGTGGGCTAGATTTCCTGCTCGTTGCCCAGAATAAAGAATTTACCTATTTTGTGACTTCATAATCTAACTTTTTGTTCATTATCTCCTTCAAAACCCATTAATCCAATTCTTCTAGCTGTTGGAAGGCCTAAAACTCTCTGAGCTATTACTTGAGCCTCTGTTCTTCTTCCTTTTAATCATGGCCCCTGGAACACCTCATCTATTTCCAAAAATTCATATACCATCTTCATGGTTTTTGTCCACAGGGTATCCCATTAAGCATCTCATCTATCCCATGAAAACCTGTTTCATATTCAACTTACCCCATCACAGTATGCAATGCCACCAAGTAAACATCTCAAAGTGGTTATCAAACGCAACTTTTACAAAAGAAAGCTTAGGGTTATCTACACCACTCTTCATCACTTCCTACAGACATTCTGTTTCCAAAGTCTCCCCCTTTCTTCACTGGAGGACCTCCCATTACACTGTAAAATCTTTGCGGAAGGAGCATTTATTTTTCAGCATTTTAATCCTCACAGTAACTATAGCAATGCTCTAAACTTCACAATTTCTTAATAACATCAAGTAAATTAGTACATACCTAAAACTACCAATGTATCTGCTATAATTACCGCTTCTTCATCATTTCCACACGACACACTTCAATCTGAGCTCATAACTCTTTTGCATGGATATTCACACTCTAATAGAAGGTCCTAGGGGACCCAGATAAGTCAATTGCTAGAATTGGTAGCATTTCAGACCTTAGTAAAAGACAGGAAGACCTCTTAGTATCTTTATCCCTGCTTTTAAGGGTTTGCTCTCCCAATACAGAATCCTATTAACAGAAGGCAGGTCCATGGTTGTATGGAGAGTACATACCCTGGCAGAGGCTTTACTCTGTGGATGCCACGATTTATTCCTCTGTGATTAACAGGCAGTTAGATGTGATAATATACGGGGAAGCCCTTTGAAATGCAACACCAACAGATATAAAAGATTATTTCCTAACCTATAGCAGGTGGGAGGCATGAATTTGCTCAGAGATGGCAAAGAGATCCCTGTTTGTATTTGCCTCAAGTACAGCTTCAGGAAAAGCTCACAGAAAGGTTTTCCCTGGGCCCACGATGGAGCTTGCAGATTACATACCCTAGATGATCTCTAAATTACCATTCAGCTTTCAGGTACGATTCTAACCTCATCAAAACCACACATTTTATGGCTTTGCACACACCATTATCCACATTATTCAGGTCTTTCCAAGCCTTTCAAATCCTAACTCTCCTTTCTCACTACTTCTAATGTAACACAGATTAATCTCACAAATTGAGAAGCCTTTTCTACCAGCTTCTCTGTTTTCCCTCTTGAATGCAGAGATACAAACTAATCTCAGGGTTCAACACTCCTCCTCCATCACTCCGAGCAGCAGAAGAATTAGCATTAGTATGGAATCAATGCCAAATGGTCCACGTGTTAGGACGTGGGACAGTTAAAGTTGTTGGGTCCACTCTGTGTGCTCCTTTTGGATTCCTCTATTTGAATCACTAGAAGTTACTGGTCCTCCTTTGAATTGCCTCTTCCCATATGTGAAAAGGTTGTGTCTTGCTTGGCAGGACTCCTGTCTTGTGAGGGCCTAGGCTAGAAGGCAATGCTAGTATACTCTCTTTTTCTCCCCCTGGGGTTTATTTTTCTCATTGCATAGGAATGGCAAGAATCCAAGAAAAAAAATTAGCCCTTAGTAAAAGGGGCCCAGGCAGACTTCTTTTAGTCTAAGTCATAGACCAGAAGGATAAAGCGAATACCCACTCACAAGTGGTTGAGGCCAACCCACCAGACCCCTAGCTTCCATGGAAGGCTCTGGGGTCAAAGCCCAGCACAAGGAGGAAGGTGCATTTGCTAAGAAGGTCTGCTCTGCAGAACCTATGGCAGTGCTACATAGCTATGGTTGAGGTTTGGTGACCTGTCTGGCTACCCCTCAAAATCTCCATCAGAGATACATAACATACAACCTCACCCTAAATCTCATTACTCTGACAGTGACATACACTTCTCCAAGAACACACTTAACATTAACCTTTATTCAGATTTCTTACTTCTATTTGGCCAAACATAAGAGATTCAAAGGATAAGACTGTTAATATCAAAATAGTACACTTGTGGTAGGAAAATGCCAATGAAAATCCCAGTTATTTATGAAGCTATGCATATCTCTGATACCCAAAGCACCACACATGAAAACTAACTCTTTCCTCATTACAGGTGACTGGATGCTAACCTATCTTGTTTGGTCAAGCTCTTTAATCTCCAAATGAGGTATAAAAGTACCATAATGTTAAAGTAATTTATACAGTAAGGGAAGTTCAAACTTCAGTTCCGGAATCCCCAAGTTCAAGAAATAGCTTGAATTTCCAAAAGAAGTTGCTTACCATGGTGCATATCATCTTGATTACCTTTGGCAGCCTGCAACCAAGGTGCAACATTTAAAAATAGTTATTTCAATTTCTCTCAATAAACAAAAGCACAACTAAAAGAAACAATAAGAACTTATTTACCAAATATAATTATTAGGAAACCTTTTAAAGACATGTACACAAAAATAAACAAATTAGATTTAGGAAATAACTGGGTTTAAAATGGAAAAGAAAATAAAAGCCATGGAATTAAACTGAAAGCTTGAAAGTTTCAGGCTCTGGCCAGGCGCGGTAGCTCACGCCTGTAATCCCAACACTTTGGGAGGCCAAGGTGGGCTGATCACTTGAGGCCAGAAGTTCATTTGAGGCTGGCCAACATGGCAAAACCCCATCTCCACTAAAAATACAAAAATTAGCCAGGTGTGGTGGCGCATGCCTTATTCCCAGCTACTGGGGAAGCTGAGCATGACAATCACCTGAACCTAGGAGGTGAAGTTTGCAGTGAGCCAAGATTGCACCACTGCACTCCAGACTGGGTGACCAGTGAGACTCTGTCAAAAAGGGGAGGGGAAGGAAGGGGAAGGGGAAGGGAAAGGGAAAAGAGAAAGAGAAGGGGAAGGGGAGGGAAAGAAAGTTTCAAGTTCTGAATATATTTCAAGATTGAGAAGTCATCATAGTAAGCATCATTGTTCTTCCGACATGCTTAAACAGAACAGCCAGGCCCTTCTTTCACTTGTGACTTCAAAGAGTAAATAGTTAATATTCATGACAAGATCTATCATGACAAAAAATAAATACTTCAGCCACAACTCCTTCCTTTCTCCCAGGATTAAGGGGTATTAACTAGGTCAGTACATCACCTTCACATTTTTCACAAACCCAGAGCTACTTCTACAAACTCTGAAGACTCCCTCAACCCACCCACATGGGCAGAATTTAAAGCTCCTGGGGGAAAAAGAAAGGACTAATTTACAAGTTGCTATAAACATAGTTCTTAATGTCGCATTGTTCTAAAATCTTCTAAAAACTCCCCAACTCCTTGGCTTCTATGACAACTGCGGTTCCCTGATTTTCCCCTTAGTTCTTTGATTTCTTCTTCTCAGTCTTTTTAAATGGACTTTTGTGCAACCTCTCTGTAGGCAGTTCTCTATTTGGCCCTTTTTTCATGCTAAACTCCCTCCTTGAGAGAGGGCTTGCTTACTTTCACGGCTTTAAAAAGATAAAACTATCTTCAGGCTTATGTTTCCAGATTTCTATCCTGAACCCAGGCAACTCCTGAGCTCCAGACAAAATTTCCAGTGGATCAAAATGGACATCTACATTAGACCAGTGCTAATATCTCAAACGTAGTAAGTCTAAAATTGAATTTGTTAACTTTCTTCCAGAGCCAGCTCTTTCTTTTCCATTGTCTCTTAGGTAACAGCTTCACCTTCTACCAATTACTCCAAACAGAAATCAAGAAACCCCCATGTCTATCATCAGCACGTATGATGTTTTATACCTATGTTCTCCATTTCCTTTCCATGCCATGGCCTTCAGGCAAATCCTCTCCCTCCTTCATGCAAATTCCTCCTCACTCCTCCTACACTATCACCAAAAGCCTCTCTGCCCCATTCTCTTCCATCTTGAGCTGATCCCTTACCTTACTATTATTTATCTCCTCTTCACAAAAAAGTTTTTAAGGTCTATGTAGAAAATGTAAAATTATTAACAAAGCACTCAGGACCTTGACAATCTAGCCCTGTTTGTTCTCTCTTGGCAGCCTAATCTTCTACCATGTTTCTGAATACCCTTCACTCTTGCCACTGCTTGTATATGTTGTTCACCAAGGTTCGGCCTTGAACAATTCTTACCCCACCTTCATATTTGTATTTTTATTCAGTTGTGCCTTATTCATGCCATTCCCTGAGCTCAAAATGAATTCCCCCGTCCTCTACCATAATTGTATTCACCACTTAAGCTTTAGCTGAAACACTAGCCTCTCTGAAATCACTCTCTGCACTGCTATACTATTGCCTGTCCCTATAAGACAGTATTTATGGGACACTACTCATCATTACAGTTAGTTGTTTATGCACTTAAATACCCTACTTGGTGGTAAACTGTTCCAGAGCAAGGACTCTGTCTTGGTAATCACCATATGCCTATACTATTTATCTCTGTGTGTTCACATTAAGTGGACAGGCTTCCATAAATATTTGGTGAAAAAAATCTCATCAGTCATCTTTGCTTCTGTGTTACAGTATCTGTTTCTAAATGTAACATATACTTTAAAAAAAAAGAAAGTAGTAATAAGTAGACTTCATACAGTCTCAAATTCTTTCAAGCAGACTTTTTCTCCAAGTTTATGAGTATTTATAAAACAAGGCTCCAAGAAACTGATAAACAACTATTCAGCAAAAATTATTTGTTTGTGTGAACAACACCGTATTTAGTTTTTATAGTTCCAAATGTAACGAAGATGCATATTCCTTCTTGGTAGGCCATTTTAAAGTCAAACTTCCACAATAAAAGCGCTCTTACACCATGCATTTGATAATAAATAAAACATAATATAAACATAGCCTACTACTTAAAAAAGAAAACCAACAACAAAGTCTCTTGAAGACTTGATTGTAACCATTATGGGGTCATTCGAGTAGAAAAACTAACAAAAACTCAAAACTTTTAAAGTTAGACAGTGGATACATTCAAACAGGCTAATATCCAAACACAGACAATACCACGAATTAAAAAAACTTCTTTCTTTGCTGAATATGCTCCTTTTGCCCCCTTCAGAATCATTCTCTCCCCTTCTCTTCTCTGCTACACTCTGCCCGGAGAGGCTGACCTGCATGGCCTGCATCAACGGGGCTCCCTTACCTTCTGGATTCTTGTAGGTTTGGCTAAGGGGAGACAAGAGATCAGAGGGTAGGAGGAGAGCAAAGCTGGGGTATTCATCTCCTTGTATTCTTCCCTGACAGACCACAAGCCGTGGCTGCATTCCTGCTCCAGCTGGGCATTCCCTCCGTCGTATGTGCAGCTCCTGCTAGTTTCCAGGAACATGATTCCCTCCTCTTGCCCTTACATGCTTGGGGTAGTGATAGTTTCCCACTGTTGCTAGCCCAGGAACACTTCATTATCCCTTTTTGATTATCTTTAACTCTGCCATGCTTTAGTATTAATTAAACATGTTGACAATACTTAAAAAGGAATTTGGCTAGAGAGTTTATGACAAAATCTCAGCAAAACACTTATATGCACAAGAGGGAAAACATTATATTGCCAAGAGAAATGAAGAAGTATACAGAAAATAAAAAATAAACTTGAGAGAAAAAGAAAAACATATGCAGATAAGTTTTTAAAAATAATTTTATGATAAATTCTTGAACATAAATTGCATAGTCATTCTTAGTTTTGGATATGATTTGTTTTAACTGCTTTCAAAAAGCTAGGTACTTCAATGAACAGAAAATATGTAGACCAGAATTAATATTAATATTGATAAGAAAGTTTTCTTTAATCTTCATCCTAAACTATTTATTTCTCACTATATTTTTACAAAGCCCTGCTACTGTTCTACTCTTGTAGTCTGAGATATTATCTCGAACTTGTATTTCTACTGCCTTCCATATTCCATGCCTTCCATGTTCCATGGGAGCTCTGCTTTTGTTCCTTGTAAGTATGTATTATATTCTGCTTCTAAAACACATACACTGGTAAGCAACCCCTAAAATAGTCCCCAATAATCTGAGCCCCTGCTATTTATGTAATTGCTCCCTTGAATATGGGCTGGACCAAGTGACTCGCCTCTAACAAATAGAGGATGGACAAAATGATTATTCTGGAGTTACAAAAAGACTATGGCTTCCATCTTAAGTACTCTATCTTGCTCTCACATTTGCTTGTTCTAAAGGAAACCAGCTGCCATGTTGTAAGCTGCCCTATGGAAGCTTATGTGGCAAGGAACCAAGGGAGGCCCCCAGCCAACAAACAGTGAGGAATTCAGGCTCTCTGTCCAATATCCCACAAGGAATTAAATTCTGCCAACAACCACATGAGTGAGCTTGAAAGTGAATCCATCCTGTCAAGCATTCAGATGAGCATTCAGCCACAGCCACCACCCTGACTATAACTTCATCAGAGCTACTGAGTCAGAAGCACCAGGTAAATTGTGCCTGGGTTTTGTTTTGTTTGTTTGTTTGTTTGTTTGTTTTGTGAGACAAAGTCTCACTCTGTTCTCAGGCTGGAGTGCAGTGGCATGATCTTGGCTCACTGCAAACTCTGCCTCCCAGGTTCAAGCAATTCTCCTGCCTCAGCCTTCTAAGTAGCTGGGACTACAGGCATACGCCACCACACCCAGCTAATTTTTGTATTTTTAGTAGAGATGGGGTTTCACCATGTTGGCCAGGATGGTCTCCATCTCTTGACTTCGTGATCCACCTACCTTGGCTTCCCAAGGTGCTGGGATTACAGGCATGAGCCACCACACCTGGCCTGCCTGGGTTCTTAACCCACAAAAATTATTATACAAATGTTTGCTGTTTTAAGTTGCTAATTTTTAGGGTATGTTGTTATGCAGCAATAGATAACCTAATATACATACTGATCCAGACACCTCACCTTGTTTTTTAAAATGGACACTCCTACAGAAATACAATTTGTAGAATCTAATAGAAAAGCACCAAGGGAAAAATATAAAAATTTAAAGCATCAGAACACATGGTCTTTCCTAAAAAAAAAAATAATAATAATAATGTTAAGAAAGGGCAGGAAGTAGAAAGAAAACTAGCAAAAATTAGAAATTGTTCAATGAATAGAAGCCCAAAAGGAAACAATAGAAATGAAAGGCTAAAACCAACGAATAAAGGAAAACTAGGGCTAAGATTTTAAAAGGTTTAAATGAGCAATTAAAATGTAAAGCATTCAAATAAAAAGAAAAATAATCTTAGAAAAAATGATTTTTTTAAAAAAAAGTTTTTAAAAAATGTTTTGTCTAGTTCTACTTTTCCCATCAAAAATCAAATGAGAATAGGGTCAACCAATACTAGAATTTTAAGAACAGAAAACTGTGTTAAACTAAGGAAGGGAAAGAAGTAATGAAAGATAACATAAAAATCTAGATATATTTCAATCTGCAGATTTTTATGACTTCCTTTTGGTATACTAAAATAAACTGCATATGTCTCTTGAAAATCACTTGTTACAATCGTTTAAAACAAAGCACTTGCAATGTATATAAATATGATTATGATTATGATTATGATTATGACTATTAAACAAAGATAGTCCTAGACCTAAAACTTACTGATTTAAATGCAAGCTTAACTTTAATGATGGGGGGTGCCACCAAAAAACTAGTTAAATAAAATACATATCTCAGAACTATTAGATGGGCATTCAAAAGACTGGAAAGCTAATATTCTGAGCTTATCAATAAATCAGTGTCAACCTGTAAGACTATAATGTTCCAAGATGAACAGGCTTCAGGTTAGAGTATAATGAGAATATAATGAGAGTATATATAATAGAGTATAATGAGAATTACCATTGGCAGAATATGCTCTTTATAATTAGATAGTCATAACAAAGTAGGGCCACAAAGGGAAGAACATTTATTCAGAAAGGCACTTTATATATTGGAACTGGTAGGGAAATGCAAAAATAAATTCCATATAATAAACATATAAGAGGTTAGATTAGCAAATCACACAGTCAAAACTACCCTTAATATTCCTTAGAAAAGTCATGGAAACAAAGAATGTAACATCGTTCAATGAGTCCAACTCAGCCAGTTCCTCCTCCAGTACTAGAGCAGATCTTTATTTTTCTGCTGTGAACCAAATGAATAAGTTGGATCGTATTTTACAAAATAATTTATCTTTCAACACCAAAATCACACCCAGCACGTCAAGAGGCTCACAACGTGAGACACACATGGCAACCAATATAACTGAGGAACAGCAGGTTCACATCTCACATCTCAGGCTGGATCCAGGAATAGCATAGGGAAACACTCATATCGTGAAACATAGATTCTCATATTGTGAAAGATAGTTTTTCTCTCTCTCTCTCTCTCTCCTTCCTTCACTCCCTCCCTCTCTTTCTCTCCCTCTCTTCCCCCATAATATAATGTGCATGTGATAATAAGACACTGCAATTGAACATGATAGAAGGTCTAGTTATAAGTGCAGCTATCAATAATATAGCACTGATACATTAAGAAGGCAAGTCAGTAAGAATTTGGCCCACTGGCTTGAGTTCATCCTCCCAATACAAGAGTCTACAGTCACACTCTTTACCATCTGTTCCTCTTCCACACTTGGGTTATACCAAGTACTCATCTACATGGGAGACAGACACATCAAGGGGCATAGAAACAACACTGCCCAAAAAGTCAAGAGAACTGGCTCTAGATCAGCTCTACCCTACACTAGTTGCATGAACACAAGCATGTTCCATAATTCTTCTAGGCCTCAGCTTTCTCTTTTTAGAAATACAGTATTCTAGATAGTCATGTGTCTAAGATAATTTTCAGCTCTGGATCATGGCTTTATTTCTCCCTACATCATGTTTTGAAGGGGTGTGTGTGTGTGTGTGTGTGTGTGTGTGTGTGTGTTTACTGGTTCTGTGATAAATCTCTTGTGAAGTGTTACAGCCTAATGCTTAAGAGCTTGGGCCCTGAAGTCTGGTAGACCTGGGTTCAAATCCCAGAGCTGTCATTTTCTAACTGTGACAATAGGCAAGATGCTAACCTCTCTGAGCTTCTGTTTTCCCTTCTAAAATAGGGACAATAATATTCCTTTTGGCAATAGGATTGCAAGGAAGATAAATCAGATAATATACATAAATCACCTAGTAAAATCTAGCACATTTTAAGCTCTAAATAAATGATGATGATGATGATGATGATGATGATGATGATGATGATGATGTTGTTACTGGATAAAAGTTTATTAAATGTCTGGCTAGGGTGAAGCTCCAGACCTTACTCTGTAAAGAAGAATAGGAAGCAAATGATTCCCAGGATATCAAAGCAATATCCTTGCTTCATTACTTCCTTACGCCAGTCTATAAAATTCCCTAAATCAAATTCTGTCCAAGGTATCATGTCGACTCTGCGTTTCACAGTCCAGGACAAGCTTCTGAAGTATGGACAGTGGTCTGCACTTACACAGAAACAGAAAATCTGTTTAAATGGAGATTATTTGCTTATATGAGAAAAAGTCTAGTAAGGCTATATGAGATTTTATCCTGCTCTAAAAATCACACCCTGTCTCGTATCAAATTAAAAATAAAGTTTAAAAGGTAGATTTAAAAGCAAGGGAAGAAAAAGAGGGGGAAATGTTTAGAATTTTATAATCTACTTAAAGAAATGTTAAGGAGCAGAACTTATACGCCACATAAGAGAGTTAATTAAAAACAAATTATTTGAAAAGGTATTGTTATTAAAAAAACATAATTATCATGTTTCTTTTGGTTAGCTTCTGTCATTCAAAGAGCAATTTAATCCCAAATCACAGAATCACTTCATTTTAGAAAATATAATTTAGTGCTTACCCAACATGAAAATGATGATAAAGACCTTAATGACAATCCACTTCCACTTCGTGAGTAGCAAATATATTTTCTCTTCCTATATGATTTTCTTAATAACATATTCATTTTCCTAGCTTACCTTATTGTAAGAACAGCATATAAATATATGTTAATCATTTATTTTATTGGTAAGGCTTCTAGTCAACAGTAGGCTATCAAGAGTTAAGTTTTTCGGGAGCCAAAAGTTGTATTTGGATTTTCTACTGCAGCGGGGTGAGCACCCCAACCCCCATGTTGTTCAGGGGTCCACTGTATATGCATTTCGTGCTTTAAAAAAAAAAAAAAAAAGGATTCACCTGGCTTACAAAATGCTTCAGCTGATGAGTTTTCCACTCATTTCAACTTCTGGGACATTCTGAGTTTTCACTGCCCCATCTTACCTGTTTGTTCTCAGTGGCATGTATTTCAGTACTTTTTTTGATCTACATGTACTGCTCTAAATCTCAACTAATTTTTTTTCTCTAAACACCAAGTTCTTGATTTTTTGTTAGCTTTCATTTCACCAAAGTTACTTGAAAATAAACCGTCTTTCAAAACAAAATATAGATGAAATCAAACATCTCAAAGCACTAATCTCAATTTGTCTTACTTGTTTGTTTGCTTTTAAGAGATGTGGTCTCGCTCTGCCACCTGGCTGGAGTACAGTGGCGCGGTAATAGTTCACTGCAGCCTTAAACTCCTGGGCTCAAGCGATCCTCCCACCTTGGCCTCACAAAGAGCTAGGATTACAGGTGGAAGCCACTGCATCTGATCCCTGTCTTAGCTCTCAGAAGGTAAGAGAGTGCTCAGTTTAAAAGTAACCACTAGAGGGTCTTGTTTTCCTAAACTCACCACAAGGCCCCCAAAATGTTTGCTTTGTCAGTATAGAATACCTAGAACTAAGAATAAACAGCAGTGAGATACAACAGTACAAACAACAAAATACATCTATTAAATTTTTAATAATTAAAAGAAAAAGGAAAAGAAAAATTAGCAAAAATCTTCCATGATTAATTTCTTCAAATTGTCACTTTATAGGAAAATCTGAATATGTATTGTTCCTGTGGATAGAGTTCTGAATCTAGAATTTGAAAACGTGATTCTTTTCTGACACTGCCTTCCTAGCAGTAGAATATTCATTTAAGTAGCTACTTTTTAACTTGAATGCTCATTTAAGTTCTTTATGCCTCAGTTTCCTTTGCAACCTCACCCAGACGTGGCAAAGATGAGACAGAGTAAAAAGATATGAAATATCCTCTTCCTATAGTAAGTTTATAAGAAAGACTTTCAAACAAAGCAAATAACAGAGAGGAATAGTGTAGATATGAAACATCAGGTTAAAGACCCTTTTCTATAGAAAAGAATCACCTGGAGAACAACTTTTATTTTTCCCTTTTGGTTGTTTATAGAAGATTCCATTTTTCACTTGGAAGATTTCTTAAACAAAGAGGTCCTCCCTCCCTGCCCAGTAGAATTGGCCTTTCTAACAAGTTCCCCAGTGTTGCTGATGTTGGTGCAGCTCTTTTCAGGAGACGACACTTTGAAAACACTGTTTCAGAATGCTGGATGGTATGCCATGTCCACTATCCAGTTATCCTCATACCCAGAAGGATTGGTTTAGAGTAGATAACCTATAATCCACACTATGTTCAGTTCTCCCAATCTCTAGCTTTCCTTCAGTTCACTTGGGATCATTAATTTTTTAATGCCCTAAAGATCTTTTCATTATAAAGTGAAAGATGGATCCTTTGATTATCTATCTTTCCTACAATTTCTAAGCAGAAAGTTTTGAGGTTTTGGTTTTATTGTTTTTTTTGTTTTAATAAAGCTGATTATCTTTTTGCAGACCTTCTCTCATGCATTCCTATTAATTCAAAAGCTCACGAAAATCTATACATGGTACCTATCTTTCCTTTTTTGAATCTAGTAATGCCAAGTGCTATAGTAATTAAATACGAAGACATTTTGTAAAAAACAGGTAGCTTTCAAATTATTTTATACAAACTTGTGTATCTTGCTTAGGCTATACTATATCGAAGAAACTTAACTGCTTCCCTTCAATCACACATTTTTTTCTGATATAAAAGTAACAGACATTCAAATCAGAAAACTTAAGAAATACAGAAACATATACAGCAGTCAATCAAAACCAACCATAATCCCTCTGTCCAAAAATAGTTACTGTAAAGTTTTTGGTATATTTTCTTCCAGTCTTTTTCAATGCATATAAAGATTATACTAACTAATATTTTACAGTCACATCCCCTACCTAACAAATTGAAAGAACATCAAATATGCTTTTAAAAGTACTTAACAGATCCATAATATTTTATTATATGAATGAACCATAATTTAATGGTACATATTATCTAGAGCAACATCACAAAACCTACAGGGGAGTGGAGCTTTAGCCTTGGTTCACATAGAAAATTTATTTTACTTATGCATTGCTTCTGAAGAGAGACTTAGAAATACCTTTTTAAAACAACAAAGCTACCTGACCCATTATAATCATGGTAGAGGTTCATTCCCCTGCTTGACATCAACCAATGCTTATTCAGAGTAGTTTCATCCAAGACAATTTTTCTCTTCCCTTCAACTCAAGGCAAAAATGGAAACAAGGTCCTGCAGATTAGATGGATAATTGGATGGAAGAATGAATAGAAAGACAGAATTTTACCAATATAGGTATAAATATAAGTAAATACAATACAAAAGCATAAGTATATATTTTATAGTATTATATATCTATCCATAATTTCTAATACATTAAAATTTCCCTTTGACTTGTATCTTCCATTGGAATATAGATGCCTAGAGAGCAGGTGGTATAACTTATCCACCTTTATCCCTCCCCATTTCCCCCACATCCATGTGTGCACACACACATACCTAGCACAGTGCCTAGTATATAGTAGATCCTCAAGAGATGTTTATGGAGTAAAATAATAATAATTGAAGTAATAGAAAAATACCACCTTTAAAAATAACACCTACCATTTATTAAATATTCTGATGGTATATTTTATGCATAAACTTGGTAAGGCTATGGTGGTCAGCTGTTTTGGTTAAACATTAGTCTAGATGTTGTTTTAAGGTATGTTGAGAATGTGATCAGTATCACAATCAGATGACCTTAAGTAAAAGTTACTACTTTCTATAATAAGGGTGAGTCTTACCCATCAGTTGGAGGCATTAACAGCAAAAACTGGGTTTTCCTAAGGAGGAAGGAATTCTTACTCAAGACTGGAACAAAGAAATCCCACTTGAATTTCCAGCCTGGTGGCCTGCCCCACAGAATTTGGATGTGCCAGCTCCCACAATCACATAAGCCAATTCCTTAAAATAAATCTCTTAATACACAACACACACACATACACACATGCACACACACACACACACACACACACACACACACACACACTATTGCTTCCATTTCTTTGGACAACCCTGACTGACACAGCTACTATGCCATACGTAACCTTGGGCAATGATTTCATATCACTGTCTCTACAACGGTCTAACAAGGTGTGTATTACTATCCATCTTTTTAAAGATATGTACCTTATCCAAGGTCCCACAAGTCAGTTTATAGGTAACAGGGCTGGATTCAAACTTACCTGTTTCCAGAACCTGTGCCCTTTCTCTCTCTTCAGAGTAACTGAAATGTGATCTAAATCTTCTCAATTCTGTAGCTGCAGATTCCAGCATTCAGTGTTAGTCGAGCTAGATGAACATCTTAATGGGTGTATGTATGGGGGGACAGGGTAGAAAGGCATGTCCACAACTAACAAAGCAGATGTAAAAAGACGTTTTTGTCTAATGGTTGAATCTAAAAATTTTGGAAGGAAAACTAAATACATAGGAAATTAATAAGACTGTTTTTGAAAAGAAACAGTCATTTTTATGACATGCTAACTCCATATTCAGAAGGATCACAAAACATTCAAAAGAAATGACTGAGACACTCAGTATCATAGGACTGTTTGAGTGGGAAGTGGGTCCAGAAATCCAGTCAATGTAGAAAAACCCTGGCCTTGTTCTGACAATAACAACAAAAATGAAAAAGTAAAATAGGTTCATAAATAAGCACAGCTCATATCTTTGTTAAAACAATACCTTTTAAGCTCTCTTGTAAACCATTTCCCTACAGTCTACAGAATGTGAAGAAAAATGTTATCTTGATAACATCTCTGCAAAGCCGCCTGCCCATTTCTTCTGCACCTGTGTTCCTTACTCTGAATTTTCTATGAGAGTAACAGGGAATGACCTAAGACAATTTCTAAATGTGAAACAAGAGGATTGAGTTCCTTTAGATGAAAATGAATTTTACTCTACTCTTTAGAGATACCAGTGTGCCCACCATTTCCAATGACTATGTTTCTGCTATATATTCACAGCAGCAGTTTCCCAATTTTAAGGCTGTGGAACTATTACAAGAGGCTCTGAAAATTCATATGTAGAAGTGAGCATTGTAATCAGACTTAATAAATTAAAACACACATACACACACACAAACAGAAAAATGCTTAATTTTTCAAATGGATAGGTATGGTTGTGAATGAACAAAGCCAAGCACATTTTATGCATTTCTATTTTAAAGATTCAGAATTGGCCCTACACATTTACCTCCCTTCCTTCTCAAAAGTCCTATGGAAATAACAAAAATAATTAGAAAAAGAAATATAGCATTGAAAAATTAGGAAACCATCAATCAGAAATTTTAAAGGATTTTTTGACAAAATGAACAAATGAGATCAACTTATGGAAAAACAGATAATGCAAAGCTGCCTGGCCCCCAAAACTAACACAGAAGAGATTTTTCATGCCCTATGAGGAAAGATAAACAATTTTTCCCAAAAGTTTCTCAATAATTGGTCTGAATTCTAAGAAAAAAGAATTAGGAGGTAAAATACTAGACCCAAACATGACAAAAGACATTTTTCCTTTCCCCACAGACACCAACAAATGTGTACCAAGGAGCTACATCATCTGAGACATATTCAAGCACTTGAGATATGGTGACCTAGGCGCAGGGTCCTGAAGTAAGTGGGGGAGGAAGTCATGTAGAAATCTGGGGGAAAGCATTCAGATAGAAGAAAGAGCATGGGCAAAGACATTTAAATAAACACTTGCTGTGAAGGAAGAATAGCAAGTAGACCAATATGACTGGTGAGGAGGAGAATTGTAGGGGAAGATGAGTTTATAGTGTGAGGTTGATGCAGATCCTGTAGGCCATTATAAAAATGTAAACCTTTGAAGAAATGGATGTTTACTGGCTGCTGTGTTGGAGAATGGGGTGTAGAGGGTCAAAGATGGAAGTAGAGAAACCAACTAGGAGGCTACATAATAATAGCAATAGATGGATAATAATATTTAGGAAAGTTCAGGTTTGGGTGGGGAGACCAGGACTTCATTTTGGAGTATGTTAAGTCTCAGATATAAAGTATACAATGGGAAACATGCAGTCACAGGAGAGGTCTGAGCTAAAGATGTAAACTTTGGATTTATACAGATGACATACAAAGCCACAAACCTAGATGGAATCACCTAGGGAATACAAGGAGATGGAAGAAAAGAGAGTTGAGAAATGAGCCCTAGGATAGCCTAACATTAAGAAACTGGGGAGATGAATAAAAGCAAGCCAAGAAACAGTGTCCATTGAGCTAAAACAACCAAAAGAAACTGGTATCTTAAAAGCCAAATGAAGACAAGAAAGCAATCATTTGCCAGGTGCTACTGAGAGCTCAAGTAAGGTGAGGACAAAGAACTATCATTTAGATTTAGCAATATGGAGGTCTCTGATGATATGGTATCATCATACTGTTCACCCGTTTACACCTTCTGGAAAAATTACTTGCAATACTGTGGTGAAATAAGAAATTAACTCAAACAAAAACTCAAGAAAGGAGTGTATAGCAGGCATGAAATGGTAGTGAACAACGAACTCAGTAAAATTCAAAGTTAAATACATGTAATTACTATAATGTGGCTATAAAGTTTCATATCATAGTTAAGAAAATATTTTTAAGAGACAAAACATACAAGTAAAGTACACCTATATAGATAATGATGTGGAAATAAAATCTCATATTATTTCCATAAAACCTATGAAGCACTGAAGGAAGGGGAAGAAAAAAGGATAAATCAAAGCATATTAAATATGTTTTCCTGTTCGGTTGGAGCTTATGGATATTTTCATTTCTAATATTAATAAACTATGTAGGTATTTATTAAAAGGCTGCTGATGTAGGAAAGAAAATATAGTTTTAAAGCATTTTTAAAAAATCAATAAAGTCAAAGAAAGAAAAGGAGGTTAAAAGAAAACAAACCAAAAAAGCATCAGAAAACACAAAATAAAATGGCAGGAATAAAATCAATCATATGAGCAATCAAAATAAATGTCTGTTGGTAAAACTGTTTAAAAGACCATCTGATGGAGTAAAAACCTGTTAATATAAAAGACAACTCTAAAGAAATATGTGGGCAACAATTGATCTGTTATAGAAACAGAATTTGCTATGGCAATATTCATAACAGAGTGAATTTAAAGCAAAAAAATACAGCAAAGACGGATATTTTATATTGATAACAGGTATAATCCAAGAAGACATAATAATCACAAAGTTATATATACCAAAACACACATCATCAATTACATGAAGTAAACACCAAGAATATGAGAAAAAGTCTTTGAACCCAAAATTCAAGTGGGAGATTCTTATCTGAGAATTTGTTATCTCAGACAATGAAAAAAGGTGTGAAGATTCAAATAATTTAATAAACAATTTTCTACCTTCTCACTCTTTAGAAAATTCATCTACATTTAAATATTCATTTCAAATATCCATGAAACATTTATAAAAATCAGTCATTTCACAAGCCATGTAGAAACCCTTAATAAATTCATAAACTATTGATTCAGTTATCTTCTCCAACCCAAAGGCAGTACTAATAAAAATAACTTACTAAATAACAAAAAAACTAACGAAGATTCTGACAACTATTAAATAAGACATGAACCAATGAGAAAATCAAAACTAAAGTTACCAGTTATTTGAAATTAACAACAAAAACACTATACATCCAAATCTAAGTGAAGTGACCAAAGCTGTACTCAAGGGGAAAACAGTTCCTCTGCCTGAAATGTGTTTTATTTCATTCTTTGTATTTTAAAATCCAATTCATTGGCAAAATCATTCTGTGCCTTCTATTTGGAATTAATCTTCTCTACCTCTGTACTTCCCCAGCATCTTTTCAAAATCACTTCATTTCACATTTATTCTGCTTGGCTTTTCAGACACTTGAGTCCATGTCCATCTCAACCCAGTAGACTTTTCAGCTATCAGAGTGTACAGGCCCTGCTTTAACACTTCTGTATCAACTCAGGGCACAGCACTATTAAAGTCACTGTTCTCTAATGGCAAGAGCATAGGTTTAAAAGATCAGTTAGATCTCAGTTAGAATTCTAGCCCTGCCATTTTCTAGCTGTATGATCTGGGGCAAGCTGCTGAATCCTCCATCCCTCCTTTTACATTAGTGGGGCTACTATCATCTATTTGGTAAGTTTACATAATAAAACACCAAGCACAGTATCTGGAACATAGCTAGACAAAGGGAATCTATTATGAACACTGGAACGTTAGATGGAGCAAAGAAAAAAACCTAAGACATAGGTGAGTAGTGGAAAGCCATGGATTTGGGAAGCAAACTGACCTAACGAATCCTGGTTCTGCTAGCTATTTGGCAATACTTATAATCTTGAGCAAGTTACTTAATGTCTCTGAGTCTCCTTCTCCACATCTGTAATTCTGTAATGTTGTTGTGAAGATTAGAAATTGGGAACATATAAAACATTGAGTAAGGAGCCTGACACACATTAAGTGTTCACAAGTGGTACCTACTATTGTCACTCACATTTCCCCAGTTATAGGTCTTCATGAATGTCTGCTGAATTGAATTAGAACTTTATCATCAGAATCTCACTTGGTTTACCTGGTCCCCTAGAGGGGCCAGAACTGACAGCAAGTTATCGACTTGGTAAAGCAAGTCCTCAAGAAGCCCCAACACGTGCCTGTGGTTTGGTGAGGTCAGAGTAATTGAGGCCTCACAATTAAAAAGCAATCTTACGTGAGGTTATCTTGTTGGATAACTTGTTAGGAATCTTTTTCATGAAGTTAAATCATTAAAATTTGACACCAGAGCAGTCTCTGAGAGAGCCCTAAGCAGGTCTCACTTCTCATTAATATAAATTAAATTCCTCAGGAGACACTGAGAGTCTCCCCACCTGACAAACAGTGTTGACATTTATTCAATTTCCCTCTGACCTTTCTGGACTTAAGAAATACCTCCAAATAGTTATGAATAAGCTATTATTTTGGTTTTTACTTCACAACTATCTTTGAGAGTAAAGCCATTTTGTCTACTTTATTTTCCAGAATGACCCTTCATTTAACATGTCATCCTGCATTTTATGCTTAAGAACATATGAGGCTCTGCATGCCAAAAAAATAAATAAGTGTGAAGTGAATAACAATTATGGTGCATTATTCTTTACTGGAGGTCTTTTTTCTTCATTAAAGAAAGGTGATTTTTTTTTTCTTCCTTAAAAGTCAAAGTTAAAAATCTTTCATTTAGTTTCTCAAATACTAGGAGTGATATTAAGGGTATATGCCATATATTAAAATATCACTGTTACTCAATTTTGTTGGTACTAATGGATTTTGTTAAATTACAGAGTTGTAAAACGTGAAGGAAAAGAAAGGGTCTTGCTAAGTGAGTGACTGGGTAGAGGTGAGACACTAAGAATATTGTTATTAAAATATGCAAAAATGAATATTCACCAGGGATAGTTTAGACTGGAGCTTTTAGCTCTGCTATTTCCCTGCATCCAGCTGGCAGTCTATCTAATTATCACAGTGCCATTCTGGCAGATGAATTTTGATTAATATAAAATCTTAGAAGTCAGAGGTATCTTTGAGATCACCTAATCCAATGCACATATTACAAATCAGGAAAAAGAAATCTGGAGAGAAGTCCTTTGCTCAAAGCCTTAAAGCTTGTTAGCTGTCAGAGCCAGTGCTAGCACACAGCTAGCACTTTTGTTCTCTTTGTGGTATTCCACATTCATTTATGTTAGAATTAAGGGTAAGGACCAACTAATGTGAACCACCTCCACTATACAGATACAGGGAGGGGTCATGGCAGAAGACTAAGAAAAGTGAAGGGGGACCACCTTGTTAGAGACATCAGGAGCAATGTCATCATCTGGTAATAAATCTTTACAAGAGTCACTTGTCGGCTGGGCACGGTGGCTCACACCTATAATCCCAGCACTTTGGGAGGCCGAGTCGGGCAGATCACGAGGTCAAGAGATCGAGACCATCCTGGCCAAAACGATGAAACCCCGTCTCTACTAAAACTACAAAAATTAGCTGGGTGTGGTGGCAGGCGCCTGTAATCCCAGCTACTTGGGAGGCTGAGGCAGGAGAATCACTTGAACCCAGGAGGTGGAGGTTGCAGTGAGCCAAGATCGCGTCACTGCACTCCAGCCTGGTGACAGAGCAAGACTTCATCTCAGAAAAGAAAAAAAAAGCGTCAGTAGTCATAGAAATGTCAGCCATTGACTGCAACTAGACTAGTAATCATTATAGCTGTAAGAGGTGCTAACAGTCAAAGGAAGGGTACACACTAAATCTACACTTAGTGGAAGCACTCAAAGATTAACACACAAAAAATAAAGCACTATTTCTACTTGGTCACTAAACCATCTGAGTATCTAAAATTTTCAAATGGCCTTTTTATTAGGCTACACAAAATCATAAGGAAGTGATTCCCATTAATGTCAACTTGAGTTATGATTCTGTCAAAATTTCCATCATAACTCCAGGCAAAGCTATCAGAAGCACAAGTCTCCCAGCCAATAAATATCTTTTCTTTTTGACCATAATATTTTAAAGAATACTTATCATTTTAAAACACTTTTACTACTGGAAAACAAAACATGAAGTATCACTGCTCACAGTGGCTTCTGCATTTACTTTTTAAAAGGGGTAGGAAGACTCTTTTTGAACATGTCTTCAGTCTTTAAGGCAACACATTTTTATCTTCAAAGTTGGTTTGCCATGAGCAAATGAATAAACTTCCTTTTAAAAATAAATTAATATAATTTTTGAGGAATTATTTGCCCAGGTCCTTAACTTACAATACTTAAATATGATCACCTAGAGAGAAAAGAAAAACATAAATGGAAAATAAATTTTTTTAAATGAAGGTTTTCAAAAAAGATGTTTAG
Source organism: Macaca mulatta (assembly GCF_049350105.2). NCBI lineage: Eukaryota > Metazoa > Chordata > Mammalia > Primates > Cercopithecidae > Macaca > Macaca mulatta. The sequence continues at coordinate 64,069,172 of NC_133407.1, read as the reverse complement.
ATAAATTAATTTATAAATTTTAATCTTCTAAAATGCTACTGTTTTCAACCATTCAAATTCCAGCCCATAAAAGAATGTATACTAGAAGTCATTTAAAAATTAAAGATTTTTCCCATACACTATTATTCAAACTTTAAATAAGTAATTCAAAGTAAAATTATAAAGAAGAAATTGATAAACAACACAAAAAAATGCATTTTCCCTAAATCTCACTTTAAGAGATATTACTAAGCAACTATCATAGGCAAGGCCTTCTCCTCCTTCAAATGCTTCATGAGAGCAGTCCCTAAAGTTGCTATCATTCTAGTTCTGGACTAAGTAAAAAATAAACAAACATGAGATCCAAGCTAATGTTGGGGTAGGGAGAAGATGAATCAGAAAAGACAAAAGAGAAATCAAGCATTTAAAGGTGTCTTTATGGAAGGGTAAAATTTTGAAAGATAAGAAAGCACCACAAATAGCAGAGTGAAGCAGTTTCTTGATCCCTAGGTACCAATTTAAAAACTTTTGGGGATTATTTGGTAACAATATTAGACCACTTTAGACTGCATTTTTCAATTTATAAAACATTTTCTCCATCATCACCTTTTTATTCACTAACAGATACTGGGGGTTTGGGGTGACACTCTTGATGTCCCTATTAAAAGAAGATAAACAAAGGATCAAGAACCACAAACAAAACAAAGTACTCCTTTATAAATTTCTCAGAATTGCTATGAGGGTCACGTTCCAAGACACAAAATAATAGACAAGTATTATTCCCATTCTATCAATCATGGAAAAGGTTCAGAGGGGTTAGTGATGACCCAAATTAAAACAGCAGATGGGCTGGGCATGGTGGTTCATGCCTGTAATCCCATTACTTTGGGAGGCCAAGGTGGGAGGATTGCTTGAAGCCAGGAGTTTGAGACCAGCCTGGGCAATACAGCAAGACCTGGTCTCTATTTCAAATAAATAAATAAATAAATATATATATATATGTTAGCCAGGCACAGTGGTGTACACCTATAGTCCCAGCTACTCAGGAGATTGATGTGGGAGGATTGCTTGAGCCCAAGCGTTTAAGGCTCCAATTAGCTATTATTATGCCACTGCACCCCAGCCTGGGTGACAGAATGAGATCCTGTCTCTAAAAAACAAACAAAAAAAACCCACAAATGGGTGAAATGTGGCACTGCAGGAATTTAGTCAGGTTTTCCAATGGCAAGTCAAGAGCTTTTCCCATCAGCTCACCAATGGAAGAAGAAATTTCAAGTTGGCTATACTACAGTAATGTCCCTGGTTACATCTAACCTCTATTTTTAAGCAATAATGTGGCTGTAACATAGAATACAAGCTATGAAAAATCCATTTTCTTCTCCAAGGCACAGTTTAATGAAAGGTATAGGATAAAAAGGTGGAAGATATACAGCTCAGTAAAAAGGAATTAAAACAGATACATAAATTAAGTTTGTACAAAGTTAAGTAAAATATCACAACAATCTAGAGTGCCAAAATCATTAGATTCATACTTTAAAATTAATCATGATGTTTAATTATGGGAAATTATGGTGAAGGCAGATTTGTTACGGAGTATATTTTTTATGCAAAAAACTCAAAGAGTACACTGACCAAAATGGGCAAAACAAGCATGCTCTGTGATTGTTGATGATATTGCTAATAAAGACTCCTAAAGAATGAATTGAAGAATAAATAATAAGCTGAGTATCTGGGAATTACAGCGTTCCTAACTCAGCTCTGCCACTAACTGGCTTTGTAATCTTGGGCAAGACATCTTACCTTTCCAGGCCTCTGAAAAAAAAACAACTCAACTAGGTAATATTCAGGAGTCCTTCTTTCCTAAAAATTATTTGAATCTATGAATTCCCAAGCTTTGTGGTGTATGAAGGGCCATTCAAAAGACTACATAAGCCATTTTCCCCAGTAGAATATGATAAAACTTGCATACTTCAAAACCTAAAATGCACACAGAATAGATAATGCCACAAAATCAATATAGCCGGCAGTTACATATGGTGTTTGACAGTGCACTTTTACATGTTTCTTCCATGCTTTGGAGCCAGATTCATATTATATAATAAGTGGTTGCAATAGAAACAGAAACCAATGGTCTAAATCTAATCTGAATCTACATCTACATTGTAAGAATGCAATCCTAGAGATATTAAAATAGCAATAGGCTGTCAGTGTTGTTTGTAGAGATCTTAGAATACAACCGCACCTTCACTCACAATGCAGTTACATCCTGATAAACCCATCATACACTGAAAATATCATAAGTCAAAAATACGTTTAATATACCTAACCTACTGAACAACATAGTCTAGCCTAGTCTACCTTAAATGTGCTCAGAACACTTATATTAGCCTGTAGTTGAGCAAGATCATCTAACACAAACCTTATTTTATAAAAAAGTGTTGAATACCTCATGTTAAAGTATCATACCACATATCACTAGTCTAGGAAAAAAATCAAAATTCAAAATTTGAAGCTTGGTTTCTACTAAATGGTATTGCTTTTGTACCATCACAAAGTAGAAAAATTGTAAGTTGAACCATCATAAGTCAGGGACCACCTGTATTTGTTTCGATGATTATCCAAGGCCCATTTTACTCTGGCAAGATTTATAGAAGCAAATTTTATAACTCAGCTAAAATGGCCTTCAAGTATAGCATAATTTTTTGTTTTAAACTACAATAAAGGTTGGAAATGATTTAGAAACTCATGGGGTCAAGCTTTTACTTTGGGACGACGGACCAATTTATTGGGGCATCGGGGGTACAGGATAATCTTGGTCTATTTGATTTAGGGAGCTCTGATAGAAAAACAATTTCATTCACTTTCACCTTCATATTTTGACATCTGGAGGCTGGTTGTGAAATCAGGAAAATGACAGATGAGACTGAATAGGAAATACTATTTGGTTTATGTCCCAGGGATATTGTTTTTTTTGTTTTGTTTTTTTTTTCCCAGGGATATTGTTTAACAAAAATGCTGAGTGAGCTATTTCAAAGCTCAGCTGGAGGGAAGATGTTCACTATATGCTATTTATGGTGCTTTTAGAAATATCTCAGGAAGTATGAATGCTGGCAACTTATACATGTTCCTTTAGGCATTTCCCTGTATTGGTTCCCTGCCTTCCATACGGAGAAAATGTTTGTCCCTCACAAAAATAAGGAGAGATGTTATCATTTCTAACAGGAAGTATGTGCAATTTGATGATGAGAGGAAAGCAAGTTCAACATATTTTAAGGTTCTTGATCAGGAAGTTAAGACATTTTTCTTCCAAGAATTACTGCAGATGGCCTTCTTAGGTCTACCTTATATTACATTTATACATGCAATGATTGTACAACATAACATTTTAATTCCAGTTATATATATATGGCATGTATATCATTCCAACTGAAAACTATTAAGGAAAAGTAACATAGGGATCTTTGTTAAAAATACCAAACACTTACATTAGAAACAGAAATCCTGTTGTATGGCCAAAAGAATAATGATTTCTATTATTGATGAATTCTGTGAATCTAATGATTAATTGTAATCTCCCCTGCATCAAGAGTGATAACAAGTAGTAAAAACTTTCATTTTATCTTCTCTCTGATCTCTCAAAAAGTGCTAGGAATCTGAGAAATAAAAAGAAATGTGTAGTGAGAAGTAATATTAGTTGCAGAGCAGATTCTTGATAATTCTGAGCCAAATAATGTATTTCTTTCTTTTTTTTTTTTCTTTTACATTTCATAATACGAAACCCCAATCTGGAACAAAGGGGTTTTTACACATTGTATAATTCGATTTGAAGGCACATTCATGTGTGTTTAAAATATTCATATCAAAGTTAAGCTTAGAAACAGACTTTTAAACTCTAAAATATATTCACTGACACAGTTTGGATATTTATCCAGCCCAAATCTCATGTTGAAATTTAATCACCAGTGTTGGAGGTAGGGCCTGGTGGGAGGCGTGTGGGTCATAGGGGTGGATCTCTCATGTCTTGGTTCTGTTCTCACAATAGTGAGTGACAGCTCAGGAGATCTGGTCATTTAAAAGTGTGTGGTTTCTCCCCTAGCCTTGCTCCTGCTCTTGCCATGTGATGTGCCTGCTCCCTCTTCACCTTTTGCCATGAATAAAAGCTTCCTGAGGCCTCCCTAGAAGCCAAGCAGATGCCAGCACCATGTCTGTATAGCCTACAGAACTGTGAGCCAATTAAACCTCTTTTCTTTATAAAGTACCCAGCCTTGTATATTTCCATTTTATTTTATTTCATTTTATTTTAAGTTCCAGGATACATGTGAAGAACGTGCAGGTTTGTTACATAGGTATACGTGTGCCATGGTGGTTTGCTGCACCCTTCAACCCATCATCAACATTAGGTATTTATCCTAATGCTATCCCTCCCCTAGCCCCCCACCCTCTGACAAGCCCTGGTGTGTGATGTTCCCCTCCCTATGTCCATGTGTTCTCGTTATTCAACTCCCACTTATGAGTGAGAACATGTGGTGTTTGGTTTTCTGTTCCTGTGTTAGTTTGCTGAGGATGATGGCTTCCAGTTTCATCCATGTTCCTGCAAAGGGCATAATCTCATTCCTTTTTTATGACTGCATAGTATTCCATGGTGTACATGTACCACATTTTCTTTATCCAGTGTATCACTGATGGGCATTTGGGTTGGTTCCATGACTTTGCTGTTGTAAATAGTGCTGCAATAAACATACGTGTGCATGTGTCTTTATAGTAGAATGATTAATATTCCTTTGGGTATATACCCAGTAATGGGACTGCTGTGTCAAATGGTATTTCTGGTTCTAGATCCTTGAGGAATCGCCATGCTGTCTTGCACAATGGTTAAACTAATTTACACTCCCACCAACAGTGTAAAAGCATTCCTTTTTTCTCCACAGCCTTGCCAGCATCTGTTGTTTCCTGGCTTTTTAATAATCACCATTCTGACTGGTGTGAGATGGTATCTCATTGTGGTTTTGATTTGCATTTCTCTAATGAGTGGTGATGTTGAGCTTTTTTTTTTTCATGTCTGTTGGCTGCATAAATGTCTTCTTTCAAGAAGTGTCTGTTCACATTCTTTGCCCACTTTATGATGGGGTTGTCTTTTTCTTTAAATTTTCTTTGTAAATTTGTTTAAGTTTCTTGTAAATTCTGGATGTTAGACCTTTGTGAGATGGGTAGATGGCAAACATTTTCTCCCATTCTGGAGGTTGCCTGTTCACTCTGATGATAGTTTCTTTTGCTGTGCAGAAGCTCTTTAGTTTAATTAGACCACCTTTGTCAATTTTGGCTTTTGTTGCAATTACTTCTGGTGTTTTCGTCATGAAGTCTTTGCCCATACCTATGTCCTCAATGGTATTGCCTACGTTTTCTCCTAGGGTATTTATGGTTTTGGGTTTTAAATTTAAGTCTTTAATCCATCCTGAGTTAATTTTTGTATCAGGTGTAAAGAAGGGGTCCAGTTTCAGCTTTCTGCATATGGATAGCCAGTTTTCCCAGCACCATTTGTTGAATAGGAGATCCTTTCCCCATTGCTTATTTTTGTCAGGTTTGTCGAAGCTCAGATGGTTGTAGATGTGTGGTATGATTTCTGAGGTCTCCTCTGTACCTCTGTATCATTGGTCTGTTTTGGTAATAGTATCATGCTGTTTTTGTTACTGTAGCCTTGTAGTATAATTTGAAGTCAGGTAGCATGATGCCTCCAGGTTGTTCTTTTTGCTTAGGATTGTCTTGGCTCTATGGGGTCTTCTTTGATTCCACATGAAATTTAAAGTAGTTTTTTTCTAACTCTGTGAAGAATGTCAATGGTAGTTTGATAGGAATAGCACTGAATATATGAATTACTTTAGGCAGTATGGCCATTTTCACAATATTGATTCTTACTCTCCATGAGGATGAAATGTTTTCCCTTTGTGTCCTCTTATTTCCTTGAGTAGTGGTATGTAGTTCTCCTTGAAGAGGTCCTTCACATCTCGTTAGCTGTATTCCTTATTCTCTTTGTAGCAATTTGTGAATGGGAGTTCATTCATGATTTGGCTCACTGCTTGTCTATTGTTGGTGCAAAGGAATACTTGTGATTTTTGCACATTGATTTTGTATCCTGAGACTTTGCTGAAGTTGCATATAAGCTAAAGGAGTTTTGGGCTGAGATGATGGGGTTTTCTAAACGTAAAAATATGTTGTCTGCAAACAGAGACAACTTGACCTCCTCTCTTCTTATGTGAACACCCTATACTTCTTTCTCTTGCCTGACAGCTCTGGCCAAAACTTCTAATACTATGTTGAACAGGAGTGGTGACAGTGGGGATCCTTGCCTTGTACCAGTTTTCAAAGGGAATGTTTCCAACTTTTGCCTATTAAATATTATATTGGCTGTGGGTTTGTAATAAATTGCTCTTATTATTTTGAAATATGTTCCATCAAAACCTAGTTTGAGTTTTTAACATGAAAGGATGTTGAATTTTATCAAGGCCTTTTCTGCATCTATTGAGATAATCATGTGGTTCTGTCTTTGGTTCTGCTTATGTGATGGATTACATTTATTGATTTGCATATGTTGAACCAGCCTTGCACCCCAGGAATGAAGCTGACTTGATCGTGGTGGATAAGTTTTTTGATGTGCTGCTGAATTCGGCTTGCCAGTATTTTATTGAGGATTTTCACATCAATGTTCGTCAGAGACACTGGTCTGAAGTTTTCTGTTTTCGTTGTGTCTCTGCCTCGTTTTGGTATCAGGATGATGCTGGCTTCACCAAATGATTTAGGGAGGAGTCCCTCCTTTTCAACTGTTTGGAATAGTTTCAGAAGGAATGATACCAGCTCCTCTTTGCACCTGTAATAGAATTCAGCTGTGAATCTGTCTGGTCCTGGGCTGTTTTTAGTTGGTAGGCTATTAATTACTGCCTCAATTTCAGAGCTTGTTATTGGTCTTATCCAGGGATTTGACTTCTTCCTGACTTAGCCTTTGGAGGGTGTATGTGTCCATGAATTTATCCATTTCTTCTAGATTTTCTAGTTTATTTGTGTAGAGGTGTTTATAGTATTCTCTGATGGTAGTCTGTATTTCTGTGGTGTCAGTGGTGATATCCCCTTTATCATTTTTATTGTTTCTATTTTATTATTCTATTTTCTTTGTTATTAGTCTAGCTAGCAGTCTATCTATTTTGTTAATTTTTTCAAAAACCAGTTTCTAGATTCATTGATTTTTTTTGAAGTTTTTCATGTCTCTATCTACTTCAACTCTGATCTTAGTTATTTCTTGTCTTCTGCTACCTGTTGGATTAGTTTGCTCCTGCCTCTCTAGCTCTTTTAATTGTAATGTTAGGGTGTTCATTTGAAATCTTTCTAGCTTTCTGATGTGGGCATTTAGTGCTATAAATTTCCCTCTTAACACTGCTTTAGCTGTGTCCCAGAGATTTTGGTACATTGTCTCTTTGTTCTCCATCCTTTAATTCTTCTTTATTCCTTTATTTCCTCTTTATTTAGAACTTCTTTATTTCTGCCCTAATTTCATTATTTACCCAGGAGTCATTCAGAAGCAGCTTATTCAATTTCCATGTAATTGTGTGGTTTGGGGTGAGTTTCTTAATTCTGAGTTCTACTTTAATTGCACTGTGGTCTGTGGTCTGTCTGTTATGATTTCAGTTCTTTTGCATTTGCTGAGGAATGTTTTACTTATATGGTCGATTTTAGATTAAGCACCATGTGCCACTGAGAAGAATGTATATTCTGCTGATTTGGGGTGGAGAGTTCTGTAGATGTTTACTAGGTCCACTTGATCCAGAGCTGAGTTCAAGTCCTGAATATCCTTGTTAATTTTCTGTCTCATTGATCTGAGTAATATTGACAGTGGGAAGTTAAAGTACTCCACTATTATTGTGTGGGAGTCTAAGTCTCTTTGTAGATCTCTAAGAACTTGTTTTACGAACCTGGGTGCTCCTGTATTGGGTGCATATATAATTTGGATAGTTAGCTCTCCTTATTGAATTGTTCCCTCTACCATTATGTAATGCCCTTCTTTGTCCTTTTTGATCTTTGTTGGTTTAAAGTCCGTTTTGTCAGAGACTAGGATTGCAACCCCTGCTTTTTTTTTTTTTTTTTTTTTTTTTTTGCTTTCCATTTGCTTGGTAAATATTCCTCCATCCCTTTATTTTGAGCCTTTGTGTGTCTCTGCATGTGGATGGGTCTCCTGCATACAGCACACTAATAGAGCTTGACTCTGTATCCAATTTGCCAGTCTGCATCTTTTAATCGTGGCATTTGGCCCATTTACATTTAAGGTTAGTATTATTATGGGTGAATCTGATCCTGTCATTATGATGCTATCTGGTTATTTTGCACACTAGTTGATGCAGTTTCTTCATAGTGTCATTGGTCTTTATATTTTGTGTGTTTTTGCAGTGGCTAGTACCAGTTTTTCCTTTTCGTATTTAGTGCTTATTTCAGGAGCTCTTGCAAGGCAGGCCTGGTGATAATGAAATCCCTCAGCATTTTCTTGTCTGGAAAGGATTTTATTTCTCCTTCACTTATGAAGTTTAGTTTGGCTGGACACAAAATTGTGGGTTAGAATTCTTTTCTTTAAGAATGTTGGAGGTTGGGCACAGTGGCTCATGCCTATAATCCCAGCACTTTGGGAGGTGGGCAGATCATGAAGTCAGGAGATCGAGACCATCCTGGCTAACACAGTGAAACCTCGTGTCTACTAAAAATACAAAAAAAAATTAGCTGGGCGTGGTGGCGGGTACCTGTAGTCCCAGCTACTAGGGAGGCTGAGGCAGGAGAATGGGGTTAACCTGGGAGGCGGAGCTTGCAGTGAGCCAAGACTGTGCCACTGCACTCCAGCCTGGGCAACAGAGCGAGACTCCATCTCAAAAAAAAAAAAAAAGAATGTTGAATATTATACCCCAATCTCTTCTGGCTTGTAGATTTTCTGCTGAGAGATCCACTGTTAATCTGATGGGCTTCCCTTTGTAGGTGACCTGGCCTTTTTCTATGGCTTTTTTTCCTTCGTTTTTTCCTTTATTTCAGCCTTGGAGAATCTGATGATTGTGTGTCTTGGGGATGATCTTCTCGTGGAGTATCTTAGTGGTGTTCTCTGTATTTCCTGAATTTGCATTTTGGCCTGTCTTGCTCAGTTGGGGAAGTTCTCCTGGATGTATCTTGAAGTGTATTTTTTTATTTGTTTGTTTTTGTTTTGTTTTGTTTTTTAATTTTATTATTATTATTATTATACTTTAAGTTCTAGGGTACATGTGCATAACGTGCAGGTTTGTTACATATGTATACTTGTGCCATGTTGGTGTGCTGCACCCATCAACTCGTCAGCACCCATCAACTCGTCATTTACATCAGGTATAACTCCCAATGCAATCCCTCCCCCCTTCCCCCACCCCATGATAGGCCCCGGTGTGTGATGTTCCCCTTCCCCAGTCCAAGTGATCTCATTGTTCAGTTCCCACCTATGAGTAAGAACATCCGGTGTTTCGTTTTCTGTTCTTGCGATAGTTTGCTGAGAATGATGGTTTCCAAGCTTGTTTTCATTCTCCCCGTCTCCTTCAGGTACTCCAATCAATCATAGTTTCAGTCTTTTTACAAAGTCCCATATTTCTTGGAGACTTTGTTCATTCCTTTTCATTCTTTTTTCTCTAATCTTGTCTGCATGCATTATTTAAGCAAGGTGGTCTTAAAACTCTGATATACTTTCTTCTGCTTGATTGATTCAGCTATTGATACTTGTCTATGCTTCATGAAGCTCTCATGCTACGTTTTTCAGCTCCATCAGGTCATTTATGTTCCTCTCTAAACTGGTTATTCTAGTCAGCAACTCCTCTAACCTTTTATCAAGGTTCTTAGCTTCTTTGCACTGGGTTAGAACATGCTCCTTTAGCTCAGTGTAGTTTTTTATTACCCACCTTCTGAAGTCTACTTCTGTCAATTTGTCCACCTCATCCTCCATCCGGTTCTGCTCTCTTGCTGGAGAGACGTTGCAATCATTTGGAGGAAAAGAGGCACTCTGGCTTTTTGGGTTTTCTGCGTTTTTTTGTTGATTTTTTCTCATCTTCTTGAGTTTGTCTAGTTTCCATCTTTGAGGCTGCTGACCCTTGAATGGGGTTTTTGTGGGGACTTTTTGTTGTTGTTGCTGTTTGTTTTTCTTTCAATGGTCAGGTCCCTCTTCTGTAGGGCTGCTGCGGTTTGCTGGGGATTCACTTCAGGCCCTATTCATCTGGTTTGCTCCTGTGCCTGGAGGTGTCACTCAAGCAGGCTGGAGAACAGCAAAGATGGGTGCCTGATCCTTCTTCTGCGATCTCTGTCCTCGAGGGGCACCAACCTGATGCCAGTAGGATTGTTCCTGTATAGAGTGTCTGACAACCCCTGTTGGAGTGTCTCACCCATTTAGGTGGTACAGGGAACAGGACCCATTTAATGAAGCACTTTGTCCCTTTGTGGATGGGGCGTGCTTCGCTGGGAGAAACCCACGCATCTGGGCTGCCCAGATTCCTCAGAACTACCAGGAAGAAAAGCTAAGTCTGCTGGTCCACAGAGACTGCAGCCATCCCTCCCACTAGGGGCACAGGCCCAGGGAGATCCCTGTTCTGTCCCTGAGCCTCTGGCAGGAGTTGTTGGAGTTACTGCAGGGAGCCCCGCCCAGTAAGGAAATATGAGTCAGGGTCAGGCCAGAAGAGGCTTTCTGGCTGCAGTCTGCCACAGCTGGTGTGTTGGGCTGTGAAGGACACCTTTTGGGACCAAGCCATCCAGCGTCACTGGCTCCAGCAGGGGAAAAGCAAAGCGTGGCCTGGAGCTATAGAGATGAATGATGCCTTTCCCCCACCCAGGGAGCTTAACATGTTAGGCAGTTATGAGTCCCAGTGCTGCCTGTGGCCCCTCCCCCAAGGAGCTCAAATGGCTTACACAGCAGGCAGCCACAGCTGTGGTGCTGGTTGCCCCTCCCCCAGGGGAGCTCCACAGGCTTAAGCAGATTCCCTCTGAGAGGCTGTTGAGAATCTGCGCAGTTCCAGGGTTGGGACCCTAGGCCGTGTGGTGTGGGTTTGCCAGTGGGCTCTTCCGATCCGTAGGTGACAGAGTTCCGTGGATAAAGCACGGTTTCCCAGGCTAGGTAGCATGCTCGCTCACTGCCTCCCTTGGCTGTGGGTTGGGGGCTCCCCTGCCCTGTGTGGCTCTCACGTGGGCCACCATACCACACTCTCTTCCTTCCTCTCCATGGATCATGCCAACCAGAGTCTAGTCAGTTCTGATGAGACAACCTGGATATCTTGGTTGCCAGTGAAAGAGTCACATGTTTATTATGGTTCTTTTCAATGGCAGCCTCCGATCACCACTGTTTCTAGTCGGCCATCTTGGCCTTGCCCCCCTCATGTATTTCTTTATAGCAACACAAGAATAGACCACCTACTGCATTCATAATAGTCTAGGCATGTTATACTCTTCTCCAATGATCTGCTACTATTCTATGGCAATCTATAACCTTTGCCTTTGCTTACATAAAAGTATTTATATTTTTCTTCACAGCTTTTAAAAAAGGTTTTCTTACCTAAAAAAAGTGAGCAACTAGGGTTTTAGAGAGTGGGCCTTAATTGTTCATGTGACTGACAGAATGATTTCTAATACCTTAGGTCAGGTCAGTGAAGGGGTGAAGATAGGGAGTGAGAGGTTCTATCCTACTGAGTACCTATCCCTCCCCTACACACCAAGAGTCCAATATGCTTGAAGGTGACAAAGGTAAAGAAAAGAACTATAGAATTTGCCTTTTGAAAAAGCTCCACAGGTAATAAGATCACTGACTTCAGACATGAGAAGAGAACATCTTTTGAGGAGGTGTTAGTATGAGATCAGGGAACCACCGAAGGTTCTGAGGTCCAAGTTCAGAGAATCCCACACACTAAATCTCCCTCCATGGGACTCACACTGCTCATTAGCATAGCAAACTTTCTTAGAAGTTTATGAGTAAAGAAATTTGCTTTACTTTATTTAGTGGTCTTAAAATCTTATTCATCTACCAAGCTTTCCCTCAACATTGTTCGGGGCAGATAATTTAGAAATCCTGAAATATTTATGAAAATGGCCCCATTCCATTGTATGTGGGCTCTATGCCAGATTAAAGCATGTGTACTAGCACCTTAGGACAGGGACCATCCAGCAAAAGCTAAATTCTACTCAAGTACAAGGTTGTTTACTTGGTAATAGTGTCAAAGCGATTATTAAATACATTAGTCTACTCAAAACCCACTATCAGCACTGTTAAAACTATCAGTACCACTGGGTCCCTTACAGCACATAGGCCACAAAGTTTAATGGCTGCTTCATTTCTACTGTCTCCAGAGAAATGAGGCCACTTGCTATTCTTTAAAATGTCTTTCGTTTCCCATCTCCATACCTTTGCTCTTGCTTCTTGATCTATTAATACCTGGAATGCACTCCCCACTATCAAGTCTCCAAATGTTGAAGCTTTACTAACCCATGGAGACCTACACACCTAAATGCCAGCTCCTCCAAAAAGCCTTTCTTGATTGTCCACAACTAACTGGCTTCTCCCTTCTTTAAAACTCCCAATCACACTGTGTATCTCTTAAAGCAATAATCATATTATCTTTATATAACCATAGGTCTTCTTATCTCATCTCCCAATTAAATGGTAAATTCTTTAGGGATAGGAACTGTGTCTTCCCCCTATTTAGATGAAGAAAAAAATTTTTTTTTTTTGAGACAGGGTCTCACTCTGTCTCCCAGGCTGGAGTGCAGTGGTTCAATCACAGCTCGTGGCAGCCTCAAACTCCCAGGCTCAAGAAATCCTCCTACCTCAGCCTCCAGAGGCACCCACCACCATGCCTGGATAATGTTTTTTAATTTTAAATTTTTATTTTTATTTTTTTGTACAGACAAGGTCTCACTAAGTTGCTCAGGCTGGTCTCAAACTCCTGGAGGATAAAGAAATGTAGGCTTAGAAAAATGGAGCAACTTGTCTAAGATCATATAACTAGTCAGTGGCAGTGCTGGGAATTACACCCAATCTGCCTAGCCCCAAAGCCCAGACCCCAAAACCCAGTCTCTTTCCCCTAACTTCTTTCTCCCTCGCCCCATGTCCTGTGCCACATCCTATGGAAACAAAAAGGACCTAAGTCATCTCCTACTGCAGGTAGGCAGCATAAAAGTTCTATTTTTCTGCCCTAATTTACTGCCTGGCTTCTGACTCAATGTTCTGACTCTGTCTTCAGCTTGTAGACCTTCATTTCTCAAAGTGTATTCTGGGAAACAATAGTAATGCAGGATGTGGTTGTTTTTAAAGGAAGAGTTTATGGGAAAATGTAGGCTAAACTGGGTGCTTACTGCAGGACTTTTCAGATAATTTAATTTGCTACTATGCAGCATTATATATAACTTTTGCACACATATTTCATTTTTAAGACACAGGATATTACATATGTTTTGTTAAGTATCATGGAATGCAACTACATTTCATAAATTTCATCTAATTCCATATAGCACTGTCAGGTAAAAAAGTTTTATTTTAACAGCATCATTTTCACAATATAATACAAACATAACAACAAATTTATTCCCAAACTATTTAATAACATGTATTTAAGTAAAAAATTTGACAACAAAATGCTGTAAGACTTAATGTTACTAGGATTTAAAACTAGCAACTATCTACTTTGTGCCAGCAAATGAGTGACTAAGTGCTACCCACATAATGTCTGACATTTAATGAGGGAGTTACATGCATGTAGAATATATTTCACTCAATGATTAATACAGGTTTACTATATTTAGTGTCTACTTGAACATTTCGCCTTTTTTCCCCATCCCTGAACCCAGCTGAGGACATGGGATAAATTCGAAGACTAAAACCCAAAAAGTTTTGATGAATGAAACAGATAAGAACAAGCTGGCTCTTATTGGATAAAGTGAGAATCATTTTTAGACTAGCTGAAGTTGTTTAAAATAAAGTAAAATAACATTGATGACCTCTGAGAAGGACAACTGGGTGACCTGGGGACAACGGTGAGTGGGAAACTTTTCGTTTATATACTTTTATATCTGCGGTAAGCACAACTGTGTTCCAAAAAGAGATCTGTTTAAGTACTACCCTTCATATCTATAAATATGAACTTATTTGGAAATTGAGTCTTTGCAGATGTAATTAAGTGAAGATGAGATATATGACAGTGGATTAGAGTGGGCCTGATTTTAGCAACCCTAGGAAACTAATACAATATCTTTTTGATTTTACGTAACATGATTGTAGAACCTACTCAAAAACTAATGAAACTAAAATAAAGTAAAAGTTCTGCTTTTTATTACAGTTTAATAATTATCTTGATCCTATAACTAAAATATGCATATTGACCTCAAAGCTTTACATGCTCGTTTATTTATTCCTTCATTAATTCAAACTTCAACTAAGTGCTTACTCTGTGCCAGATGAGGTGGCATGGGAAAGGTTCTAAAGAATCCAGAAATCAGATATTTCCTGTCCTCTAGGATGCTGTCTGCTCCAATAAATAATTGCAGAAGAAATAGATTACATCAACCACTAGTGAAAGTGCTATTCATGAATCTTGAGAAATTAAGATTAAGATCAAGTTTTAAGTGGTATTCAACCACGTATATGAGGCAGATCTTCCTCCTTCCCTTTATTCAAAGATTAATGATATGGAATGCATACCTCTTTTTTTTTTTTTTTTTTTTTTTGAGATGGAGTCTCGCTCTGTCGCCCAGGCTGGAGTGCAGTGACGCGATCTTGGCTCACTGCAACCTCCGCCTCCCGAGTTCACGCCATTCTCCTTCCTCAGCCTTCCTAGTAGCTGGGACTACAGACACCCATCACCATGCCTGGCTAATTTTTTGAATTTTTAGTAGAGACAGGGTTTCACCATGTTAGCCAGGATGGTCTCGATCTCCTGACCTCGTGATCTGCCCGTCTTGGCCTCCCAAAGTGCTGGAATTACAGGCATGAGCCACCGCGCCGGGGGCCGGAATACATACCTCTTACTTGACCACTCCGAGGAGCATCTTGGGAGATAAGACACACATTACTAGAAAGTGAGGTCAATGGCATAAAAACCCTATCGAGAATTCAGAATAGGAGAAATAACTATTTTTTAAACCCCAGGGAGAATAGTCAAAAGCAGATGCAAATTCTGATATCACTAAAAGTCTAGTGCTAAAAGAATGAAAACTGGAGTCATGTTGGAGGATTCCACCATCTTAAGAAAGATGGGGGAGGTGTATTTAAAATTATTTTTTAAATATATTGGCCAAGAGAAGTATAATGTACAAATCAGGCTTGACATACTTTCTCACATTGTCCTCTCTCCTAGCACTGTTCCTATGCTGAATTAGAAAAAACTGATAATTCAAGTTTCCAGAAATTGACAATACAGTAATTCAATCATCTCTCCATCATGAAAAAAATGGAAGAAAACATTTAAAAGAAATGTCCCTCCCTCAGAACCAAGTCCTGAATCTTGGAAGTAACAACAGAACAATAATAACTGACATCATGTAACATGTATCTTCACATTAAGATTATTTCCCAACTCCCGTAGTTAAAATCTTTGCAGCATAATAGTACAGTAGTGCCTAAATATATGTATGCATTGATATTCTTTAAGTTAGAAGAACATTACCTTAGAGAGTTTTATTTTTTAAATGCTGCTGAAAAAGTGGGAAAAATCACAAGCTGTTCTCTGTATCAAGAATCACACATGCAACCATTTAAAAAATTACCATAAAATAAAACAAAGATCTACTGTCCTATGAAATAAACAGAGTTTCACTATATCACAAAAACTCCACTTTCATTATATCCCACTATATCCTAATACCATTTGAAAGAGGGGTGTATGTGTATCACTGTGAGAAACTGGGAAAAAGGATAACTAACTGCAAAATCTGGGTGGAGAGGGGCGGAAACAGGAGATTCTAGTAACTTGTCCCTGCTCAAGATGCTGAAAGTCAATTTGACTGGGTCAATGTTAAACTTTTGGCAGGTGAGAAGCTGCTTTCAGCAAAGGACAGATACTTTAGGAAAAGTTTTTATTCTGCCCATATTGGTATTTGATAGAAACAGAAATTTAAGTAAGGATTCCTTTACTTTTTTTTTTTTAACCACAGAATGCTATTTTATCAGTAATATTATTTGGTAGGAACACATATTTGGGAGTATGACAGTTTGGACTGCTACTAATTTAACAGCTATGAAACCTCCCACCTCACTGCAGTAAAACATTATGACAAAGCCTCATCTGCAGCATGGGAAAATGTTACTGCATTTCTTCTCTAGAAATATATGTATACTCAATCAGCAAATGCTCTTCTCAAAAGCACCAAATAACTCCTTCCCAAAAGGCTTGTTTTCTGAACTCTTCACCCTGTATCATTTCTCAATTTTTCTCCTCTCCATTTCCCTAATTTTAACTTAATTGGTTGTGAATCTGAAAACTCATGTTTCCTATTTGCTTTTGGCTACAGAAAATTCCTAATTCTTAATGTACATTAGGGAATGTAGGGGTGAATGCTGTAGGGTAATGGTTAAAAGATAAAAAAAAAATGGTCAAAGCAAAAACAAGAATATCGTTCCTCTCCTCCTACTGCTGCCAAGAAGATCATATAATTTCCTCTCTCTGTAGAGAATTACCTAATTATAGAAAAGGGCATGCTCTCTGCTTATGATATCAGAAGTGCTACCATGTAGCACTTTTTACAGAAGTGGACATTTTAAGAGTGCTACCAGCTATTCTCATAAAATGGGGGCCAGAAAAGAGAAACATGGGTAACTGCAGCAGGTGAGTGATGAAAGGAAGCACCATCTCAATACACAGCAATCATACTGGAGACCTCTCTAGTCTCTGGTCTCCTACAGGAGCTGTTCTCAAGTTGTATCACTGTGACAGACTGGAGAAAAGGATAGATCAGCAGCATAAACACCAGCTGAAAACTTACCAGAAATCCAAATTATCAAGCTGCACACACCCTAGACTTACAAAATCAGAAACTCTAGGTGTGGGACATAGAAATCTGTGTTTTAACAGGCATTCGATGGGATTCTGATTTGATTGACCAATGTCCTAAAGGAATTTACTATCTGCCAATTTATTCTGGCTTTTAATCATATGTCACCCAAATTGTTACTGAAAATTTTCATGTGTATGTATTCTCACTCATTTACAGGATCCTTTGGGACAAAAATTCTTTCTCTTCCCTTGTCTTCTTTGCTGTCCATCACCCACCAGTACCTCTCATAGAGCTAATAACAAAAGAAAACATAATGAGCATTTATAATGACAGCAGCTGGGGAGGGGGACCTTGGAGAAAGTCCTTTTTTTAATGACACTTCCCTCCACTTGAGATATCTATTCCCCTTAATTATAATCTAGGCTAAAAAGACCTTCATCCTATTTACAGAGGGTTCTTCATTCCTGGGATGGAACTGCTCAACTTCAGAATTTGAGTAATCCAACTGAAAACAAATTAAAAGTTGTATAAAATATTTCCCCCAAAGGCTTGGCGACTTTGAACAGAGAGTGGGGAAGAAAAAAGCTAGCATTTCTTTCTCAGGAGCCCCCAGTAGGGGCCATATACATGGGAAAGTTTCTTAGTTACCCCTGTGGCAGGATATAACCTTCAAACTTTTAATACGAAAATGTTTTGTTTGCCTTCTTTTTCTTTGCTACATTCAAAGCATAAAAGTCAAATGTTTCTCCTTGCACACAAGGTGTCCTCACTATCCTCAAGCAAAGTAAAACTAGTTGCTCAGTTGCTAATAATTCAGGTTCTGAGTTTAATAAATGTTTGGAGCTTAGTCATGGTTCCTAGGGAGGACCTAACAACAGGGGCATTCTTCAATCAGGCATAAATAAATGAAATGTGTTCAGATGTGTTCTGTTAGCACCCAGCAGAAATCCTATTAAACTGAATGTGCAAAGATATTCTATATCATGATGGAAAGGGTCACTGGTGCTTTCCATAATCTATACCTGATATTTTAAAAAAGGGGCTGTACACTTAAGAGTACCGGCTTCTCCCACTTCTCCAATTAATATATCTTGTAGGTTCTTCAAGCCAATCTGAAAGGGGCCTTGTTATGGACTGAATGTTTGTGTCTCCCCAAAATTCACATGATGAAACCCTAACCCTCAGTATGATGGTATCTGAAGATGGGGCCTTTGAGAAGTAAGTAGGTTTAGGTGAGGTCATGAGGGTGGGGCCCTCAAGACGAGGTTAGTGCCTTTATAAGAAGAGACCACCAGAGAGCTGACTCTCGTGTGATTTCTCTCTCCACCATGTAAGGACACAGTCATAAAGCAACCATGCTAGGAAAAGGGCCCTTAGCAGGAACTAAATAAGCCAGCACTTTGATTTTAGACTCCCCAGTCTCCAGAACCATGAGAAATAAATGTCTGTTGTGTAAGCCACCCAGTCTATGGTTTTTTGATATAGCATCCCAAGTGGACTGACATACCAACCCTGAACTACTATTCCATGCCTTCTCAGTAGAACTCTGAACCCAAATCCTTATTAAAGCTAAGACAGCCTTTGTTTGCATATGCCAGTGCATGTGTGAGCTGAATTATCTGTATGCACTCCAGCTGGGTCAATGTGTGATGGCTTGCAGGGTGAAAATGGTGATTATAGGAGTTAAATTATTTAGGCAGATAGTGAGGTTAAGGAAGTCCTCGGTAAGGTTTCCCTTTTAATGAAAAGCAGCCCCCAAATCATTGCTTCTCTAACAAAGAGTAGCCTGTAAAATCGAGCTGCCAACATAGGAAAGCTTACACAGGTGAATGCCTTCAGCTGTGCCATTAGGAAAAGATTACCTGGGGCTAGGCATGTTCAACATGGTGGCTCCATCTTCCCTCTTCCTTGCCAACCACGTGCATAGTAAGGAGCAGACAACAGAGCACCGGCCAAGTAGAAAACCCATTTGCTTAATAAGAAGATTAGAGTGGGGTGGCCAGCTTCTTCGTGTGTTATGTAAAGATCACACCTGTCCAACCAATCTTTGGACCCTATGTACATCAGACATCACCTCCTCAGGTCAGTCTATAAAATCCAGTGTATTTCACTTTGGGCCAGATGTCCCACTTGGGAGTCCCTCTCTCTTGTAGGAGAGAGAACTGTTCTCCTTTCTCTTTCTTTTGCCTATTAAACTTGCGCTCCTAAACCAACTTCTCATGTGTCTGCGTATTCTATTTCCTTGGCATGAGACAACAAACCTCAGATATTTACACCAGACAATGATGCTGCTTCAATGGCACCTGGTACCTAACCTGAAAAACAAAATTATTTCTATGAGCCGGGCATAACTGGAAAGTAACAGAAAGCTGTCAGATCTGAAGAGGATGTGCACACTGAGGCAAGATGCATCTCAGCTGAAATAAATTGTACACATCTTGCCATGAATTTGGAGATGTGAAAAACTTAGCTTGCCATGAGCTTGGAGATGAGAACTCTAAAAATGGAAAAAGCCAAATTTTTCTCCAGCCTGGTTCTCTGCAGGAAATCAAGCTATTCAAAAAAAGTTTTTTTGATTATTATTATTTCTTACAGAACTGAGTTTGAAGATGTATTTGTACCCATGACACACAAGGCTAATGATAAATAGACCTTTGAGGAGTATTCAAATTAAATCTAGGTCTCTGCAATGAAACACCAAAACAAATATCAGACTTTTTTAAAAATGCAAAGCCTTGTCCGTGGCTGGATTCCTGCAAACCTAGACTCTCCAGAATGTGGCAATGTCCCTTTCTCTGTGGCTAATTAGTAAAACTATCCTTTTCCTTGTTGTTGGGGATTCTTAGCCTATGATTGGTTGCCTAGGTGCAGATGTCATTCCCAAAGGATATAAAAATAGCAAATGCTTTTTGTCACATGCTAGGCTCAGGCTGCTGTGTGCAAGACTCTAAAACAACATGAAGCCTTTTTTCATTCCCTTCTGTGTCGTTAGGGAAAATGACCACCCCCACATGGCCCCCCGCAATATGGTGTTCCAGCCATTGTAGCATTGTAGTTGTGCCCACACAGAGACTCTGTATTAAAAGGGCTTCTAGTAACTCAGTGCAGAGTATATGGGAGTGCTGAGTTTCCAGGGGCCCATTGTTTGCTAGTAAATCAATTCCTCTAAAGTACAATTCAGTGGTGCCACTCATATAGTAATAGCACAGTGTCTGCAGTAACAGCAGCACTTTCAGAGAGATTTGGGCTTTGCTGAGGAGCACAGAGATGAATTTCTTCTAACATCTTGTTCGCCAGTTTTTTACTATAAATTATCTATGCTGATGAAGCAAGACATGATATACATATAAAACACTGAAGTAATCAGGATCTCATTCAACATCAATACAGTTTTCTTTGTTCTTCTTCAACTCTACAGCAGCACAGTTTGCCACCATTCCACACTAACAAGTGTGGCAGGGAGAGTGCACACACACAAACATACACACAAAACCAGAACGGTCTTCAAGTTTTTCTCTCAGAAGTTCTCAAACCCTTGATTTACTGTCGTAAGTCACTCAAATCTGAAGCATTAGAGGTAGGAATTTTCTACTTTAAACACTCAACAGTTGGTGTCATCATGAAGGATAGGTTATTTTGAATCATTTATGATGTACAACCTGTACAATTCCTACAAAAAGCAGATTTGATCCAAGGAATTGATGAAAGAAGGTTCCACCAAGGTCATCAAAATCCCCATAAAGCTTATGTTTGCACACTCTTCCTAATAGATTTGGTGGAGTCCCTTAAAACTCTTCAAGACTAGGACTTACAGCAAATAAGAGAACGCATGCTTGATTCTGAAAGAAAAATGTGTGAAAAGGGCTAGAGTTTGTGTATTACATTGAATGTCAAGAGTCTTAAGGATAATCCAGGACAAGTCAGAGGAAGGTAGGAGATAAAATGCTGAAGTATTACTCATAGCCATTTTGCATGATGGTTATGAACACACTGACCTTAGGGTCACATATAACCCTGGATACAAATCCCAGCTACTAGCTATGTGACCTGGGCAAGTTTTAGTTAACCTAAATGTGTTTCTTCACCTATAAAAAAGGAAGAGTAATAAAAAATCTACCTCATACGATTGTTATAATGATTAAATGAGAAGACTTGCAGGCACTTAGCATAGTGCCTTGCACATAGTAAATCCTCAATAACTTCTAGCTATTTTATTTAATTTCTAAAGCTCTCTCCAAATCCCCATATTAGGTGGAATACCGAATCCAAAAGAAAAGTAGAATTTTCATCCTGCTTCCCAAAAGATGTGTTACGATCCTAATAGAAGGAATGAACTTACATTTAGAGACTTACTTGCACAGGGGACTACCAAGCAACATCTTGGAATTAATGGATTTAGCTGTCACACAACTATAAATATTCAGAAAACCAGTATTTTAAACATCTTGATATGGAAGATAGCCTTGTTTCTAACAACAATAAAGCTCTGTAATGTTATTCCAGCCAAGTAATTTGATAATAGCCCAAATGCCACTCTCTTTAACTGTAAGATTCAAAAATGTGAAACTAAATAAGTACATTCCATATCAATAATCTGGCCTTGTAAGAGTCTGAAGGCATACATAATTCTATGCTAGAGATTACAATTTAGGTGTTATAGTTTGCATATTTATAATAGCCATCATTCTGGAGATATACATATATATATATATCACATAATATATGCAAAATAAATGCAAAGGGGCTTAAAATAATAACAATGTTTATTTTGTTCATGAATCTACAATTTGGACAAGGCCTCAGAGTTTATTTCTGCTCTACTCTATGTCAGCTAGGCCACCTGCAAGGCTGGGGCTGAGAAGCCATCTGACAGCTTGCTCAATCACATGTCTGTCCTATCGCCTACACTGGGAAAACTCAGACAGCTGGGGACTGGAACAGCTGGGGTTGCTCTGGCATACCCCTCTAACTCTGTGCAGTCTTTCCATGTGCTCTCTCTAATATGGCATATTCGGGGTACCTGGACTCAGCTTCCAAGGCACATGTCACAAGAAAGAAAGAGGACCAGGAGGAGGCTATATCACCTTTTAAGGCCTTGCCTTGGAACCCACACATCATTATTAATTCTACACATTCTATTTATCGACACAGGTTTAAGCAGTGGGGGACACAGCCCTCTACCTCTCAACGGAGGGATGTGAAACCACACTGTAAGAAGAGCATATAGGATAGTATATATATTGGTGATATAATTTTTGGAAAGTATAACCTGCCACAGTTGTCTTAATTTTCACACAGTGTACCAGTCAGAGTTCTTGGTTACAAGCAATAGAAATCCATTTTGGCAGACTTAAAGGGAAAAAGTATATTTGAAGGATACCGAAATATCTTGAAGGAAAAGCTAGAAGCCTGACCTGGAAGTGAGCCAGAAGCAAGGGAGGCTGAAGGGAGGCTAGGACACAGGGACTCAGCCATAGAAGAGTCTGGTTAACACACCTTTCTCATCACCACTACTGCAACTAGACAATGATGTTGCTAGACTCTCAACATCACCACTGCTAAAAAGAATAAACTGTCTCTGCATCTTTGAGTTATGTGCTCAAGATTCAAAGTTCTGGGTGAGTAATAGTGATTGGCTGAACCTAATTCACATGGCTGCAGCCTAGCTTCTAAAGACAAGAAGATCTGACTCCTTCTTGAAAAGGAATCCTGCCTCCCACAAAAACCCACATAACAAAGAATTCACGCCAGATAAAAACAGAGGTTCAGACTCTGGGTAGCCAAAAACCTAGCAAATGTCTGATATAGACAGAAAATTAGTAGCCCTCTACAATTTTGATATAAAAGACCATCCCATTTTCTGTCAGCAAAGGATAAGACTAGAGCCTGGTTAATAATCAGGTTTTAATTTGGAATAAAGGCCAAATCCTCAATCCATGATGCATGTCCATTTTCTCATAGTGACATGTATTAAATTAATTAGGGTTACAATTCTACTAGAACTCTGGGAGGCTGAGGTGGGCGGATTATTTGAGGTCAGGAGTTCAAGACAAGCCTAGCCAACATGGCGAAACCCTATCTCTACAAAAAGACAAATATTAGCCAAGCATGGTGGCATGTGCCTGTAGTCCCAGCTACTCAGGAGGCTGAGGCAGGAGAATTTCTTGAGCCCGGGGGGCAGAGGTTGGAGTGAACCAAGATTGCACCACTGCACTCTAGCCTGGGCGATAGAGTGAGAATCTGTCTCAAAAATAATAATAATAATAATAATAATAATAGTAATAATAATTCTACTAGAGCAAAGTCCAATTCTAACACTATGGATATCCCACAAATAGAAATGTGTTTGTTCTCTTCACAGAGAATGGGTTTGTATATACCCAGTGCAAGGACAGGTAATATTCCATAGTCTACCTACAGGTCAGCCATTCTGAATTTATAAAAAAAAATTTCCAAACTGATTAAATTTCCAGGTTAGCATATAAACATCTAATTAGCCCAGAAATTTATGCAGCTGATTCTAGCCATTAATATTGTTTATAGAATACAAGCAGTACTGTGTTTATATCATGGCTTTTATAAGGGAGAGATGCCCACGTGCTCATTAGAACCTAGAATACTTCTCCCTTAGCCTTGGCAACAGAAAGTCTCTCTTTGCCTCAGCTTTACTGGGAGCAGGAAGTTAACTACCCTGTAACAGTGGGAAGAAAAGAGTCCATGCCAAGTTAACTGTTCATATGGCAGGAAATTTTGCACAATGATTTTTTTTAAAAATCATCTTTAACATTACCTACATATTAGGATAAAGACTCTAAATACTTTACAAACTTCTGAATACAAAGTTACTTGACAAACTTTGATTTTCCTCACATCATGAACAGTATAACTAATATCCTTTTTTTTTTCCAGACAGAGTCTTGCTGTGTCACCCAGGTTGGAGTGCAGTGGTGCGATCTCAGTTCACTGTAACCTCTGCCTCCCGGGTTCAAGCAATTCTTCTGTCCCAGATTCCCAAGCAGCTACCACGCCTGGCTAATTTTTTTATATTTTTAGTAGAGACAGGGTTTCACTATGTTGGCCAGGCTGATCTTGAACTCCTGACCTCGTGATCCACCCGGCTCAGCCTCCCAAAGTGCTGGGATTACAGATGTGAGCCACTGCACCCAGCCCTAATATCTTTATATAAATTTTGAATGTCTAAAACTTGTAGTATATTTAGTGTTTTTCTTGTATTATTTAACAATAAATTAAAATGCAATCAAAATTTAGTTCTGGTTTGTTCCCTGTTATGTAAGTGAGCACAAAATAATGGAGAAAATTTAAACTTCCTGAGAGCAGGGGACCTGACATGTTTGTCTTGTTCACTGCTATATCCCCAGTTCCTGGTATGGGGTATATGGGAGGTGCTCGAGAGCATCAGTTGTTGTTATTGTCAAAGTTTTAAAGAGACGAAAGAGGGAGAAAAAAGTAGCAAAAAGAAGAAAGAAAATAGTAATGGATTATTTTAGAAAAGATATTTGGGTCAATGACACCGAATAATTGTTCATTCATTTCTTCTGGCTAGCTGGATGCTATAAGTAACACCCTAAACCCTTCTCCTCCAAAATTTAGATAATTCTTCTCTTTGCGTCCAAAAACTGACAGAAAATGGCCAATACGTACTTCTCAAACCGGTGAGTGATTGCCAGCTGTTAGCTACAGTGCACACTAAAAGCCCATATCACCTTTCAACACTGCAGGAGCGTCTTGCTTTGGGCAAAGACTTATTTCTCAGGAAAAGATTGTTCTGAGTAAAGTGAGAGAAGATCTGTGTGGCACATAACATAGCTTTAGTGTTCAATGACTACTGGATAAGATAAATAATGAAAAAAAAGATGTTTTAATTAAAATACAAAAGCGGTCATTTTCTGCTCAATAAAAATGTTCTAATTATGCTACCTGAATTACAATGTGAACCATAATAAAAAAGGAATACTTTAGTAAGAAAAAAAATTATAAATGACACCTACATGTAAAATACTCTTAAATATTACATGAAATAAGAAAAAAAGGGAAGGAGACAACAGAGGAAAAAACAGAGGGAAACAAGCCCATAATACCTACAGAGCCTGCTGAAATGAAGTGGATCACTCAGTCTTAGGACTGGAAATAGCCATAAAACATACTAACCATCCCATATCAGTTTAAAAGCTACCCAAGGAAGATTCAATATTTCACAACCTAATCAGACTAAGATGGTAGAATTATTGGCATATTTACTCTTGTTTAGATGGCTGAGGTTCTTGGGTTAATAAACATGTATTTTAAAATTATTCCTTCTCTAATCTTAGTATCTTCATGCTACATTCTCAAAATAATTTCCTTTTATTTTGCTCTTAGCAGAGGTGAAGAACGGCTAATCCCCAAAGTCTGGACTAGAACACTTCATGTGCATGAAGACCTTTTTGATAATGTATCACCTTTCTACTCTTGCTCCTCTGAAATAGATCAGATCTGTCCCTTTAACCTTTTTTTGTTTAGATTTTTAGATCCCACTGTTATATACTTCTTGATTCTCCCAAACTATCTTCTCTTCTCACTCAAGCTCAAATCCTATTCCAAAAAGGATTTGAACAGTGCCAATTATAAGAAAATAGTTTAGAGGAATACAACAGCAGACTTTGAAACTGAAGCCTTGACGTTTATATATATTTTAAAGCTGAGGTGAAAAGGGATTAAAAATTTCTAAAGCATCCCAGAATATATCCTTGGATTTCAAGCCAATTACTTTGAAGTTACCTATTTAAATTTCCAGTTTTGGATTCAATCAAAGGGTCATGCTATTTTATTTCTGAGAAATTACAGCGATGTGCTCAATAGACAAGTGGGCAGGTCCCATTTGTCTACCAAGATTTAAAAATAACTACTCTTTCCCACACAGCCGTCTTCTCTTTTATTATTATTATTTCGCGATTTGCAAAGAGCTAAAACCACTCTACAACACTTATTTCAATGAACTATTACAGAGGACAATTGAAATCATTTTCTACTAATTATTCTGTTTTCTTAAATTTTGTGTAAAGACCTGTCTTATGTGAAAGGATCGCAGTAGGTCTAATTATCAGCTTCAGGAAAATTAATTGCAACTTTAAGGACTTTGATTCCCTGGCTTTAAAGCCACCAGTACCTGCCAAAACACAGAAATGACTGAGAAGTGTCACATTCATGAATTGCCGGGAACTGTCATTCATGAATGACCAAAGAGACAAAGCAATGCTGCTTTAAGTGTCCACTACAGTTCCCACCTCTCTGTCTCAGGTTACTGTGATGTCATCAACTAATGATTGGCTAGCAATTATTATGCCCTGCACCAGAGCAAGGGGCTCCTAATTATTACAGTGGCTTGATTTGTTTCAATGTATAAAGTATTTAAAATTATTTTTGAACCATTTGGCTAGTTCTGATGTCTTCATTAGCAAATAATCTTCTATCATATTCTAATATTTTTGGGGCATTTTGGAGGACAATTGCTTCATAATCTTCAACCAACATTAACTCTTTTCTGGAAAGTGGGTGGGACAACTTTGTCATAGTTGTGAAGAGGTAGTTATAGCACTCTGTCCTATGAGCCTTTACCTGGCATTCTAGCCTTCTACCCTGAGGTCTGCTTTACAGGGTTTGGTAACTCCTCCTCCCCTACCCCCACACCCACACACACTTCTCCCATGGTCAGGATCTGGAAGGGAAAGTGGCAGGTGCTGGCAAGAAATGCTAACCTTGTCCTCAGGGCAAATTTTGAATTGTTGCTACCACAGAGATATATATCGGGAGGGACTGAGTAACAGCGGCAGCTGGACAAGAGCAGCAGTGAGGGCAGCACGTGATTCTAGCAACAATGGACAAGCCAAGACTAAAGCATCCCATAGCAATACCTGAAGCAAATGCCAGGGCTTCTGAGCTCTATGCAACTACATTCTTCCTGGAGTTTTCTTAGCTGGAGAGAACATTCTCATACCCAGTCATGTTTGCAATAGTATCTTTTGAGTACAAAAATGAGACCAATTTACATACCTACAAATATTTGTACATACTGCACCAAAGGCAGAAACTATAAAAAATTGTTATTCTATTCCACTGAATCTAAGACTTTTTTTTTTCACATTTTAACATCTCTGAAATCAATATATGTCATACAATTTTTGGAAAAAAACAATAGATCTGACAACATAAAAACAAAACTTTAAATTTCTATACGGCAAAAAATACCACATATACTGTTAAGAGGAAAACTTAAAAAGTATTTACAACCTCATGCCTAACATAAGGTTATAAGGTTACAGCCTTAAGACTAACATAAGGTTATAAGGTTACAGCCTTATGCCTAACATAAGGTTATAAGGTTACAGCCTTATGCCTAACATAAGGTTATAAGGTTACAGCTTTATGCCTAACATAAGGTTATAAGGTTACAGCCTTATGCCTAACATAAGGTTATAAGGTTACAGCCTTAAGACTAACATAAGGTTATAAGGTTACAGCCTTATGCCTAACATAAGGTTATAAGGTTACAGCTTTATGCCTAACATAAGGTTATAAGGTAACAGCCTTATGCCTAACATAAGGTTATAAGGTTATAGCCTTATGCCTAACATAAGGTTTATACCCTTAATAACCAGGAGCTTTTACAAATCACACCAAAGCTGAGCAAACAATAGGGAAAAGGGATAATGATGTGCACAGGAAAGTTACAAAAGAGGGGGCAGGAAATTTCATATCTAAATAGTTTTGTTATTACTATTATAATGACACTCATATAGTCCTACCTCTACCCTGCTGCTCCTAAGAGGCCAGTTATTAATTTAGGCTGGAGAAAAGGGGAAAAGGAAAGAATCTTATCTTTTCCAAGCATTGTACTTCTAGATTTCACAAACGTGAATTCACTGAAGCCTAATAACAATCCTATGAATTTAATATCATTGTGCATATGAGGAAAGCAAGGATTGGAGAAGCTGAGTAATTTAAACAAATTCTCAGAGCAGGTATAGTAAAGCCCACATTCCTGGTTCGGAGTCCTTATACACCTGATCAGAGCACAATTCTAGAAACCCTATTCAGATACAAGAGGCTTCCCTGAAAACGAGGAGACAGACCTTGAAGTTTTAAACCCAAAACAATAACTATTACCCTTAATACCAGAGGCATCACATTCCATGAATCAACAATATTTGTATTCAGTTGCATAGGAAACTTCTTCAAGTTCTGTTGTGATTTTCTCCTTTGGAAAAGAAGAAATTAACTGTCATATTAAATGTGTTTCAGTTCAAAGATGAAGTGTTTTTTTGTTTAAAATATGAATAGCTTCCTACAAGTAAAACCATGACTGAAAAAAAAGAAGCCTCAATTCCTAAGTATCATTAAAATCTATCCACTTTACTAAAATAAAGCATGTGCATCAAAAATAAGTAGATCACTATTCCTCAGACTGGGTTTTAGGTGGAAACATGACAATGAAAAATAGCCCCCAAACTTTTATTGAAATACATGCAAAGAAGATGGGCCAGTGAAAAGTAGCCCTGCTTTGGTGGCCCAGAGAAAAGGGATGTTAATTAAATAAATGATCTGATAGATGTCAGAGTAGCTGGTATTAATGTTATGACCATGTTGTACAGGTGAGGCCCTGAAATTTTACCTAATTCTCTAGTTCCCCCAACACCAAAGTCTTGACAGCGTGCCTTGAAGACAAGTGACAGTCCAGGAAATCACCAATGTTGCATCTGCTGTCAGGCATCTACTTCTCCAGGTGGAAAATGCCAGGACCCTCCTTCCCTAAGACCAGGGAAGGGGGAATAGAGGGATAGGTACTAGGTGGCACTTGTGTATCTGTACACAGAAAAACAGCTCTCTTACTCTTTTTTTCAAAGTATCAGGTATTAGGAGTGCTCAGTTTGACATATGTGGCTGGGTTACAGAGGATTAAAACAGGATGCCTACAATTTTTCAGTCTTAAAAGCCGTTCTACAATATCAGTCTAAGGTTTATATAATACTTCTCAACTTCCATCAAAGGCTGATATTTCTTCATCACCTTTTTGCAGATCAGCCTGTTCTTTTAAAAACCAACTTAAGGTTTTTTTTCAGCAAGCAAAATGTAACCCAGTATGAAGTCAAGTGGTTTAGGTTATTTAGCCTGAGTTCTGATAGTTTTTGAAAATATGTTAAATATATTAAAGTGTCATAGACAATCTGTCCTGGAATTCAGCCACCAAAAAAGTTCTAAATTAAAAGGACTAAACCAAAATGACTCTTTTCAGCACAGCTGTTTAACCTTTACAATGATACCATGCCACCAACTTGCACTGTGCCCGCTGCATTTCACCAGCCATTCATTAAAACATTATCGCTATTTTCTAACCATAATAGCAAAAACATAAAAAATCTTATTTTCAAGTACTTCATTAACAAAAACTTGAGGTTTACAATTGTCTGTCTGCAATATTGACTAAAAAATATATTATTTAGGGCAAAATTTTCCTCCAGATTTAAGCATATAAGGAAAAAGCAGGGAAAGGAAGGAAGCCAGAAAATGTGAAGAAAGTGTCAAGTAAAGTTACTTATAACTGATAAAATTTTAGTAACATCATAACAGCATAGAGGAGGGGGTTTGAGAACCCAGATGAACACTTAGATGTATGTACTTAAAACCTGAAAAAAGGATAGTAATACAGACAACTTCACAAGCCTGTTTTCTCTAATTCCAAAAAAAAAAAAAAAAAACCTTGGAACTCACTTTAGGCCAAAATAGAAAATGGGAATGTGATTTTAAGATTCCTATTAAATCAACTAAGGCTAAAGGTCGTTTTAAGAGTTCATTAAAAATTCAAAAAACAATCAAATAACTTCCAGTAACTGCATATTATTTGCTGATCATCTTTCCTCTCAGTTCTTTTTAAAGTTGTAAGATAAATTGAT